>NC_089824.1:224291855-224610968 GCF_035046505.1 Tiliqua scincoides | reverse complement strand
TATCCTCGGCGATTTCAATGCTAGAGTTGGTGCTGATAACAGTTCATGGCCCACTTGCTTAGGTCAGTTTGGCACTGGGAGGATGAACGAAAATGGCCAACGCCTGCTAGAGTTTTGCTGTCATCACGGTCTCTGTGTCAGCAACACGTTCTTCAACACAAAGCCCCAACATAGAGTCTCTTGGAGACATCCAAGATCAAAGCACTGGCACCAGCTCGACCTGATCCTCACCAGACGCTCCAGCCTTCCCAGCATCAAGATCACACGCAGTTATCATGGTGCTGCCTGCGACACTGACCACTCCCTGGTGTGCAGCAGAGTGAAACTGCAAACAAAGCGACTGTATCACACGAAAAAGGAAGGAAGACCTCGCATTGATACCAGCAAGACCCGGGATCAGAGAAAAGTGGAGGAATTTGCACAAGCGCTTGAGGAATCTCTTCCAGGCCCGGCTGACGCAAACGCATCCAACAGATGGGAACATTTCAAGAATACCGTTTACAACACCGCCTTGTCCATATTCGGCAAGAAGACCAACAAGGCGGCAGACTGGTTTGAAGCCCACTCTGAGGAGTTGACACCAGTCATTGAGGAAAAGAGGAGAGCTCAAGCAGCATACAAGGTCTGTCCCAGTGAGCGCAACCTGCAGGTCCTCCGAACTGCTCGCAGCAAAGTCCAACAGACTGCCAGGAGATGTGCTAACGACTACTGGCTCCAGCTCTGTTCCGAGATACAGATAGCAGCTGACACGGGCAACATCAAGGGGATGTATGATGGTATCAAGCAGGCCCTAGGTCCAACACAGAAGAAAATTGCCCCTCTGAAGTCTGCCACAGGCGAGGTCATCCAGGATCGGGCGCAGCAGATGGAACTCTGGGTGCAGCACTACTCTGAGCTATATTCCAGAGAAAATGTAGTCACCGAAGAAGCACTGAACAACATTGAGTGCCTGCCTGTGCTGGAAGAGCTTGACAGTGAACCAACCCTAGAAGAACTTCACGTGGCCCTGGACTCCCTTGCCTTTGGCAAGGCACCTGGAAAAGACAGCATCCCTGCTGAAGTCCTAAAATGCTGCAAAGAGATCATCGTCCACTGAGCTGCATGAAATCCTCTGTCTCTGCTGGAGAGAAGGTGGAGTACCTCAAGACATGAGGGATGCAAACATCATCACGCTGTACAAGAACAAAGGTGACAGGGGTGACTGCAACAACTACCGCGGCATCTCTCTCCTTAGCGTTGTAGGAAAGCTGTTTGCCCGAGTTGTACTAAGAGGCTCCAGGTACTTGCAGAGAGCGTCTATCCAGAATCGCAGTGTGGATTCCGAGCCAACAGGTCCACCACTGATATGGTATTCTCCCTTAGACAACTGCAGGAGAAATGCAGGGAACAACGACAGCCACTCTTTATAGCCTTCATAGATCTCACAAAGGCTTTCGACCTGGTCAGCAGAGACGGCCTCTTCAAGATTCTCCCCAAGATTGGATGTCCACCCAGGCTCCTCAGCATCATCAGATCCTTCCACAAGGACATGAAGGGCACTGTTGTCTTCGATGGCTCCACATCAGACCCTTTTGACATCCGAAGCGGAGTGAAGCAGGGCTGTGTTCTTGCACCAACCTTGTTTGGGATTTTCTTCGCTGTCCTGCTGAAGCAGGCCTTTGGAACTGCAACAGAAGGCATCTATCTCCGGACCAGATCAGACGGAAAGCTCTTCAACCTCTCCAGACTGAGAGCAAAATCCAAAGTCCAGCTGAAATGTCTGCGTGACTTCCTCTTTGCCGACGATGCAGCTGTCACTACCCACTCTGCCAAAGATCTCCAGCAGCTCATGGATCGTTTTAGCAAGGCCTGCCCAAGATTTTGGACTGACAATCAGCCTGAAGAAAACACAGGTCATGGTTCAGGATGTGGACTCACCTCCCTGCATTACAATCTCTGAGCATGAACTGGAGGTTGTCCATGACTTTGTGTACCTTGGCTCAACGATCTCTGACACTCATTCTCTCGATGCTGAGCTAAACAGGCGCATCGGTAAAGCAGCTACCACGTTTTCCAGACTCACAAAGAGAGTCTGGTCCAACAAGAAGCTGACGGAACATACCAAGATCCAGGTCTACAGAGCTTGCGTCCTGAGTACACTTCTGTACTGCAGCGAGTCATGGACTCTCCGCTCACAACATGAGAGGAAACTGAACGCTTTCCACATGCGCTGCCTCCGACGCATCCTCGGCATCACCTGGCAGGACAAAGTTCCAAACAACACAGTCCTGGAACGTGCTGGAATCCCTAGCATGTATTCACTGCTGAAACAGAGACACCTGCGTTGGCTTGGTCATGTCGTGAGAATGGATGATGGCCGGATCCCAAAGGATCTCCTCTATGGAGAACTCGTGCAAGGAAAGCGCCCTACAGGTAGACCACAGCTGCGATACAAGGACATCTGCAAGAGGGATCTGAAGGCCTTAGGGATGGACCTCAACAAGTGGGAAACCCTGGCCTCTGAGCGGCCCGCTTGGAGGCAGGCTGTGCAGCATGGCCTTTCCCAGTTTGAAGAGACACTTTGCCAACAGTCTGAGGCTAAGAGGCAAAGAAGGAAGGCCCATAGCCAGGGAGACAGACCAGGGACAGACTGCACTTGCTCCCGGTGTGGAAGGGATTGTCACTCCCGGATTGGCCTTTTCAGCCACACTAGACGCTGTGCCAGAACCACCTTTCAGAGCGCGATACCATAGTCTTTCGAGACTGAAGGTTGCCAATACAAATAATAATAATAATACAGGCATTTATATACCGCCTTTCTTGGTCGTCAGATTTCCCCTCAGACTTTATTCAAGGCGGTTTACATGGGCAGGCTGTTCTAAATACCTGTAGGGATTTTTACAATTGAAGAAAGTTTCTATCTTTCAAGAACCACAACATTTCAGATGAATCTTTTATGATCTGTTATCACTTTCTGGCCTCCAGATTCCTCCCACGCAGGCTAACAAGCAGCTCCTTCATCTCTCCAGGAGCAGGTGGAATAACTCGTCTGGGCTTGTCAGCTGCTTCAAGGTCTCGCCATTCAGGGTGCGGTGGCCTCAAACTGGCGACCTTCGGATGTTATCTTCAGGCAAATGGAGGCTCAACCCTCTAGACCAGACCTCCTGCCCTCCTGCCCAGACCCTATCCTGCCCTGGATAGGGTCAGGGCCCCCTCAGCACTCCCCCACCTGTGGAGGGTCCTCTGAGCTTGGCAGAGGCCAAGACATCCGTGGCCTCCAGGGCTTCCCCGAGCCTCCCAATGCCTTATCAGGAATTTAAAACGTCTCTTCTGGCTTACATAAGAACATAAGAACATAAGAACAGCCCCACTGGATCAGGCCATAGGCCCATCTAGTCCAGCTTCCTGTATCTCACAGCGGCCCACCAAATGCCCCAGGGAGCACACCAGATAACAAGAGACCTCATCCTGTTGCTCTCCCCTACATCTGGCATTCTGACTTAACCCATTCCTAAAATCAGGAGGTTGCGCATACACATCATGGCTTGTACCCCATAATGGATTTTTCCTCCAGAAACTCATCCAATCCCCTTTTAAAGGCATCTAGGCTAGACGCCAGCACCACATCCTGTGGCAAGGAGTTCCACAGACCGACCACGCGCTGAGTAAAGGAAATATTTTCTTTTGTCTGTCCTAACCCGCCCAACACTCAATTTTAGTGGATGTCCCCTGGTTCTGGTATTATGTGAACCATTATGGTTCTGGTATTATGTGAGAGTGTAAAGAGCATCTCCCTATCCACTCTGTCCATCCCCAAGATCTCTCTCCTGATCTGTCACAGACAGCTCAGAACCCATCAGCCTATATGTGAAGTTTTGATTTTTTGCCCCAATGTGCATGACTTTACACTTACTGACATTGAGCGCATCTGCCATTTTGCTGCCCATTCTGCCAGTCTGGAGAGATCCTTCTGGAGCTCCTCACAATCACTTCTGGTCTTTACCACTCGGAAAAGTTTGGTGTCGTCTGCAAACTTAGCCACTTCACTGCTCAACCCTGTCTCCAGGTCATTTATGAAGAGGTTGAAATGCACCGGTCCCAGGACAGATCCTTGGGGCACACCGCTTTTCACCTCTCTCCACTGTGAAAATTGCCCATTGACACCCACTCTCTGCTTCCTGGCCTCCAACCAGTTCTCAATCCACGAGAGGACCTGTCCTCTAATTCCCTGACTGTGGAGTTTTTTCAGTAGCCTTTGGTGAGGACCGTGTCAAACGCCTTCTCAAAGTCCAGATATATAATGTCCACGGGTTCTCCCGCATCCACATGCCTGTTGACCTTTTCAAAGAATTCTATAAGGTTCGTGAGGCAAGACTTACCCTTACAGAAGCCATGCTGACTCTCCCTCAGCAAGGCCTGTTCGTCTATGTGTTTTGAGATCCTATCTTTGATGAGGCATTCCACCATCTTACCCGGTATGGATGTTAGGCTGACCGGCCTATAGTTTCCCGGGTCCCCCCTCTTTCCCTTTTTAAAAATAGGCGTGACATTTGCTATCCTCCAATCTTCTGGCACCGTGGCCGTTTTGAGGGACAAGTTGCATACCTTAGTCAAGAGATCTGCAACTTCATTCTTCAATTCCTTAATAACCCTTGGGTGTATGCCATCAGGGCCCGGTGACTTATTGATCTTTAATTTATCAATGAGGTCTGAAACATCTTCTCTTTTAACCTCTATCTGACTTAACTCCTCGGTTAGGAGGGGCCGTTCGGGCAGCGGTATCTGCCCGAGGTCTTCTGCCGTGAAGACAGATGCAAAGAACTCATTTAATTTCTCTGCCATCTCTAAGTCTCCTTTTATCTCCCCTTTCCCTCCCTCACCATCCAGAGGGCCAACCGCTTCTCTGGCGGGTTTCCTGCTTCTAACATATTTGAAGAAGCTTTTATTATTCCCCTTAATGTTGCTGGCCATGCGTTCCTCATAGTCTTGCTTGGCCTCCCCTATCACCTTCTTACATTTCTTTTGCCACAGTTTATGTTCCTTTTTATTCTCTTCATTAGGGCAAGACTTCCATTTACGGAAGGAAGCTTCCTTGCCCTTCACAGCCTCTCTAACTTGGCTGGTTAGCCATGCGGGCACTCTCCTGGATTTAGTGGAACCCTTCTTTCTTTGCGGTATACACCTCTGCTGGGCCTCTATTACTGTTGTTTTAAGCAGCCTCCATGCACTCTGGAGAGACTGGACTCTTTTTACCCTCCCTTTCAACCTCCTTCTAACCAGCCTCCTCATTTGAGGGAAGTCCGCCCGTCGGCAGTCAAGGGTTTTTGTTAGAGATTTGCCTGGTATTCTTCCCCCAACGTGCACGTCAAAACGGATCGCAGCATGATCACTGTTCCCCAATGGCTCAGTAACGTTTACATCTCTAACCAGGTCCTGCGTACCGCACAAAATTAAATCCAGAGTCACCTGTCCTCTGGTGGGCTCCGTGACTAGCTGATCTAAGCCACAGTCATTTAGCACGTCAAGAAATCCGGTTTCCTTATCGTGTCCAGAACACAAATTGACCCAGTCAATATGAGGATAATTGAAGTCCCCCATGATTACAACCCTGTCCCTCCTTGTCACCTCCCTGATCTGTTTCCTCATTTCAAGGTCCCCATCTGATTTCTGGCCTGGAGGACGATAGCACGCCCCCAGTATTACATCGCTGCACAAGCCTGGTAATTTAGCCCACAGAGATTCTACGGTGGAGTCGGACCCACCTTCAATCTCTACTTTGCTGGATTCTATCCCTTCCTTAACATAAAGCGCCACCCCACCTCCAACACGCCCCTGCCTGGCTTCTTTGTGAAAGGGGAAGCTGCATTATTTTCCCTGCTGTGCTCGGCAGAGACTGCAGACAGGTGTCTGCAGCCTCTGCCAGAGGACCCTCTGGAGCAAGCAAGCAGAGCTCCCCTTGGCTCCTGAGGGTGGGGGGGCAGGCATGCCCCATATCCGCGGTTTCAGGCAGCTGCAGGGAGTTCCCAAAGAGAATCCCTGCAGATAGAGAGGCACACCTGTCCATGTACTTGTGCTGTATGATATACTTACAAGTAATAGAGCAGAATAAAAGAAATAGAACTGTAACGACTAAGGGGCTGCACAAAATCACGACCACTGACAAGAAATTAAACAATTTATGCTTAGACCTCTATGATCGAAAAAACCCAAATGCAAATCCAATGTCAAAAATACAAGATTAAGAGCCTGACGCACCAGCTTACTCCTTATTACTAACTTGCTACTGGCGCGAGCCTTTCCATGAACCCAATGCTAGGGCTAGCCCAGTGGACCACCGGGTGGTGGAGACATGATTGGGCATGGGGGGAGGCGGGGGAGGTGTTTCGGGGCAGGGAGAGGGTGGGAGGAGGTGTGGCAGGGGAGGGGGTGGGGCGGGAGGGGAGCGGGAGGGGCAGCTGAGCTCCAACAGATCCCGAGCCTGTTGGGCCTCGTGGCCAGACACAGAACTTCCTGATTCTGCGCAGGCTGAAGAGCTGCTGCAGAATCGAGCAGCCCGATTGCGGGGCTATGCCCCTCACCCAGGGGAAGGGGACAAAAGGCCCCTTTCCCGAGGAGCCGTTGTGGGCTGCCCGCTGTAGCCATTTGGGTGCCATGGCAGGCTCACGCTCCAGGCATCTCAGGATTGGGCTACTCATCAGAAGTAAACTATTTTGCCAAACACCAGCCCCCAACTGCTTAAAATACCTCTGTCCTAAACCTCGCAATCAGTTTCCAATAAACTTAGTGCAAATTCGGCTACTAAAACTGGAAGTGCCCTATTTTTTAAAAAACCATTTTGCAGGTATTGGGAGCCCTGCAGAGGGTTCCTCACACCCCCGACTGCAGCACTGGCTGCCAGTAAGTTGGAAACCCCCTCCTGTCCTCGCAGCAGCAGGATCCTTGGAATTGCACTGCTGCCTCCCCCCACCCCACCCTGCCTCTTAAAGAGGCCTTGGCTAAAGCTTCCCAGGCTTGCCAGAAGCACAGAGGTTTCTCCAGCGTGGGAGGAGATCGCGCGAGGCTCTGCGAGCCTCTGGTGAGTGGGGGGGCGGATTTCTGGGGGGCAGCAATAGCCCACGGGGGCGCCATCATGGAGCTTTGCCCCAGGCGCAGGGCTTCGGAAGTCTGCAGCTGGTTGTCTTGGTTGCTGTTGTTGTTGTTCAGCGTTAAGTCGTGTCCGACTCTTGGCGACCCCACGGACCGCAGCACGCCAGGCCCCCCTGCCTACCACTAACTTCCAGAGTGTGTCCAAATTCATGTTAATTGCCTCTGTGACACTATCTGACTAACCATCTCATCCTCTGCCACCCCTTCTCCTTTTGCCTTCCATTTTTCCCAGCATCAGGGTCTTTTCTAAAGAGTCCTCCCTTCTCATGAAATGATGATGATGATAATGATGTTCGTCCATCGTTTGCAAAGAAGACCTTTGACATCTAAGGGGTTGTGGACTGTCCACGGTGTGTCCGCAGGTGACTAATAAGGCCGATACAAGCACGGAATGTTCTGCCACATGTCGGGCAGACATGTGTAGGCACCACTATTGCAGCATTTGCAGCTCTGGCTTTACAGAGTGCTCGCTTCTCTTGTGCTATGGTTGTCCTTTGGCTTCAGATGTCTGACAGCCCTGGTGGATCAGCCATGTCGATTGGTCTTGCGCCAGGATTTCCCAGGTGGTGGTGTCAATATCCAGGGACTTGAGAGAGACTTTCAGCGTGTCTTTATATCGCTTCTTTTGTCCCCCGTGCGATCGCTTTCCTTGAGACAGCTCACCATAGAAGAGCTGTTTAGGGATGCAGTGGTCTGGCATCCTCATAACATGACCTGCCCAGCGTGTCTGGGCTTTCATCAGCAGGGTGTGAACTGACGGCAGTCCTGCTCTGGAGAGGACTTCTGCATCTGGCACCCTGTCCTGCCACCGGATCCTCAGAAGTCTGCAGAGGCACAACATGTGGAAGTGGTTCAGTTGCCTGATGTGCCTCCTGTCCAAGTCTCACTGGCACACAGCAGAGCACAGCTGCTCGGTAGACTTTAAGCTTTGTAGCAAGGCTTATTCCACGGCGATTCCACACGTTGGTCCACAGTCTGCCAAATGCAGAACTTGCCTGGGCAATTCTGCAGCTGACCTCGATGTCACTGCTCAGGAGACGGTGCTGCCAAGGTATGTAAATTGGTCCATTGCTTGCAGCTTTTGTCCCTTCACTATGATGGTGGGCTCTCAGTGTTGGGCCTTCGGAGCTGGCTGGTGCATCACTTCGGTTTTCTTTGTGTTGATGAGGAAACCGAAGTTTTCACATGCTGCTTCGAATTTGTCCATGCTGGCTTGCATTTCCTGTTCTGATCCAGCATTCAGGGCACAGTAGCCAGCAAAAAGAAGGTCTCATAGCACAGTCTCCTTTATCTTGGCAACAGCCTGGAGTCTACGCAGGTTAAACAGTTTCCCATTGGTCCTGTTTCTCAGGATGACTCCCAAGGAACTGTTCCGAAAGGCGTCTGACAGCATGGCTGAAAACATTATACTGAACAGGATTGGTGCCAGCACGCACCCTTGCTTGACGCCGGTTGTGACGGGAAAGGCCTCTGAAGCTTCTCTTTCGTCCAGAACACAAGCCATCATGCCATTTCGTCCACATCATCATTGTGGAACTGACGCACCATCAGGATGAATTTGTCAGGGCACCCAAATTTCGACATGATGCGCCACAGACCTTCGCGAATGACAGTATTAAAAGCCTTGGTGAGATCCATGAAGGTGGTGTACAGTTCACGATTCTGCTCTTGACACTTCTCTTGGAGCTGTCGGGCTACGAAGATCATGTCCACAGTGCCATGCCCTTTACGGAAGCCGTACTGTGTCTCATAAGAACATAAGAACAGCCCCACTGGATCAGGCCATAGGCCCATCTAGTCCAGCTTCCTGTATCTCACAGCGGCCCACCAAATGCCCCAGGGAGCACACCAGATAACAATAGACCTCATCCTGGTGCTCTACCCTGCATCTGACCTAACCCATTTCTAAAATCAGGAGGATGCACATACACATCATGGCTTGTAACCCATAATGGATTTTCCCTCCAGAAACTTGTCTAATCCCCTTTTAAACGCATCCAGGCCAGACGCCATCACTACATCCTGTGGCAAAGAGTTCCACAGACTGACCAAACGCTGAGTAAAGAAATATTTTCTTTTGTCTCTCCTAACCCTCTCAACACTCAATTTTAGTGGATGTCTCCTGTTTCTGGTGTTATGTGAGAGTGTAAAGAGCATCTCTCCACTTTATCCTTCCCATGCATAATTTTGTATGTCTCAATCATGTCCCCCCTCAGGCGTCTCTTTTCTAGGCTGAAGAGGCCCAAACGCCATAGCCTTTCCTCATAAGGAAGGTGCCCCAGCCCCGTAATCATTTTAGTCACTCTCTTTTGCACCTTTTCCATTTCCACTATGTCCTTTTTGAGATGTGGCAACCAGAACTGGACACAATACTCCAGGTGTAGCCTTACCATCGATTTATACAACAGCATTATAATATTAGCCGCCTTGTTCAAATCAATGGTAAGGTTTCGGGTAGTAGACCCTGTTCCAGGTGGTCAATCAGGCGATTCAGCAACACTCATGCAAGGATCTTGCCTGCGATGGAGAGCAGTGATATTCCTCTGTAATTATTGCAGACTTGTCGATTTCCTTTCCTCTTGTAGAGGTGTGCGATGGATGCGTCTTTCAGTTCCTGAGGGATGGATCCTTGATTCCAGAAAGACTGGAACAGCTGATTGAGTTTATCGACAAGCACTGCACCACCATCTTTATAATCTTCCGCTGGGATTGTGTCAAATCCTGGGGCCTTGCCACTGGACAACTGGCTAATGGCCTGCAGGGTTTCAGTCTCTGATGGTGGGACATCCAGGCTGTAGTTGATATCCGCCTGGGGCATTCTGGGGCATGATATCCTGGGGCATTCTGGGGCATGAAATCCACCTTGGGCAATCGCCTCATTATTGATGGAGGATGGACGGTTCAGTACGGATTAAAAGTGCTTAGCCCAACACTGTAGAATCAGGGTCTTCTCAGAAATGAGAGTTATGCTATCTGAGTCCAGTAGAGGGGAGCTCCCTGAGAGCTGAGGTCCATACAAGGATCTGAGAGCTTCATAGAACCATTTGGCATCATTTCTATCAGCAAACTTCTGGATTTCATCTGCTTTGGCACTCAACCATGAGTCCTGCATCTTGCGGAGCTTGCTCTGTATGGTCCTGCAAATGTTGTTGAAGATATTTTTCTTAGTTGTTGATAGCGGGTTGTTCTGATGAGCACAGTGAAGGCTGGGTGCTTTTCAGCAAGTAGGACCTTGATCTCGTCATCATTATCATCAAACCAGTCCTGCTGTTTCCTGTATGAGGGTCCAAGAACCTTTAGTGCAGAAGAGTGCACAATGTCCTGGAAGCGTTCCCAGTCCTTCTCAGCATTTTCCTCTAATTGCAGCTCTGAGAGTTGGTTGTCAAGTTCTTCTGCTAGTGAGGCTGCTGTGATGGGATTCCTCAGTTTACTGATGTTGATATTTTTCATCACAGCTTTGTTTCCCTGCGGAGGTCTCTTTGGCTTGATGTGAAGGCTTAATTTGGAGATGTCGTCTGTGGTCAGTCCAACATTCAGCACTCGGCATGGCCTTGGTCACCCTTACATCCTGTCTGTCTATCCTCCACATGATGACATAATCAGTGAGATGCCAGTGCTTGGAGTGTGGATGCATCCAAGACGTCTTTTTGTGAGCAGGCAGGCAGAAGATGGTGTTGGTAATGATCAGATCATGAGCCGCACATGTCTTCAGTAGTAGTATGCCACTGCTGTTACATTTGCCAATTCCATTTTTTCCAATGACGCCATCCCAGGCAGAGTGATTGGATCCTACTCTTGTGTTGAAATTGCCAAGCAGAATCAGCCTGTTGGTGCACTTCACGGATGAGAGTAGGGCATCGAGATCTTCATGAAACTTGTCCTTTACTTCATCCAGATTCGTCACTGTGGGAGCGTAGGCACTGATCAGTGTGTCTTGCTTTCCTCCCAGTAGTGGGAGATGCAGCATCATAAGTTGGTCGTTCAGACCCTTGGGAAGACTGGCAAATTTGCGGACAAAATAATTCTTGACCGCAAACCCAACTCCAGATTCACAAAGCTCGTCACTGCTACGTCCACACCGGAAGAAAGTGTAACCGCCTCCTGTTTCTGTAAGCTGACCTTCGTTGGCTAGACAAGTTTCACACAGGGCTGCAATATCGATGTTAAATCTTGTGAGCTCTCTAGCAACAAGGGCTGTTCTTCTTTCTGGTCGATATGCTGAGGGGTTAGAACCCTAACCTTACACAGAAGAAGAGCAGGGAATTGTACATAGATATATAGTGGCCTATACACCTGAACAGAATGGAACTGCAGAACACAAGAATAGATCTTTATTAGATATGGTAAGATGTATGCTTATAGATGCAAAACTACCATATCAATTTTGGGGAGAAGCAGTAAATACAGCTACATATATACAGAATCGTCTGCCCACTAAGGGAGCAGCAGATGGTAAAACCCCATATGAGTTGTGGTATGGTAAACCACCAAGTATAGAACATCTCAGAGTGTTTGGGTGTAAGGTTCTTTCTCATATTCCAAAGGAAAAGTGCTCTAAACTAGATCCTAAGACTGAAGAAGGTATTTTTGTTGGCTATTCTGAAAACTCTAAAGGTTGTCGTGTTATGGATTTGAATACAAGTCACGTGACAGTAAGACATGTATTACATTTTATTGCGGATGAGAAAGTAGATAAAAGTCAAACCTTTTTTGATGAACTGGCAGAACCGAATGAGAAGTTTATACCTGTTCCAGCTTATCAAAGTAATACATCTAGATCTTCGGATTTAACCCCAATGGTTAGTGTAGAATCAGAAGGGGAAATTATACAGGAATTAGATCCAGAAGCCAGTACATCAATAAAGGAAGAAGAATTGCCAGGATTAGATTATGTCTTGGAGGAAGATCAAGTCATCACACAACAACCTAGAAGATCACTTAGAGAAAATAAAGGTGTACCACCTGTCCGGTTAACTTATTCTGCAAGATTGGTGTCGGAGTGTGACCCAGAATCATGGGAACAAGTTGAAATAATGCCTATGGATGAAGCAAAGAAGTGGAAAGATGCACGTCAAGAAGAGATGGAGGCATTGCATGAGAATGGAACATGGACTTTAACTCACTTGCCTCCTGGCAAGAGGGTAATAGGTTGCAAATGGGTTTTTAAGTCTAAACAGGGTGTAAAAGGGGAGGTGCAACGCTACAAGGCTAGGTTAGTTGCTAAAGGCTACTCACAGAAATATGCTGAGGATTATGATCAAACTTTTGCACCTGTTGTGAAATATACAACTATACGGATGCTTTTGAGTGTCACTGCATCTAAAGGATTGTATGTCAGGCATTTGGATGTAAAAACCACCTTTTTGCATGGAGAAATAACAGAGGAAATATTTATGAAACAGCCACCCAGTTTTACAAATCAAAAGAGACCAGATTTAGTGTGTAAGCTCCATAAAGGGTTGTATGGATTGAAACAAGCTGCAAAAGCTTGGCATGAAAAACTTTACCAAATGCTGACACAACAGAATTTTAAACAGGGACAGGCAGATCCATCTTTGTATACAAGATATAGCAATGGTAAATGGATGTATCTTTTGGTCTATGTTGATGATTTATTATTGATTTATGAGGATGAAAAGGATTATAAAGATATTGTATTTCCATTGAATAGGGAAGTGGAAATTAAAGAATTGGGGGATGCAGCCTTTTATCTTGGCATCCAGATTGAGAAGGATGAGGAGGGAAGTTACTTTCTTAGTCAAAAACCAAAGATTCTAGATTTAATAGAATCTTTGGGATTTGAAGATGCTTATTCAGTTGTTACACCTATGGAAAGTGATTTCTTTAAGCAAGGAAAGGCTGAACCTTTGCCCAGTAATGATAAGTATAGAGAAGCTGTTTATTACTTTATTTATCAACCACAACTAGACCAGACATTGCTAATGCAGTGGGAATTTTGAGCAGAAGAACGCACTCTCCCACACAGTTAGATTGGATTGGCATTCAAAGGGTTGTGAAATATTTGAAAGGAACATTGGATTTTAAGTTAAAGCTTCCAGCTAGAGATAGCCCAAAGTTGGTAGTATATACAGACTCTGATTGGGCAGAAGATCCTTCAGATTGCAAGTCAACTAGTGGACACTTGTTTATGTATGGTGATGGAGCAGTGAGTTGGGGAAGTAAAAAACAAACTATTGTTGCCTTATCTACTACAGAAGCTGAATTGGTTTCGGCATCTGAGGCGTGTAGGGAGGCAACATGGCTTAGTAAATTACTGAATGATATGGGAATGCAAGAAATAATTCCAGTGCAATTAAAGAGGATAATCAAGGCTATATAAAACTGATGCAATCAGAAGGATATAATGCAAGAACAAAGCATATAGATGTAAAGTATTATCATGTACGTGATTTGGTTATGCAGGGTATTATTAAGATCAATTATTGTCCTACACAGATGATGATAGCTGATTTATTGACAAAACCATTACCAAGAGATAGGTTTCAGAAATTAAGAGCAGATATTAATCTTTTAGATTCACTTACTCAGTGTTGAAAAGGGGTGTTGGGGAATAACAACACTGAGTAATGGTTATCAGCTGAGTATCTGGTTCTTTAAAATTGAAATTGTATGTGGTCCCTTTAATGGTCTTTCTAAAGGATGTTTCCCCTTGCTGATTCCTCCTTATGTATATATAGCTTCTTGTTTGCTGACCTTTGCAGAACAGGAGAGTGTATTTTAATCTCTGTTTTTAACTATTGTTTTATTATACTTACCTGCATCCAGGGGCAGCTTTTTAGGGCTCCTGGTCTTCCAGTTTTAAGAATCTTGATGTGAGAAAATGTTTGTATAAATCTGCATCAGATTGTAAGTAAACTGCCTTTGGTCTTAACTTTTTGGATCTGAGTTTTTGCGCCTTGATTTGCAAGCAGCCTGGGTAGAAGACTTTAAGAGTTTTTGCCTGCACCAACAATCTTGAAGCATGCAAATGTTCCATGTGCCAATAGTGAGTGGTGTCACCTTACATTTTATTTGAAATTTTGTTGTTAGACCACATGAGGTGGGATCCCCTCCAGCTGCGGTAAGCTGGCCAGGGTTCTGTGATGCTAATAATGTTTAGGTCACCTTTTCTAGCCCCTTCCTCTGCTATGGAGGTTAGCAGTGTGGTCCTAAAGAGGGCTGCTCAGTCACTCAGGTAGACACCGAATCCAGCTGATGCTTAGGTCAGCAAGAAGACGATCATTAAACCCGAGCCACCTGTGTGCAGGTCCGCGGCTACAGCTCCCAGTGTATCCACACCTGCTGCTTCGTCGCTCGCCCATCGCCACAGGACTTTAAGGTTTACGGGAGTTGGGGGGATGTCAAGACTTGTGCCTGAACTGGATTACAGTGAGGGAGGGGTGTGCATAGTCAGCCTCACTCTCTCTTCCCAGATTCCATCTTGCTCCAATGGCAGGACAAAAGTCGAGACGGTTGGAGATGGGCTGGGCACAGTGGTTGACCAGAGCGTCTTTGTGTCTTTGTGTCAGGGCTATGGCATGAGGAGGATAGAGGGCTTTAAACCCTTTGCTTTACTATGTTACCTCAGTTTGGCTGTACTTGTCGTAAGAGGCGACCAAACAGCCACCGGGTAGATGGGACTAATCAGCCTGGGAAGGCAGCTCATCTAAGAGAAGGAAACTCTGACCTCAAACCTCCACTGCCTTGTGGCTATATCCAGTTGTGGAAAAGGCTTCAGGAGTCAACCTCGAGGCAAAATCAGGAGCCGGAGTCCCTGAGGCAGTTCGCGGCTGTACACAGTCACGTTCTGGCAACTCCTACGACACCGCTGGAACCAATCGTATTGGCTTCTGCCTTTCCATTGGGCCATTTCAGCGACGTGGAGAAGGGGGATTTGCTGCATGGGTAACAGCCTATCCTCCATACCTTCTTTACACAGGCTTCACGCACTGGAGAGGACACTCCAACTTCGCCATACGACGTCGGCACAACACGGGAAGCAGCAGTTTACCAGTTATAAGTCTTCGCTCGATTGGCGTAGAGCGTGACACCAGAGGCTGCTTCCGACGGTGGGAGAGATCATTGCATCTCATTGGGCAGCTACTGCCTGCCTTAAGCTGAGCAGACCCCAGCCAGTACGGTGTTGCCTCGCCACGGTCCGTTAACCTCATGGGGTGCGTGGGGTTTAGGGTGAAAACCGACAGGCGGATCAACAACTCTGCACCATGCAACAGAAAACAGAAAACTCCTGCCCTAAAACTGGGCACCTGGAACGTAAGGACAATGACACCTGGCTTCTCTGATGACCTGCAAGAAATAGACGATGCACGCAAAACAGCTGTCATCGACATGGAGCTGAGCAGACTGCAGATGGACATCGTCGCCCTTCAAGAGACAAGGCTGCCAGATTCCGGATCTGTCAAGGAGAGAAATTTCTCATTTTTCTGGCAGGGAAAACCACCAAACGAGACCAGGGAACATGGCATTGGCTTTGCGGTCAGAAATACCTGCTGGAATCCATCATCCCACCTACTGTGGGAAGTGAAAGAATTTTGTCCCTACAGCTCCAGTCATCAGCAGGACCTGTCACTCTCATGAATGCATATGCACCGACTCTGTCGTCTCCAGCAGAAGCCAAAGACAAATTCTACGATGACCTGGCCACCACTATCAAGAAGATACCTGTAAGAGCCATTGTTCATCCTCGGCAATTTCAATGCTACAGTTGGTGCTGATAACAGTTCGTGGCCCACTTGCTTAGGTCAGTTTGGCACTGGGAAGATGAACGAAAATGGCCAACGCCTGCTAGAGTTTTGCTGTCATCACGGTCTCTGTGTCAGCAACACCTTCTTCAACATGAAGCCCCAACATAAAGTCTCTTGGAGACACCCAAGATCAAAGCACTGGCACCAGCTCGACCTGATCCTCACCAGACGCTCCAGCCTTCCCAGCATCAAGATCACACGCAGTTATCATGGTGCTGCCTGCGACACTGACCACTCCCTGGTGTGCAGCAGAGTGAAACTGCAAACAAAGCAACTGTATCACACGAAAAAGGAAGGAAGACCTCGCATTGATACCAGCAAGACCCGGGATCAGAGAAAAGTAGAGGAATTTGCACGAGCGCTTGAGGAATCTCTTCCAGGCCCGGCCAACACAAACTCATTCAACAGATGGGAACATTTCAAGAATACCGTTTACAACACAACCTTATCCATATTCGGCAGGAAGACCAACAAGGTGGTAGACTGATTTGAAGCCCACTCTGAGGAGTTGACACCAGTCATTGAGGAAAAGAGGAGAGCTCAAGCAGCATACAAGGCCTGTCCCAGTGAGCGCAACCTGCAGGTCCTCCGAGCTGCTCGCAGCAAAGTCCAACAGACTGCCAGGAGATGTGCTAACGACCACTGGCTACACCTCTGTTCTGAGATACAGATAGCAGCTGACACGGGCAACATCAAGGGGATGTATGATAGTATCAAGCAGGCCCTAGGTCCAACACAGAAGAAAATTGCCCCTCTGAGTCTGCCGCAGGAGAGGTCATCCAGGATCAGGCGCGGCAGATGGAACGCTGGGTGCAGCACTACTCTGAGCTATATTCCAGAGAAAATGTAGTCACCGAAGAAGCACTGAACAACATTGAGTGCCTGCCTGTGCTGGAGAAGCATGACAGTGAACCAACCCTAGAAGAATTTCACGTGGCCTTGGACTCCCTTACCTTTGGCAAGGCACCTGGAAAAGACAGCATCCCTGCTGAAGTCCTAAAGTGCTGCAAAGAGATCATCGTCACTGAGCTGCATGAAATCCTCTGTCTCTGCTAGAGAGAAGGTGGAGTACCTCAAGACATGAGGGATGCAAGCATCATCACGCTGTACAAGAACAAATGTGACAGGGGTGACTGCAACAACTACCGTGGCATCTCTCTCCTTAGCATCGTAGGAAAGCTGTTTGCCAGAGTTGCACTAAAGAGGCTCCAGGTACTTGCAGAGAGCGTCTATCCAGAATCGCTGGTCTCTTGACTAAAATATGCAACTTGTCCCTCAAAACGGCCACAGTGCCAGAGGATTGGAGGATAGCAAATGCCACGCCGATCTTTAAAAAGGGTAAGAGGGGAGACCCGGGAAACTATAGGCCAGTCAACCTAACATCTATACTGGGTAAGATGGTGGAACGCCTCATCAAAGATAGAATCTCCAAACACATAGACAAACAAGCCTTGCTGAGGGGGAATCAGCCTGGCTTCTGTAAGGGTAAGTCTTGCCTCACAAACCTTTTACAATTCTTTGAGAAGGTCAACAGGCATGTGGATGCAGGAGAACCCATGGACATTATATATCTGGACTTTCAGAAGGCGTTCGACACAGTCCCTCACCAAAGGCTGCTGAGAAAACTCCACAGTCAGGGAATTAGAGGGCAGGTTCTCTCCTGGATTGAGACCTGGTTGAAGACCAGGAAACAGAGAGTGGGTGTCAATGGGCAATTTTCACAATGGAGAGAGGTGAAAAGCGGTGTGCCCCAAGGATCTGTCCTCAGACCTGTGCTCTTCAACCTCTTCATAAATGACCTGGAGACAGGGTTGAACAGTGAGGTTGCAAAGTTTGCGGACGACACCAAACTTTTAACATAAGAACAGCCCCACTGGATCAGGCCATAGGCCCATCTAGTCCAATTTCCTGTATCTCACAGTGGCCCACCAAATGCCCCAGGGAGCACACCAGATACAACAGACCTCATCCTGGTGCCCTCCCTTGCATTGGCATTCTGACATAGCCCATTTCTAAAATCAGGAGGTTGCAGATACACATCATGGCTTGTAACCTGTAATGGATTTTTCCTCCAGAAACTTGTGCAATCCCCTTTTAAAGACATCCAGGCCAGATGACAGGGACAGGGAGCCATTTAGTTATTTGATTTTTCTCTGTAAACCGCTTTGTGAACTTTTAGTTGAAAAGCGGTATATAAATACTGTTAATAATAATAATAATGCCATCACCAAATCCTGCAGCAAGGAGTTCCACAGACCGACCACATGCTGAATAAAGAAATATTTTCTTTTGTCTGTCCTAACCCTCCCAACACTCAATTTTAGTGGATGTCCCCTGGTTCTGGTGTTGTGTGAGAGGGAAAAGAGCATCTCTCTATCCATCCCCTGCATAATTTTGTATGTCTCAGTCATGTCCCCCCTCAGGAGTCTCTTTTCTAGGCTGAAGAGGCCCAAATGCCGCAGCCTTTTCTCATAAGGAAGGTGCCCCAGCCCAGGAACTATCTTAGTCTCTCTCTTTTGCACCTTTTCCATTTCCATTATGTCCTTTTTGAGATGTGGGGACCATAACCGGACACAATACTGCAGGTGTGGCCTTACCATCGATTTGTACAACTGCATTATAATACTAGCCGTTTTGTTCTCAATACCCTTCCTAATGATCCCAAGCATAGAATTGGCCTTCTTCACTGCCGCCGCACATTGGGTCGACACTTTCATCGACCTGTCCACCACCACCCCAAGATCTCTCTCCTGATCTCTTTTCCTTGCCTGCGTGTCACGCGGCCAGACCTCAGAGCAATGGAAACAAGCTTCCAGTTGTGCTGTTCCACTTGCCAGCACATTGACGCAGGTGCTGTGAGGCATAAGGGAGCTCTTTGGCTCCATGCCCCCCCCCACCCCTGTATCAGTCAAGCTCAGCTGATGCAAACTTACCCCACTGGGCCTGGCTTTGGCTCAGGGAGACCAGCGCAACTCTTTGTGCTGGCCTCCCCAACTCTAAAGTTGCCACAAACACGCCTTACGGCACATTTGCAACACCCCGTCTCAGCACGAGTGACTTGAGCCTGGGGGTTAGGACTGGACTGTAAACCTTTCTCGGTGGTGAAGTCCAGACAGGATTCTGAAGAGCTCCAGAAGGATCTCAGCAAACAGGGGAAATGGGCAGCAAAATGGCAGATGCGCTTCAAGGTAAGCAGGTTTCAAGGTAAGCAGTGATGCACACTGGGCCAAGATATCAAGCGTCACACTTCGCTGAGGGTTCTGAGCTGTCTGTGATGGATCAGGAGAGGGATTTTTGGCTTGATGATGTTCAGTGTGCAATGGCTGTGAAGCCAGTCCCATGTCTGGAGTAATTAAAAAAGGGTTGGAGAATAAAACAGCCCAGATTAAGGGAAGGAGTGGCCTGGAGGTTAAGCTGTTGCTTGCACCTTCTGAACAACAGGTGGCGAGTCTGAGTCCCCCTTGTTGGTGTAGCCCTGTTTGAAGCAACAACCGAGGCACCAGAAGGCAGGTCCCTGCAGGCATGTGGAATGGAGGGGGGCACCCTGTCCTCAGAGCAGCCCCCAGGCACCTACCACCAAGCAGTGCTGCAGTCTGGGCCTCCCTCATTCGCTTCAACAGAGTGCCTGCTTTCCAAGCAGTGGCTGGATCACAGTCTTAGCAGGGGACGACCCCCAGGTGCAGCTGGGAGTCCACGGGGGGCAGGAGGGATGGGTGCTGGCCTTGCTTCTGGTGGCTTGCGGGGACCCTGCCTCACCATCACCACCCCGTCCAGTCCTTGCAGCCTGAGCAGTGCATGTTGTCCTAAGGCTGAGGGTTCAGACTTGAGAATGGAAGTCCCAAGATCCTCTGCCAGCCTTTCCGTGGCCCCTCCAGAAAGAAAGGGCTGAGTGCCTCTGCAGTGCACCAGGAGGCGAGTGCAGCGTTCCGGTTCTGAACAGTGGCAGGCAGGTTAGGGGCAAAGCTTAGCTAGGGGTCGAATTTGGATCTCTCCTGGGCCAAGGTGCTTGCCAAAGCTGGCTTCCTGGAGAGAAAGGGGTGCTGGCCCTGGCCCTGGATCCAGCGGGGTTGTTCTTATGGAGGCAGGAGGAGGAGGCAGTCTGAAGGGGCCTCTTCCGGCCTTGTGTGCTGAGGGACCCAGGAATGCAGGAGCATGAACTTTGCGCTGGCCGGAGTCAACTGACTGACACCCCTCCGCATAACAGGCAGCATCACCTCCTCTGTTACGTGCTCTGCTCACAAAGTAAAGTTCACAAAATCCCCTTTTGCTCTCACTCCCATTTTGAGCTCTTCAGGGGAGCCTGAATTCATGAAGGAAGCTCTGGGTGAGGCCTGCGGCATTGTGCAGTTGCCAGAGCACTGGGCAGGGATGAGGAAACTGCCACACGGTCCTCCATGTGGTTATTGGGGAGGAGAGGCTGTCCTGTGCACGGTCTGGTCTCTGCAACGCGCGCTAACGCCCACTGGAGCTGGCTTGATGGGGACTCTGCCCAGCTGCACTGGTGCTACAACAACAGGCAGGCCTTTGTCCAGGGCTTACGCCTCCACAGCTGCCAGGCAAGAGACGTGGCAAGCACACAACGCTGGGCACTGCGGGGCTGCAGGTTCCACCACATTCCAGCCAGGAGGCTCAGGCTTTTCCTGGAAGTGTCACAAGCACAGGCCTCAAGCAGTTTTTGCTCAACTCCCCACAGCAATGTCTTCATTCTCCCCTCCGCCTCCTTCCTCTCACGAAAGGCACTGGCCAAACTGCCACCTTCTCACTGCTTCCCGCCCCCCTTTGTCTCTGGCTCAGAAGCAAACCCCACGTCCCACTTCTGTGCCTGAATCTCTGCTTGTGACAGCCTCTGGCTTCTCTCTACAGCCAGTGTTCTCCCTCCATGCTGCTTCCCACAGAAGCGGGATTGACAAAGCAGCACACACAAAATCATATCAAGCCCCCAATGAGGATGAATATCCATCAAACGGCCTCAGCATCCCACCTGAATTGCCTCCTGCCCACTGCCAGAAGCCCAAAGCCTCACACCCTTTGGCTCCCCTCCAGGTGCGACTGCTGCCTTGAGAACGGTTGGATGCATCCCACAAACATCACCCACAAATCTACAGCAAAGGCACTTGCCGGAAGACTTTTTCCCTTGCTTGGGTTGGGACAGGCCTGGGTGTATTCCACCTGCTGGCTTCGCCGCTGTCCCAGCTCTCCACTGCTGGCACCACAGGTTGGCTTTACCCAGGCTTGCAAGGAGACCGCCAGCCTGCCTGGCACTGCCAATGGAAACAAAGCCACCTGACTGAAACCCACCCCCACATCTCTGCTGAGTTTCCACCAATTCAGCACCACCTTAAACATGTTGGGGGGATCGACCATCCGAACCGGTGGTCTTTCCCTCTCTCAGCCTATTGATAATCTTTTCTTATCTCAGCGGCTATTCTGTATAGCTGCAAAAGCAGCACTATTTATTTATTTATTTAGGGCCCAGTCCGATCCAATTTTCCAGTGCTGGTGCAGCAGTGCCAATGGGGCATGCACTGGTTCTTGTGGTGGGGTGGCAGTCACAATGGCCTCCTCAAGGTAAGGGAATGTTTGTCCTGTTATCTCAGGGCTGCATTGTGGTTGCACCGGTACTGGAAAGTTGAATAGGATTGGGCCCTTATTTATTTATTTAAGAATTTTATACCCCGCCTTTCTAATGCTGAAGCAAATGCCCAAGGCAGCTTACAAAGCTTTATAATCAAGTACAAAGTATCACAACAAGTAAAAAAAAAAAAAAAAGAATCAAATAAGGCATTAAAACATAATTTTTACATTACATGGTGAAAAACTATATCAAAAAAAGAGCAAAACAAATTTAAAGGGTAAAAAGAAAGGGACTCATTGAGCCAATGAGAAGCTGATGAGTCCAGGGAGGCAGTCAAGTCACCACAGTTTATCAGGGACACAGAGGGCAAAAATCCACTCAGTAACCAAATGCCTGATGAAACAGGCATGTTGGAGCCCTTGCCGAAAAGCCATGAGTGAGGAAGCAGTTCTCAGTTCCCCTGGTAGGGAGTGCCGTAGTTGTGGCACCAACACAACACAAGAGAAGGCTTGCCCCTGAGCTGCCATCCCTCTTTCTTGGGACAAAGGTGGCTCTTCTACAAGCCCCTTCAGCTGATCTGAGAGAGCGGGCTGGAATGTATGGAAGGAGGTGGTCTTTCAGGTAGCCTGGACCCAGGTCATGGAGGGCCTTAAAGGTTAGAATTAGCACCTTGAATTGGGACCGGAAGTGGGTGTGCAGCCAGTATAGCTGCTGGAGCAGTGGTCCAGCCAAGTCAAAATGTCTGGCCCCCATAACCACTCAGGCCACAGCATTCTGCACTAACTGCAGTTTCTGAACTGTTTTAGCAGGTAGCCCCACATACAGCACATTGCAGCAGTCCAGTCCAGAGGTTACTAAAGCAGGGGTACCATAGCTGAGTCTAAACAGCTCAAGTATGGTTTCAGTTGGCAAACCAGCTTAAGCTGTGTGAACCACCTCTAGCAACTGCTGCTACCTGATTTTCCAGGGAGAGCTAAGAGTTCGTGAGCCCTCCCAAGCTGCACACCTGTTTTTATAAAGAGAGTCCAATCCCATTCAAAGTGGGTAGATGATTCAATGTCTGCACTGAGGATTTCTTGATCTGGACGTCCTCTGTCTTTTCAGGATTTAGTTTCAGCTTATTGGTTTTCATCCCAATGGCATCCAGACAGCACCCCAGGACTTCCTCAGAGAGGGAGAGACAGAGCTGTGTGTCATCCGCATATTGGTGGCACCCCACACCAAGTCCCCGGATGATCTCCCCCAGTGGTTCATGTAGATGTTAAAAAGCATGGGGGGTAGGATAGGATCTATGGATGGCTCTTGATAGCACTCATCAAAGCAAATTGATTTAATATAGAATAATATAGAACAGAAGGTTGTGTCATTGTCACCAAGGCCCAGCTCTGGCAACGCAGGTGCCCTGGAGAGCAAGGGGTTCCTCGTGAGTCAAGGGCTCCTTGGAAGTGGGGGGAAAAGATAAGTACTGCCCAGATCCAGTACCCAGGTAAGGGTTAGGACATGGCTGGAAGGGGTGGCCCATCCGGACTGGCTGTTGGGTTCATCAGCAGCCCAGCAGCCAGCGGGAGAGGTTGCTCTTCCTGGGGCTCGGGCTCCTGGAGGGGAGGGAGAGGAGACACAAGCTCACTCCTCTCCTCAGAAAGGGAAGGGGAAGGACAGGAACCACCCTTCTGGCCTTGGAAAGGGAGCGCCCTTTCACAGCAGGGAGGGGGAGACCAGAGGAAGGATGAATCCCTGACTCCAGATCAGTGGGGACAGCCTCCGAGCCCAGCAGCAGGGCAAGCAGCCCCAAAGGCACCCCAGGGTGCCACAAGCAAGCAGGATACGCCGGGGAAACTAAGGGGTGGCCCCATGAACCCTCCATCCAGCTGGCTGGTGAAGAACGACCAGGCACTGAGCCTCCAGGAACCCACCAATTCCCAGGCACACCTTGGGAATGCCCAGCCACGGCAAGCCTAGTGGTTAAGTCCCATTAGCAGCCAGACTCCTGGCCTCACAGACAGCCCCGAGCACAGGCTGGCCTGCATTTCTGACCGAGCCATCCTGTGATGCAAAGGGGAATTCCCCCCATTTCCTGGTCTCTCCCAAGTGCTTCCTGGCAATGGGGCAGGGATTATGAAACGGCTTCTTGACCACATTTGGGAGTTTGCAAAGACCTGTATCTCCTGACATCTTACACAACAGGGTACTATTGCCAACACCTGCTCTGTGGAGGAGGGCCAGAGTTACTCTTGGCACCTGCTGGGCAGGGATATAAAGCCCGGAGGGGTTGGCAGCAAGCAGAAGCTCAGTCCTCCTGCCTCAGCATGAAGTCTGCCAGCCTCCTCCTCCTCGTGGGGCTCCTTGCTCTTGGTGCCCTGGTGCCCTCTGCCTCCGGTCAAGGTGAGTGTCCCCTCCTCAGAAGTGCCCAGAACCCAAATGCAGAGCTCAGGCTTTGCAGGCAGAAGGTCCTGAGCGCAGACTCTGAGAGGGCAGAGAAAAATTGCTCTTGAAAACTGGGGAGAGCCACCAGTGCAGCTTGTCAGGAGGCCCTGCCTGGCACCCCTGCAGGGGACAATTCTGCTGCTGCTGCTGCTGGTGTCTGGCTGGTTGCAGGGCCTGGGACCCTCCTCCAGACACAGAGGAGCAAGACCCCTTCCAGGGTGGGGCCTTCGGACCTCCTGCAGAGCTGCTCCCCTAGGCAGCCTAAGCAGCTCTGAGCCCAATGGATGGGCGAGGGGCCTGATTCTGGGAAAGGCCACTGGGGCTGCTCCCTGCTGGGCTAGACCTTCCCAGCTTGAACATGGAGGGGCACTTTCCACTATTCCTGAGAAGGAGCACCCCCCCCCTTGTTGGCCCAGCCTGGTGTGTTCCCAGTTCCAGCCAGTTCCCAAACGGCATTTGTCTCCAGATCCAGTTTCCCTTTCAAAAACTGTGGGCTTTTCAAAGGATGCTACTCACTCACTGGCTGGTCTGTGGCGGTGGCTGGGATGGGGTCTAAGTCAAGGAGGTAGGAGAGACTTTTGGTCCAAAGATGTTGTCTTGAAAGGCCATCATTGCCTCGGGCTTCCATGTCTCCCCTGTTCCTCCAGACAAACCTGGAAGATGCCCCAGGCCAGGGAGCGCTGGAATCTGTATGACGAACTGTTCTTCCGACAATGACTGCCAGGGGCGCCAGAAGTGCTGCAGCACTGGCTGTGGACACATCTGCATGCAGCCCATCTAAGGTAGGTGTGAACTTTGGTTGGCTTTGCTTCCCTTCATCCACTGGGGTGGCCGCATCCCACAGATGGAGGGGGAATGTGCTAAGGAAGTGGCTGTGAGCACACATACCCCTGCCCCATGGGATTTGATATGGGTGCAGTTGTTTCCCACAAGTCCCAACAACACAGCCCGCTGTCCTCTGCAGAGGGGCGCCCTGACCTTGGTGTGTCGTTAGTGTGAGGAGGCGGCCTCTGCCCCTTGCCCTGGGAGATGAGAGCAGTGCAGGGGCTCCTCTGCAGATGGCGGGAGAACTTGAATGACATGGGGAGGCATCCTGCAACACTTGGTGCTGTGCCCCCCCCCAGCCATGCTCCTGGCAGTGCCTGCACCTTGGCCATGGCATGATGCCCCCCCAGCCCCTGGAGCCCCTGCTTCCTTGAAGCTGGGGGGCAGGCCTGTCGCAGTGAGCAGGAAGACAACAAGAACAGCAGGCACACTGGCAGCCCTTCCTGCCGGCACGTGGTGTGTCTGAGGCGCGGCCCGTTGCGTGTGTCGCAAGAGAAGCGCTGTCTGTGTGGATCGCTCTGCATCCAGAGGGCACAGAAAAGGGGCAGCCAAGGAGGTGAGCACAGCGATGGCAGGACCTCCCCCGACCTGCAGCCCCTGAGCCTGCCTGCTTTTCTTTTGACAGCAGAAGCTGGACGAAGACCCGGAGCAGCCTGGACAGCGACCCCACCCCTGCCCTGGGAGTGCAGGCACCCCAGCCTGGACCCCCGTCCCCGACAAAGCCACCCTGGCTGCAGCGACAGCTTCATTCCGCCTCTACTCACCCGACCCCCCCCCCCCCACGGTTGGGCGCACGTGTGTCTCCTTCCAGGCCCTCTGTTGGTCTGGTGCTCGCTCCGCCCCCCACATATGGAGAACCAGTTATCCTCCCCCTCCATCTGGTCCAAGAGTGACACTCACTGGCTTTCTCTGATGCTGCAAGCCTCGAAGTCTGGATGAAGCCTCACTTCTGCTTTCCTTCTCATTCCTGCAGCTGCATCCAGCCCTCAATAAATCTGATGGGCACCTCTGAGACTCCTCCTCTTTCATTGCCTCTTTTAACGACCGTCAGTGCCTGTTCTGCATCCTTCAGCTCAGGCTCCCAGCAAACACGATGGTCAAACACGCAGGTGCGCATTCATGCTTGTTCGGGGGCAAGTCTGAACCCTCATCTCCTGGAGCCAGGTGGTCCCTGGTGCTCTCGCTGTCACAATTTGTATGGTGCCATCTGAGTTCATGGAGGCTGGTAGTGAGTGGGGAGCTGGTCCCTGCCTGGTCCTGAAGTCAGACTGACAGGCCTGTGATTTCCCGGGTCTTCTTTCTTCCCCTTTCGAAAGACTGAGACCACATCAGCCGGCTTCCAGTCTAGCCGTGCCGGAGGTGCCCTCCCTCTCCTCCAGGATTTCTCAGAGGCTCTGCAAGTTCCTTTAGTGCTCTGGGGTGCAGTTCATCTGGTCCAAGCGACTTGAATACATTCAGGCCAAGCAAGAACTGCTTTTTAACTAGTTCCCCGCGAATCCTAAGCTGCAGCCCTGTGCCGTCCAGGTTTTCATGACCTCTGTGGGGATGTAAGCATATCCCCCCCATCAGCCAAGGACCCAGCACCCCCATTTGCACAGTCCTGAGAGAAGACGCAAAGTAGGAGTTGAGCAGCTCTGCCTTCTCTTGGTTTCCAGACAATAATTGACCATCCTTAATCAATTAACTGTGAGTTAGTCTTAACTGTAATCATGGGAGGTGTGCTACAAACCTCCAGATCAAAAACCGGAAGGGGACCCTGAGATGAGGAAACGAATCAGGGAGGTGTCGAGGAGGGACAGGGTTGTAATCATGGGGGACTTCAATTATCCTCACATCAACTGGGTCAATTTGTGCTCTGCTCCTGAAAGAGAGACCAGATTCCTTGACATGCTCAATGATGTTGCTTTAGAGCGGCTAGTCATGGAGGCCACAAGAGGACAGGTGACTTTGGACTTGAAAGGTGCAGACAAGAGCAACCAAAATGATGAGTGGGCTCAGGCATCTCCCTTACAAGAAAAGGGTTTGGGGCCCTTCAGTCTAGAACAGGGATTTTCAGCCTTTTTCATCTTGCGGCACACTGGCAAGGCACACCTTCAGCTTTTTGACAATTGACAAGGCACATTGTGCAGTCAGTGAGGCTCACATCCCCCAATGGTCTTATTGATAAATGACCCTCTCCCAAATTCCCACGGCACACCTGGGGACCATTTGCAGCACACCAGTGTGCCATGCCACAGTGGTTGAAAATGGCTGGTCTAGAAAGAGGGTGCCTGAGGGGGGACACAACGGAGACATAGAAAATTAGGCATGTGATGGACAGAGAATGGAGGGAAGTTCTCTTCCCTATTGCACAACACCAGAAACAGGGGACAGGCACTAAAATTGACTGACAAAGCAGATAAAAGGAAATACTCCTTCACCCAATTAACCTGTGGAACTCCTTGCCACAGGGTGTGGTGATGGTGCCTGAACTAGATGTCTAAAAGAGGGCATTGAACAGATGGGTGGATCTGAACAGACGGATGGGTCTCTCCCCAGCCGGAGATTTCTGCGCCTTGCCCAGGGACGCCAGTTCCTGGGCAGAGTCTCTCCGGCGCTTCTGCTACAATGCTGCCTCCTGGAAGTGCAAGCCCTTCATCTCCAGAGGCTGCCAGGGGAACCTGAACAGGCTCATCACCAGAGAGGAATGCGAGCACAGCTGTGGAATGATTGGGGGGGGCCACTCCTCTCATGGCCCCACTCCTCTCATGGGCTGAGGCCAGTGGTGGCCATGCTTTCAAAGTCTCTGTGCCAGGCCTGCCTGCCTCTGTCCACGTTCCCCTGCTCTGCACCCACACGGGCACTGCCAGCCAGCCGGCTGCTGCCACAGGGCTGGGGCTGGTTTGCCAAGAATCAGGTCTGACAACTCCCCTGCAACACACACACACCCACCGAGACCCTGCAGGGGGTCTCCCGGCCTTGAAGCTGCTCCCTCCCCCTTGTTTGATGGTGCTGATCTGAGCCTGGGCCAAGAGGGGCAGAGCTCCCTTCCTGCACTGCCCAGCCCTTTCCTTGAGTGAGGCTTCTGCACCGTCCCAATCCTGGCACAGAGCCCTCTGCTCCAAGCCCCGCTGAAGCCTGGTTCCTGCCCCCCAGGGGCCTGACCATTGAGTGCCTGGCAGGCTGCAGGCATGACGGAAACTGCCCCGGCACCCAGAAGTACTGCTCCCACAGCTGTGCGCTGTCCCCATCAAAGGTGAGACCCCCCCCCCAGGTCCTGGCATTCAGAAGGAGCCCTCCAGGGCACACCCATCTCTCTTGTGGGGGGGGGAGGGTGCCTTTGCTTCCCTCAGAGAAGAGCTTCGGGGCAGAGTCAGCCCAGAGGACTGGCCAAGCACTGAGGGCTCTGGGGCAGGGGGGTGTCCAGCCAGATACTACTGGGGAAGACATGACTGCAACACCCTCCCAGTCACTGGCACGTGGGCGAGGCGGCTTTGTCAGCAGCAGTGGTCGTATTACCACTGCCAAGAGTATTGAAATACGGTCTCTCAGCAAAAGAAGTTGGCAGACCAAATCACCTCTCGCAATGGCTCTGCCCCATTGGGAAGCCTCCCCATCCACCCACGGCAGCCACGAGGAAAGGCACTGTGCCGGCTGGCACTGCAGGAAGCCTTCTCTGGCCCACCGCCATCCACGGGCCTCGCCACTTACAGGGAGGCAGCGACTGGCGGCGGGAGGCAGGTCTCCCTGCACTGCCTGCTCAGTGGGGTGGCTGATGGGTCACTGTGGGAAAGAGGACGCCAGGTGGGCCCCGCAGGCCTCGGGCTCTTCAGATGCTCCCCTGCAGTGACGTCACTCATTTGCTGCAACAGTGTTTTGAGGGTGGCATCAAGTCCCTCAGAGCCCAGGGCAGTGACGCCAGGGTGTTGCGCAATGTCGCATCCAGGTCTTGCCAAGCACGAAGGAGAAGGGTGCCGCCACAGCCTCTTGGTCCAGTGCCATGCCCCTCCTCCTCTCCTAGAGGATCCTGAGCCCCAGGGGAAGGGCAAGGTGGGAAGCGGAGAGGCTGCTGTGCAGAGTTCAGAGGGGAGGAGGTGGCAGCAGCAGAACACAAGGAGGAGGAGGCAACTTCAGGAAAGAACACAGTGGCAGCGACAGCACAGGAGGAGGAGGCTCCCGCCTGCCTGAGCCCAAGCCCCAGCTGCTGTTGCATCTCCTGCTGCTGCCATCCTGGCTGGGCCTCTTGTGGCATCCCCTTCCAGCCTGGCACCCAGGACAGCCACACCCCCACTTGCTATGCCACTGGACAGTTGTATTACTGCATCAGCTGCCCTGATTATCTCTTTAATGGGGTAGAAAGAGGGTAGGCAGTGGTTTAAATAGATCGCAAAATCCCTGAGGAGCCCCCAGACTAGCGCCACCTCACAGCTTGCAGCGGCAAGTCTGGTGCTTGACTCCAGGGCATCCTCTTGTCTGTCCTGCACGTCTTGATGCTCTGTCTCCCCAAAGCTACACAGAGCATCCTGCCAAGAAAGACCAGCCCCCAAAGGACAAAGTGAGACTCAGCTCCTGTGCTATCCTGTTGTCCCCAGCAAGGTCTTCCAGGAACGCAAGTCCCTACAGAGGTGCCTGGCAGTGCCCTCCTGCCCATCTGCTGCTGCTGCCTCCTGCCACAAGGCTGGGTTGTGAAGGGAGCAGAGGGGAGTTGAAGGCACCGTGCCCCCCTCTCCTCCCCCTCCCTTCCACATCTCCTCTTCTGCTCCCCCCACCCCCCAATGCAAGCATGGGCTGAGCCAAGCAAAACTTTCCCAGGCAATGCACCAAACAGGGCAGGCATCATGTTCTAGATCAGGGATCTCCAAACTTTTTGGCCAGAGGGCCGCATCAAATATCTGGCGTGGTGTGGAGGGCCGGAAAAAAAATTTAAATATAAAATTTAAATAAATAAATTAGAGTTGGAACTTATGAGTGAATAAATGAAAGAATGGACTCCTTCATTCAACCTCTCTGGCCCTCAGAACACCCTCCAGACACAATCAGAGCACAGTTCTGGTCATGTTCGGTTGAGTGGGCCAGAGACTTTCAGGGGACAAGAGTCTTGCTGTGGGCCACATCTGGCCCCTGGGCCAGGGTTTGGAGACCCCTGTTCTAGATAATTTGAAAGGTAATTTAATGCAGAATGCAATGAAATAAACTACATTGGAATATCTGTATTCTATCAAACGTTACGGCCAATTTCATGTCATGTTGGCAACCTTCAGTCTCGGAAGACTATGGTATCGCGCTCTGAAAGGTGGTTCTGGAACAGCGTCTAGTGTGGCTGAAAAGGCCGATTCCGGAGTGACAATTCCTTCCACACTGGGAGCAAGTGTAGTGTGTCCCTGGTCTGTCTCCCTGGCTGTGGGCTTTCCTTCTTTGCCTCTTAGCCTCAGCCTGTTGGCCAAGTGTCTCTTCAAACTGGGAAAGGCCATGCTGCACAGCCTGCCTCCAAGCGGGCCGCTCAGAGGCCAAGGTTGAGGTCCATCCCTAAGGCCTTCAGATCCCTCTTGCAGATGTCCTTGTATCACAGCTGTGGTCTACCTGTAGGGCGCTTTCCTTGCACGAGTTCTCCATAGAGGAGATCCTTTGGGATCCGGCCATCATCCATTCTCACGACATGACCGAGCCAACGCAGGCGTCTCTGTTTCAGCAGGGCATACATGCTAGGGATTCCAGCACGTTCCAGGACTGTGTTGTTTGGAACTTTGTCCTGCCAGGTGATGCTGAGGATCCGTCGGATGCAGCGCATGTGGAAAGCGTTCAGTTTCCTCTCCTTTTGCGAGCGAAGAGTCCATGACTCGCTGCAGTACAGAAGTGTACTCAGGACGCAAGCTCTGTAGACCTGGATCTTGGTGTGTTTCGTCAGCTTCTTGTTGGACCAGACTCTCTTTGTGAGTCTGGAAAACGTGGTAGCTGCTTTACCAATGCGTTTGTTTAGCTCGGTATCAAGAGAAAGAGTGTCGGAGATCATTGAGCCAAGGTACACAAAGTCATGGACAACCTCCAGTTCATGCGCAGAGATTGTAATGCAGGGAGGTGAGTCCACATACTGAACCATGACCTGTGTTTTCTTCAGGCTGATTGTCAGTCCAAAGTCTTGGCAGGCCTTGCTAAAACAGTTCATGAGCTGCTGAAGATCTTTGGCAGGGTGAGTGGTGCAGACATTTCAGCTGGACTTTGGACTTTGCTCTGAGTCTGGAGAGGTTGAAGAGCTTTCTGTCTGATCTGGTCTGGAGATAGATGCCTTCTGTTGCAGTTCCAAAGGCATGCTTCAGCAGAACAGCGAAGAAAATCCCAAACAAGGTTGGTGCAAGAACACAGCCCTGCTTCATTCCGCTTCGGATGTCAAAGGGGTCTGATGTGGAGCCATCGAAGACAACAGTGCCCTTCATGTCCTTGTGGAAGGATCTGATGATGCTGAGGAGCCTGGGTGGACATCCAATCTTGGGGAGAATCTTGAAGAGGCCATCCCTGCTGACCAGATCGAAGGCCTTCGTGAGATCTATGAAGGCTATAAAGAGTGGCTGTTGCTGTTCCCTGCATTTCTCCTGCAGTTGTCTAAGGGAGAATACCATATCAGTGGTGGACCTGTTCGCTCGGAATCCGCACTGCGATTCTGGATAAACGCTCTCTGCAAGTACCTGGAGCCTCTTTAGTGCAACTCGGGCAAACAGCTTTCCTACAACGCTAAGGAGAGAGATGCTGCGGTAGTTGTTGCAGTCACCCCTGTCGCCTTTGTTCTTGTACAGCGTGATGATGTTTGCATCCCTCATGTCTTGAGGTACTCCACCTTCTCTCCAGCAGAGACAAAGGATCTCATGCAGCTCAGTGACGATGATCTCTTTGCAGCACTTTAGGACTTCAGCAGGGATGCTGTCTTTTCCAAGTGCCTTGCCAAAGGCAAGGGAGTCCAGGGCCACGTGAAGTTCTTCTAGGGTTGGTTCACTGTCAAGCTCTTCCAGCACAGGCAGGCACTCAATGTTGTTCAGCGCTTCTTCGGTGACTACATTTTCTCTGGAATATAGCTCAGAGTAGTGCTGCACCCAGCGTTCCATCTGCTGCACCCGATCCTGGATGACCTCGCCTGCGGCAGACTTCAGAGGGGCAATTTTCTTCTGTGTTGGACCTAGGGTCTGCTTGATACCATCATACATCCCCTTGATGTTGCCCGTGTCAGCTGCTATCTGTATCTGGGAGCAGAGCTGGAGCCAGTAGTCATTAGCACATCTCCTGGCAATCTGCTGGACTTTGCTGTGAGCAGCTCGGAGGACCTGCAGGTTGTGCTCACTGGGACAGGCCTTGTATGCTGCTTGAGCTCTCCTCTTTTCCTCAATGACTGGTGTCAACTCCTCAGAGTGGGCTTCAAACCAGTCTGCCGTCTTGTTGGTCTTCTTGCCAAATATGGACAAGGCGGTGTTGTAAACGGCATTCTTGAAATGTTCCCATCTGTTGGATGCGTTTGCGTTGACCGGGCCTGGAAGAGATTCCTCAAGCGCTCGTGCAAATTGCTCCACTTTCCTCTGATCCCGGATCTTGCTGGTATCAGTGCGAGGTCTTCCTTCCTTTTTCGTGTGGTACAGTCGCTTTGTTTGCAGTTTCACTCTGCTGCACACCAGGGAGTGGTCAGTGTCGCAGGCAGCACCCTGATAGCTGCGTGTGATCTTGATGCTAGGAAGGCTGGAGCGTCTGGTGAGAATCAGGTCGAGTTGGTGCCAGTGCTTTGATCTTCGGTGCCTCCAAGAGACTCTATGTTGGGGCTTCGTGTTGAAGAAGGTGTTGCTGACACAGAGACCGCGATGACAGCAAAACTCTAGCAGGCGTTGGCCATTTTCGTTCATCTTCCCAGTGCCAAACTGACCTAAGCAAGTGGGCCACGAACTGTTATCAGCACCAACTCTAGCACTGAAATCACCGAGGATGAACAATGGCTCTTTTACGGGGACCTTCTTGATAGTGGTGGCCAGGAAAACATAGAATTTGTCTTTGGCTTCTGCTGGAGACAACAGAGTCGGTGCATAAGCACTGATGAGAGTGACAGGTCCTGCTGATGACTGGAGCTGCAGGGACAAAATTCTTTCACTTCCCACAGTAGGTGGGATGATGGATTTCAGAAGGTATTTCTGACCGCAAAGCCAACACCATGTTCCCTGGTTTCGTTTGGTGGTTTTCCCTGCCAGAAAAATGAGATATGGCCAAAATAATTATGGCCAATTAACCAGAAAACAAACACACAACTGCCTTAAGGAACAAAAAGTGGATTTTCTGAACTCAAAACCGACATATGAGACTGACTGTTCTGAGAGCCAATGAGATGTTTTATGATATTGCATGGAACCAATAAGGTGTTAATAGGTGTCAGCTCTCATTTCCATGTATGTAAACTTGGAATACATACATTCCATGTATACAGCTACTCCTGCTAACTGGTAAAGAGGCATTTTTTTCAAGTGGTGCTCCTCTTATATTTAGCAGGAAGAAAATGACCATCCCTCTTCACCCCAGCACAGTGTCTCGAACCTACAAGGGGCACACTTTTTATTTATTCACTTAATTAAATTTGATTTTGTCATGGAGGGGGAGGCTACAAAATCTTTTTTGATCCCAGGTAGCAGATAGATGCCTTAGCTATCCTACTAGCTGGGGGGTGGTGACAGATCAAGTGGGTGGTGAGCTGCTGGGGGGAGGAGGTAGGTCCCCCCCAATTTGCACTTTTTTAAAAACCCCAGGTGTGATGTCACTTCAGGTTTTGACATCGCTTCCAGCACATCATTTTGAGCTCTGCACCAGGCTACACATTCATTAGCTACGCTACTGGCAGGTAGAGGTAGGGCAGAAAGGTGCCATGCCAGAGTCACATAGAGAGGGAGGACGGAGGGATGGCACAGACTGGCTGGGGATGGAGTAGGCGGGATTACATGCCAGGGAGGTCTCAACGGGTGCCTGGGGCGCCTTTTTGCACTGGTGTGCACCAGGCTGGGGGTGCCAATATAGCCCTTTCTGAGTGTGCAAAGTGCCCCACAAGCATCACTTTGGGGTTCTCCTTTCAACGATCCCCTGCATGCTGCCAGCCCCATACTGCAGCTGGGGGAGGCTCAGGCCAGGAGGGAACCTCTCACCTAAGAGCACCTTGTGGGGATTCACAGCTGGGGTGAGACTCAAGCCAGGGAAGTTCTGACTTGCAGCTTGAGGGGCCAGTGGAGAGGGAGAGCACCCCAGTCCTCGCTCCAGCTGTCAGCTCCGCTTTTCTCTTCCCTCCTTGTCTCTGACACCTGCAGGCCACCTCCTGAGCCAGGGCCCTGCGCTGCCAGCCTCCGCAGCTGGTTGCACAACTGGCAGGCCCAAACGTGCCAGAGAGATGCCTGGGGAACAAGAACAGGTTCCAGACACACAAAGCCTGCAAGCGCCAGTGTGCCTGGTCCAGGGGGAGCGTGGACTGGGGCTGGGGCGGAGTGGGAGTCCTGCAGCAAAGAGGGCTACTTTTTCCCCCCACCCAGCCAATCAGATTGCCTGCCTGGCCCCCTTTGCACCCCAGTGTTTTCCAGCTCAGCCTCTGTCCCTGTTGGAGCAAGTCTGCGTGCCAGGATGAGAAGGAGCAGGCACCAGTGAACAGGGAGGAGGTCGGCCCCGGGCACGTCCCGCATGAGAACTGTTGCCTTTGACTCACCTAAAGGTGATGTGAGGTTCGTGACCCGGAGTGCTACATCCCAATTCGGAGGGAAGGTAGAGCAGAAAACAGCTTGTTTATTGCTGGTCCCAAGCAAGGCAGCAAGGAGGCCGTTGCCTCAGATCAGGGGTGTCCAAACATTTTGGCAGGAGGGCCGCATCATCTCTCTGACACTGCGTCGGGGGCCGGAGGAAAAAAAGAATTAATTTACATTTAAAATTTGAATAAATTTACATAAATGAATTTATTAGAGATGGAAGTTATATGAACGAATGAAGGTCTTGCAGTAGCTCAAGGCCTATAAAAAGCCTTGTACAAAGCAAGACCAGCCTTTCCTTTGCTGCCATTGCTGCATCACGATGTGAAACAGCAAGTAGCGGAGGGAGCCCTCATCCCACAGCTCAGGCGAAAGGTCAAACAGTCGTCCTCATGCTGAAAGCAGTTGCATTGAGCCAGCATGGGCTCCAGCAAGTCTCCAGAGGGCCAGAGGCTCATTGGAGACTGGGGGCTCCCTGCAGGCCTGATTGGGAGCCTCCGAGGGCCGCAAGTGGCCCCCGGGCCAGGGTTTGGGCACCCCTGCCTCAGATCATGCGCAACTGTAGCTAGACGCAGCCAGACTTTTATGCTCATTTCAAACATAGACAAGCAAAGACAAAGGGCCCTGTAAAATTCCATCCCTGCCACACTCAAACACCCCCTTTACCCCCTATTAGTTGTTGCTTTGGCAAGACAACGCAGACCAGCTCTGCCTGGTCTTCAAGGACTCGGGCGCTAGAGAGCCAGCCAGGTCAGGTCAGGGCTGGCTCACAGCTTCTTGCTCACAAGCATTTTAGGACCAAAGTCAGAACTGATGTGAAAATGTCGTTATTTGGTCAGAGTTTAGTGAGAGCTCTTGGCTTCAGTTCTCTGCAGGCAGCTCGCTCTGGACCCCACCCGCTTCAGAGCTCAGCGTCCTCACCCCAGTCCCACTTTTAGAAGCAGAAGGACCCCTGGGCTGTCGCTTGCGCACAGATGCCGGAGTGGAAGGACAGCCTAGCTGCTGGGTCAGGCCAGAGCCAGACTGTCTAGCCCCACAGTGTGCTCCCTGAACATAAGAACATAAGAACATAAGAACAGCCCCACTGGATCAGGCCATAGGCCCATCTAGTCCAGCTTCCTGTATCTCACAGCGGCCCACCAAATGCCCCAGGGAGCACACCAGATAACAAGAGACCTCATCCTGGTCAAGGATAACAAGGGCAGCCATGGCTGGCAAAGTACCAAACAGACCCCTGGAGGCCAGTCTCCCTTCCACCAGCCGAGGAAACCGTGAACAGGATCTGACATTAAGGACGGGCTGCGAGGGCTGCCCAGGGACAGATCCAGGCTCTCCATTGATCATCTCTCACTGCTGCCTACTTGCCAGGAGGCAGATGAGAGGCACTGAATTCACAACTGGGGGCTTTCCCAGTACGCAAGGTGGAAACAGAATGCAAAATGGAGGAAGCTCACCCGTCATCTGTGGAGTTTGCTGCAAGAAGATCTGGCAGCAGCCACTGGCCTGGGTGGCTCGCAAAGGGGCTTGGACGGAGTCCCGCTGGAGGACAGATCTCTTGAGGGCTCTGAGTCCTGCAGCCTCCCGGCTTGGCAGCAGGTGCCTCTAAGTGGTGGCTGCAGGGGGGGGGAGGCCTGCCTGCCTGCCTGCCTTCTCTGTGGGTAGGCCTCCTGTTGGGCCAATGTGGGGAGCGAGAGGCTGGGCCGTATGCCCAGCAGGGCTCCTCTGAGGCTGTTCTCAGGCTTGTGGCCACGGAGGTGGGTAATGGAGCCAGCTGCCCTGTGAAGCACCATTTCGCTTTCCTACCCAGTGGCCTGGAGCAAAGCCTCCCCTCTGTTCTGCCGAGCCTCTGGAGCGTTCATGGGGAACATCAGCACATCAGGATAGCCCCACTGAACCACACCAAAGGGAGCCCACCTGCTCCTGCACCCTGCACCTCACAGCGGCCCAGCAGAGGCCGCAGGGAGCACCAGGTCAACAAGATTCCCCAGTCCTGCTGCCACTCCTGCCATCTGCACGCAGAGCGATGAAAGCCAGGCGTGCCTGGTGCAGAGCAAGGCCTCTGGCCGTTTGTTCCAGACTCATCCTAACTTGCCTCTCACCGACTCCCTCAGCCTGGAATGGTGTCCCACTAGAGAGAAGAAAGAGGGTGGCACCCCAGGCACCTTCTCTGGCACCCTTCTGAACAACAGATCTGGCCACACACCAGGCCGGGTGCCTCATCCCCCAAGTTCTTTTGCGAGGTCGACTGGCCTGTGCAGTCCGGTGCAATGTTTGAAGCAACTGCTGTACCTGCTCCATAAACCATTAAGTTTCTCAATGAGTATTCCCCCCCCCCCCCGACACACACACAGGAACAAGCGACATGCAAGGAAACTGGTGCCTCTTCCTGCAGCTTTATTGCTGAGGCCTCCCCCAGGGTTTGTTTCATTCCTCCGTGACACTCAGGGCTGGTGCCTGCAGTCTGGAGAGGCGCATGTGTGAGCTTGTGGAATCGCCCAGCCCTGGCACAGACTCACTCAGGAGAGCTGGCTCAGCTTCCTGGTGGCTGGAAGCCCCCCTCCCACCACCCATTTCCCCAGCAAGACTGCAGCAGCAGCAGGGGTCTCTGTGCAGCCCCTCTTTGCCTGTGGGGTCTGTAGAGCAGCTCCCCAAAGACCCTTCTGAGGCCACTGCTTGGTTGGGAGAACTGGCAGGCAGGCAGGCAGGAATCCCAGCTGCAGTTCTGAGGAGATGAAGCTTTGGGGCGGGGGGGGGGCATGTGGAGGTGGGATTGCATAAAGGGCAAAGCAGGGCTTGAAGAGCATGTTTACAGAGACAGGCGTGGGGGAGGAAAAGATTCCAACTGGCCAGAACTGGGGACCATTCCAGTGCCCTGGAGGCATTAGTGGTGCTGCCACATTCAGAAGCCTGTGCTGAGCAATGTTCCCTGGACTCCTTTGTTGCTGCCCAGCAACAGCAGTGGTGCTGAGCAATGTCCTCTGCCTGCTGTGCATAGTTTGAGCCACTTCCTCTTGCCAGCTGACCGGAAACGGACAAAGGAGGCTGCAGAGCCTCTGGATGAAGCCCTCGCCACAGAAGACTGTGACCAGAGCCAAGCAGGCATGGTCAATGAGGACACTGACCTGGTCAATGAGGACATACAGCCTCCTGTGAGTCACAGCGGCCCACCAGATGCCCCAGGGAGCACACAAGGCAAGAGACCTGCACCCTGGTGCCCTCCCTCGCGTCTGGCATTCTGACCTACCCTACCTCTAAAATCAGGTTGCACAGACCCATCACGGCTTATCACCTGTGATGGACTTTTCCTCCAGAAACTTGTCAATCCCCTTTGAAAGGCCTCCAGGCCAGATGCTGTCACCACATCCTGTGGCAAGGAGTTCCACAGACCAGGCACAAGCTGAGTAAAGGAATACTTGCTTCTGTCTGTCCCGACTCCCCCAACACTCAGCTTTCGTGGCTGTCCTCAGTTCTGGTGCTGTGCGAGAGGGAAAAGAGCGTCTCTCTCCACCCCCTGCATGACTTGGTGTGTCTCAATCATGTCCCGCCAGGTGTCTCTGCGAGGCCATCATCGCGGCTCCAAGGCCCGCATCCCTTTCGGAGGCAACCCGGCTGTCCAGGCGGGACACCGGGTCGGCGCTGTGGTTGTGCGCAGCGGGAGGCCCGGGAAGAGGCACGTCGCGTGCCAGACTCTGCGACTGCAGCCAGGCCTCCAGCCGCGGAGAGGGGAGCTGCAGGCCGCAGGCACGGGCAGCGAGGGGCCAGGAGCCAGGCGGGGTTAGGGTTAGGGTTGCGGCGAAAGGCGACGAGGCCCCTAAGCACAGGCATGCAGGCACGGCGTTGGGAGAGAGACTGGAGGCGGTGGCGACGTGGGGCTGCTCCTGGGTCCAGAATCACTGTGGGCCGTGCAGGCCCTGCCGAGGCCGAGCTCCAGCTGCCGTTGCCGGGGCTCTGCGGGGGGCACTAGTGAAGAGCCGGCCTTGGCAGGGCAGGGGAAAGCGAAGTCCGCCCGCAGACCCTCTGCCGCCTGTCATGAATATGTACATTTTAGGCCTTGGTTAGCATGTGGAGCCCGAACCAAACTAAGTCAGTAACGGAGAAGTGGCTCGCAGTTCCTAGCTGCAGGAATGTGAGTAAACAAACACAAAGATTGTTGTCTCTCCTTTGCTGGCCAGGAAGGACAGACAATGAGAACTACAACCCATTGGAATGTCTGCAGGCAGAAAGGCGCCCTATCAAGCTGATGGAGTGCAGCTAAGGATCTCCAGTTGGGAGGGGTAAGAACTGGGAGGACTAGCAACCAGACCCACTTCCAGAAGGTTCTGTCCTCAACAGTTTCTGACTGGACAGTCTAAAGAAGTATAAGTCACCTCAGTACTATTAGCATGAGAAGTATAATAGTGAGTGCCCAAGGGGTGTGTCCGGTCCTTCTTGGGCAGTTTTTTGGGTGCACATCCTGCACGCTGAGAGCCCCATTGTCCACCATGGGCATCTGGCCTCACAGGTAGCCTGGAGCTAAGAGATCTACAAGAGTGACTGACCCAGGTGAGAGAGAGGGATTAAGAGAGACAGCCAGCTAGCTTTGTTATTTTATTGCTGATCTGTTTCCTAGATGTTGATGCCTCTAGCATTTGCTGCCTTATTGTAGAGTGTGTAACCTGATGTACTTGTACTTGTAATTGTACCTGATGTACTTTTACAAGTTGTAAAATATGCAACTTGCCCCTCAAAACGGCCACGGTGCCAGAGGATTGGAGGATAGCAAATGTCACACCAATCTTTAAAAAGGGAAAGAGGGGGGACCCGGGAAACTATAGGCCGGTCAGCCTAACCCTAAGATCTTGGGGGGGGGGGGGTGGACAGCTCAATGAAAGTGTCAGCCCCATGTGCGGCGGCAGTGAAGAAGGCCAATTCTATGCTTGGGATCATTAGAAAAGGTATTGAGAACAAAACGGCCAATATTATAATGCCGTTGTACAAATCGATGGTAAGGCCACACCTGGAGTATTGTGTCCAGTTCTGGTCACCGCAACTCAAAAAAGACATAGTGGAAATGGAAAAGGTGCAGAAGAGAGCAACCAAAATGATTACAGCGCTGGGGCACCTTCCTTATGAGGAAAGGCTACGGCGTTTGGGCCTCTTCAGCCTAGAAAAGGGACGCCTGAGGGGGGACATGATTGAGACATGCAAAATTATGCAGGGGATGGACAGAGTGGATAGGGAGATGCTCTTTACACTCTCACATAACACCAGAACCAGGGGACATCCATGAAAATTGAGTGTTGGGAAAGTTAGGACAGACAAAAGAAAATATTTATTTACTCAGCGTGTGGTTGGTCTGTGGAACTCCTTGCCACAGGATGTGGTGATGGCGTCTAGCCTAGACACCTTTAAAAGGGGATTGGACAAGTTTCTGGAGGAAAAATCCATTACGGGTTACAAGCCATGATGTGTATGTGCAACCTCCTGATTTCAGAAATGGGTTATGCCAGATGCAAGGGAGGGTACGCCACTGGTTGGCACCTTCAAAAGACTCTGGTAAAAGCCTACAGCACCCAGTATTCCTTTAAAGCCTACAGCACCCGGGACCTTTAAAGCCCTATACTGCTCTGGGCCAGGATATCTTAGAGACCGCCTACTCCCGTACAATCCGGCTTGCCATCTCAGGTCATCAGAGAGGGCCTTTTTGCAAGTACCGCCACCCAAGGAGGTCCGGGGGGCGGCTGCAAGAAATAGGGCCTTCTCGGTAGTGGCACCAACATTATGGAACTCCCTTCCCCTTGACTTGAGAATGGCTCCCTCTCTTGAGAGTTTTCGGCGAGGCCTGAAAACATTGTTTTTCAAACAAGCCTTCTGATTTCTGGCCTTCTTAACATTTTTATACATCTTTTAGTTTTTTACAGGCTTGATTCCTCGGTGACTTGCTCTTTTATGCTGTCTTTTAATCTGACTACTGTTTTTATGGCCTCTGTAATGTGTTTTTAAATGTTTTTATTTTCTATGTATTAATGTTTTTAAAATCTGTTGTTTTTAATATGTTGTTAGCCGCCCTGGGTCCCGTTAGGGAGAAGGGCGGGATAAAAATAAAGTTTTATTATTATTATTCCCAGGCAGTCTCCCATCCATGTACTAACCAGGCCTGACCCTGCTTAGCTTCTGAGATCAGACAGGATGGGGCATGTGCAGGATAACAGTTGCTGCTACTGTGAGATACAGGAAGCTGGACTAGATGGGCCTTTGGCCTGATCCACCAAGGTTGTTCTTATGAGGGAGGCCAGGGCAGGATGCCTGCCTGCATCATTCCAGGTGGCATTGAGCAAGGAGCCTCACAGTATCCCAGGGTCCCACTGGGATCCCACTGGGATGCCCCAGTGGTGGGGGCATCTGTGACCATGGGGGCCTTGATCTACTGGGAAACCTTCCAAAGAGAGCAGGAGGCAAGAGCTCCCTTGCAAGTCCTGTGACTCGCCTCAGAGCACGGAGCAAGGATGGAGCTGGAGGTTTTCTAGGGAGACAGAAAAGAGGCCGCCTGGCAGAGCATGGAGGGGAGAAAGCTCTGGCACTTCTCCTGTGATAGGAGGGTAGGGCCTGGGCAGCTCCCTCCCTCCCATGCTTGGGATCATTAGGAAAGGCATTGAGAACAAAAGGGCTAATATTATAATGCTGTTGTACAAATCGATGGTAAGGCCACACCTGGAGTATTGTGTCCAGTTCTGGTCGCCGCATCTCAAAAAAGACACAGTGGAAATGGATAAGGTGCAAAAGAGAGCAACTAAGATGATTGCTGGGCTGGGGCACCTTCCTTACGAGGAAAGGCTACAGCGTTTGGGCCTCTTCAGCCTAGAAAAGAGACGCCTGAGGGGGGACATGATTGAGAAATACAAAATTATGCAGGGGATGGATAGAGTGGATAGGGAGATGCACTTTACACTCTCACATAACACCAAAATCAGGGGACATCCACGAAAATTGAGTGTTGGGAAAGTTAAGAAAGACAAAAGAAAATATTTCTTTACTCAGCGTGTAATTAGTTTGTAGAATTCTTTGCCACAGGAAGTAGTGATGGCATCTTGCCTGGATGCCTTTAAGAGGGAATTGAACAAATTTCTGGAGGAAAAGTTTATTACGGGTTCCAAGACATAGTACAGGGATGTCAAACATAAGGCCCGGGGGCCAGATGCAGCCTGCGGAAGCTTTTTATCTGGCCCTTAGGCTCTCATCTGCTGAGCAGTACTGTGGTGTTACTGCTGAAAGGGCAGCCCCCATGAATATTGGGGTCTCTCATATCTTGAAATATTTTCAAGATTTGTATATTTTCTCTTCTGTTGTTTGCAACTAATGAGTTTCTAAGTAAGAAAAAAGTGCTTATTTTTTATTATGACCTGTTTAATGTTATCAATTCCTGCCTAATGACATCACTTCCAGCCCTCAGCAGGCATCATGAATGCTATTTGGCCCTCGGTATGAAACAAGTTTGACACCCCTGGCAAAGTAGGTCTGTGCAAGCTCTTGGTTTTAGAGGCAGGCTGCCTCTGATTGCCAGATGCAGGGGAGGGCACCGGGACGCAGGTTGTGTCTGTTGTCTGGTGTGCTCCCTGGGGCAGTTGGTGGGCCACTGTGAGATCCAGGAAGCTGGACTAGAGGGGCCTGTGGCCTGATCCAGCGGGGCTCTTCTTATGTTCTCTCTAGGGGTGACCCAGCAGGTGCTTACCACCTTTCTTCTGCATCCTCTTCCACAGTCACACCCTAAGGAAGTGCTCTTGGAAAAGCCAGCTGGGCTGGAGCTCAGGCCCTGAACCCCCTTGCAGCAGCACGATCTCCCCACACATCAAACACAGGCTCCCCATCCCCGAAACCACCAGCGTCCTCAACAGGCCCACCCTCCAGCCCCTCTTCGGGGTCATCAGAGTCCTCCTCACTCCAGGCGTCCCGATACTCATACGCGTTGAAGGGAGACTGATGCAGGCCGTAATCGAGCTCCTTGTCAAAGGCGTCACTGTCTCCCCCAAGGTCAGGCTCTCCGTCCTCCCCCTCGTCATCCTGGTCATCTTCTTCCTCAGCATCTTCAGTTAAGGAGTCCTCCTCCTCCTCCTTCTCCGTGTGCTCCACAGGTTCCGGCTTCTCAGCAGCTGCAGGTTTCCCAGCAGACTCTGGCTTTTTGTGAGGTGCTGGTTCCCTGTGGGCCCCCAGTCCAGGGTGGGATGCTGGCTTTGCACCAGCAGTGGGTGTGGCCTGGGTCCCATTACCGGGGGCAGAAGAGGGCTTCCCATCCGATTCAGGCTTTCCACTGGAGACAGGTTTTCTGTGGGTTGTGTGTCCTGTATTTGAAACGTGATCCTCATTGGGTGCTGGCTTTTCACCCGATGGAGGTTTGGCAGGTGGAATATTGGAGGCTGAAACTGAACCACCAGTTGGTTTGTCCCCAGATGTGGCGTCTTCACGGACAAGGCATCCTGCATCGGAAGCTGGATCCTCCTCCGTGGATGCCGGCCTTGCGGAAGGACGGGTGCAGTCAGGAGGCCTGGACGTTTCCCTGGCAGGCATCTCCTCTCTCCCTCCAGAGGCCTTTCCCAACCCTGGGTCAGGCTCGCTGTCCAGAAGAAGGGGGCTTCCCTCGGACTCCCTCGCAGGCCCAGCTTCCGCCGTGCTCACCTCAGGGCGGGGTTTCTTCTTGCAGACCGTCTTCTCAGAAGGGACAGGGGCTGTCTCCTTGGGAAGAACGGTGTCTCCTGTGCCCTCCCCACTTTCCAGAGGTCCTTTTGGCAGAGGGTGGTGCTCAGTTAGTTGTGTATCTCTCAGCAGTGCACCTGGAAGTGGTGTCTTGGAGGTAACTCTGTCCTTTGGGTGAGCGCCACTTGGTCGGGGCATCCCAGTGTCGCTGCCATGGGTGGGTGATGGTGTTCCAGGGACCCCTGCATGTGGGAGAGAGCATTTAAGGCAATGGAAGTTCCCGCCCCCTTGGCTGTCCCCAGGCCCACCCCTGGCTTGTCAGGTCGAGTTCTCAGCGCTGGGTGTGGCAAGGGCATGTCCAGGCCATGATAGCGCAGGGCTTTGTTCACCCAGAAGGGACAATACAGGCAGTAGGACTGCAAGGAGAGCCTCTTGGAGCACAGCAGCCCCAGGACCACCTGTCTAACCCACAGGCACTGCCCAAGAAAGGAGAAGGCCTTTGCTGGACTCTGGCAAGCAGCCACACCCTGGCAATGGCAGGACCCAAAAAGGCATCAGGGGGAGGTCCATTCAGGGAGGGGGACACAAGAGAGGCAGAAGGAGCAGGGAGGGGGGAGGACAAAGAGGATGATCTAGAGGCAAGGCATGGAGACGTACAGCTGGGGAAAGGGGGGTGAAGTGCCCTGAAGATGGGGGTCCAGGGAGGAGGGGGGAGGAGCCCAGGGGAGGAACGGGAGAGAAACCCCAGTGATGGGGCTGTGGGGAGGAGGACCCCAGACTGCTGCGTCGGTCCCCGCTGACTGCAGGGGACCCCTCCATGCAGGAGAGGCCTTCCGAGGGCCAAAGGCAGGAACTGCTCTTGCATTCACGAGGAAGGGAGAACCCTGGGGCCTCACTACAGGATACCATCTGGCCCCCAGAGGAACCACAGGCCAGAGCCCAGAAGGCTCCAGCCAAAGAGAGGGCCAGTCGTTCTGCTGGCAGAGCACCGTCCTGCCCACCCTCCAAGAGGGTTGCCACACACACCCTCCAGCACAGAGGAGGCCGCTATGCACCCACTCAGCAGTCGGCTCTGAGTAAGCAGGATGCCACCAGCCGTGAACCATCATGGCATTCATTCAGCAATCCAGATAATTAATGGGGCAAAGACTCACTGAACCTGATGGCCGTGGGAGTTGCGCAAGCTTAAGCGGAAGAGGAAGATCAAGCGCTTCTCACCAGCAACAGCAGCAATGGGTCTGCAGAGCTGCCTTCCGCGGTGACTGGCACACGTGTGCCCAGCAGGGCAGTCTTCATCACGCTGGCACTTGAGCAAGCACCTGCCTTTGGCTGAAACACAAGACGGTCAGAAAGGGCCCCGGGAGGAGGAGGAAGCCCCGTTTTGCACCTGGCCCAGCTGGCTGCAGAGGGGACTGGACAGCTGGGTGGAGACGCTCCATCTCCGGTTGCGAGCCACGAGGACCTTCCAGTTTCAGAGGTAGCTTCCCTCTGAATGCAGGCGCAAGGTTTGGCAGAGGGTTGCTAGGGGATTCGCGGCCTGGACGATGGTGTCCTGGGCAAGTGTGCCCTCTTCATTAGTGTCCCTGGACATCTGCGTCCGGGTATTTTTGCATCCCGGTCATTTGCGACCCAGGACAACTGGGCAACAAAACCCACCTCATATATCCTAAGCTTCTTACCTCAGCCCTAACTGGCCTTGTGCAAGCTAGAGTGATGTCTTGAGTGCCTTGTCTGATGAACTTGCTTAGGCAGGGGAAAGGCTGGATATCAATTTCTCAAAATAATTAAAATCAAAATAACTCTAACCCTACCCCAACTTTTGTGTGTTAACAATAAGTGCATCTAATATGAATATACATAAATTGGGACACAAACATTTGGAATACAAAAAGCACAGACACAGATGTCTAATTCCGGCACGCATCTGACCAGGCACAGTGGTCCTGTCACAGTGGCAAGAGGATATGGTTATATTGTTGTCTCGTGCCGGGAACTGCACTAGCTGGGCCCTGGGCCTGATCCAGTGGGGCTTTTCTGATGCTCTTCTTACCAAGACATGTGATCTGAACATGTAAGAACATCAGAAAAACCCAGTTGCTGTGTCAGGCTGAGGGAAGCCCATTTAGGGCCCAATCCTATGCAAATTTCCAGTGCGGGTGCAGCTGTGTTAATGGGGTGTGTGCTTCATCCCGTGGTGGGGAGGCAGTCACAGAGGCCTCCTCAAGATAAAGAAGTGTTTGCTCCCTTACCTTGGGGCTGCATTGTGGCCGCACCCATGCTGGAAAGTTGGATAGGTTTGGCACCTCAGTCCTGGATCCTGCTTCCCACAGTGGCCCCCAGCTCCCCAGCAAAGCCCCAAGCAGGGGAGAATGGCACACCCCTCTGGCACATGGCTCCCTGAAACTGCTACGTGGACATAGACTGGTGCAGGTCCCAGAGGTGGTGCCCAGTCGTCATGACTAGTAGCCATGGGTAGCCTTTCCTCTGTCAATTTTCCCAGTCACCCTTCACAGCCATCCAAGCTACTGGCCCTCTTGACACCTTGTGGCAACATGTTTCACAGACAATTACACACTGAAGAGGAGGCTTCCTTCCATCCATTCTAAATCTCCCACCCATCCATTCCCTTCATAGTTTGATTCCCGGGTTTGCCTTCCAGGACAGGCCCCAGTCCTCCCTCCCGGGCCTGGCACTCATGCCTGCAGCCCCAACTTGGCCTCCTTTTCCCCCACCCCCCCACCCCCCACCCCACCGCCTGCACTTACTTTTGAGTGGTGCGCCCAGCAGCAGCAGTGGAGCCCAGAGCGCCAAGGAGCCCAGGGTGAGCAGGAGGCCTCCTGGCTTCATGGCGAAGGTGTGGGGGCAGCTCCAAGTGACCAGGACTGGCCCATTCCAGGATATAAGCAACTGCCTGGGGTGGAGCTGGGGTAGAGCGGAGGAAGTAGCTGGCGAGAGACAACCACCTATTAGGCAGCTGAACTCCACGCCCTCACCAACACCCCAAGAGCCTCTGAGCCGCCCACACAGCCAGCATCTGCACCCAGAGCAGCTGGAAAGCAGCCTTGGAAGACAAAGGCACCGTCTGCCAGCCAGCAGTGCCCAGGGGCAGAGTTACTCCTGCCCATCAGATATGCAGCTCTTCCTGGATCCCAGCAGCTTCCAGGCTCCAGGACAGAAGGAGGCAGCTCCATCCCGCCAGGTGCCTTTCCTGAACATGTCCCTTCTGTGGCCAGTTCCTGTGTCTGGGGAGGGGCCTGATGACCTTGTTTCCACCTGCTCCTAGGAAAACCATGCAGGAGTCCCATACTAGGCTCATGTCACAGCCCAGGGCCCTTCATCAGCCTTGCGTCGAGCTGGCCCAGAAACGTTCCACTGGCTAGACCTGCCCAGTCCCTCCAGTCTGACAGCTTTGGGCACTGGGCTTGCGTAATGGCACAGGAGGAAATGCCCTTTCCTTCTGCCTGGGTCCAGGCACATTCCTGGTTCTAATCACATCCTCTGAAGGTGAATTCCATCTGCAGACAACATGTGATGTCAACCTTCCACTCTTCCTTTGCACAGTGACTCACACTGGTTCTCCAAGCTCAGCCCACCTAGTGTTGCCAACATGGCACGTGCATTCACACATACACATCTGCCGCTACTTGTGCATACACAGATAGACTTGAGCTCTGATTTGCCCAGGCAAAACTTAAACTTAATTGGGGGAATTTATTTCTTTTAAGAACATAAGAAGAGCCCTGCTGGATCAGGCCAAAGGCCCATCTCGTCCAGCTTCATGTATCTCACAGTGGTCCACCAAACGCCCCAAGGAGCACACAAGACAGCAAGAGACCTGCATCCCGGTGCCCTCCCTTGCATCTGACATAGCCCATTTCTGAAATCAGGAAGTTGCATATACACATCATGGCTTGTAACTCGTAATGCATTTTCCCTCCAAAAACGTGTCCAATCTCCTTTTAAAGGCAACCAGGACAGATGCCTTCACCACATCCTGTGGCAAGGAGTTCCACAGACCAACCACACGCTGAGAAAAGAAATATTTTCTTTTGTCTGTCCTAACCCTCCCAACACTCAATTTTAGTAGATGTCCCCTGCCTCTGGTATTATGTGAGAGAGAAAAGAGCATCTTTCTATGCACTCTATCCAGCCCCTGCATAATTTTGCATGTCTCAATCATGTCCCCCCTCAGGCGCCTCTTTTCTAGGCTGAAGAGGCCCAAAGCCGTAGCCTTTCCTCATAAGGAAGGTGCCCCAGCCCCGTAATCATCTTAGTCGCTCTCTTTTGCACCTTTTCCATTTCCACTATGTCTTTTTTAAGATGCGGCAACCAGAACTGGACACAATACTCCAGGGTTAGGCTGACCGGCCTGTAGTTTCCCGGGTCCCCCCTCTTTCCCTTTTTAAAGATTGGCGTGACATTTGCTATCCTCCAATCCTCTGGCACCGTGGCCGTTTTGAGGGACAAGTTGCATATTTTACAACTTGTAAAAGTACATTAGGTACAAATACAAGTTATTTTACTTGTACAATTTACAAGTACAAGTACATCAGGTTACACACTCTACAATAAGGCAGCAAATGCTCTAATGATCCCAAGCATAGAATTGGCCTTCTTTACTGCTGCCACACATTGAGTCGACACTTTCATCGACCTGTCCACCACCACCCCAAGATATCTCTCCTGATCTGTCACAGACAGCTCAGAACCCATCAGCCTATATGTGAAGTTTTGATTTTTTGCCCCAATGTGCATGACTTTACATTTACTTACATTGAAACGCATCTGCCATTTTGCTGCCCATTCTGCCAGAGATCCAGTTTGGAGAGGAGAGGCACCAAGATAGGTGCCAAGCACTCATGGGGTCTGAAACAGATGCAAGAACCAGAAGCCAGATTAGGACACTCCATGACTCGCTGCAGTACAGAAGTATACTCAGGACGCAAGCTCTGTAGACCTGGATCTTGGTTTGTTCCGTCAGCTTCTTGTTGGACCAGACTCTCTTTGTGAGTCTGGAAAACGTGGTAGCTGCTTTACCAATGCGTTTGTTTAGCTCGGTATCGAGAGAAAGAGTGTCGGAGATCGTTGAGCCAAGGTACACAAAGTCATGGACAACCTCCAGTTCATGTGCAGAGATTGTAATGCAGGGAGGTGAGTCCACATCCTGAACCATGACCTGTGTTTTCTTCAGGCTGATTGTCAGTCCAAAATCTTGGCAGGCCTTGCTAAAACGATCCATGAGCTGCTGGAGATCTTTGGCAGAGTGGGCAGTGACAGCTGCATCGTCGGCAAAGAGGAAGTCACGCAGACACTTCAGCTTGACTTTGGACTTTGCTCTCAGTCTGGAGAGGTTGAAGAGCTTTCCGTCTGATCTGGTCCGGAGATAGATGCCTTTTGTTGCAGTTCCAAAGGCCTGCTTCAGCAGGACAGCGAAGAAAATCCCAAACAAGGTTGGCGCAAGAACACAGCCCTGCTTCACTCTGCTTCGGATGTCAAAGGGGTCTGATGTGGAGCCATCGAAGACAACAGTGCCCTTCATGTCCTTGTGGAAGGATCTGATGATGCTGAGGAGCCTGGATGGACATCCAATCTTGGGGAGAATCTTGAAGAGGCCGTCTCTGCTGACCAGGTCGAAAGCCTTCGTGAGATCTATGAAGGCTATAAAGAGTGGCTGAATACCATATCAGTGGTGGACCTGTTGGCTCGGAATCCACACTGTGATTCTGGATAGACGCTCTCTGCAAGTACCTGGAGCCTCTTTAGTGCAACTCGGGCAAACAGCTTTCCTACAACGCTAAGGAGAGAGATGCCGCAGTAGTTGTTGCAGTCACCCCTGTCGCCTTTGTTCTTGTACAGCGTGATGATGTTTGCATCCCTCATGTCTTGAGGTACTCCACCTCCATATATATATATATATATATATATATATATATATATATATATATGCTCAAAAAAACACACAAGGTCTTATTTTCAGGGTAGGTCTTATTTTTTCAGAAGTCAGTCCCTTTTTAGTTAATGGGACTTACTCCCTGGAAGGTGTGGATAGACTCAGAGCCCGGTAGGCAGGGTTGCCTCGCTTGCTGCTTCCCACCTCAGCGTTCTCTGTCCAAGGCAGCACAGCAGGCACTTTCTAGGTGGCGCACGCAGGAGTGCAGCATTCCTGGTCATGTTGTCCACCCGAACGCCCCCTGCTCAAGGACCCCTTCTGCCCCCCCCCGGTCCTGATCACAACTAGGTCTTATTTTCGGGGTGGGTCTTATTTTTGGGGAAACAGGATAGGAGTTAGGTTGGCGCAAGTCCCTTGTGCAGCCCAGGAGTGTCACAAAAGTGCTGTAAAGCACTTTCACGGCACCCTGGAAGCAATTAGGCCTAACTGCACTGTCACGGGCCCCAGGGACGGTGAGTTGGCAGGCGGGCAGGGAGCGGGAGGCAGTTATGCCAGATCCCAGCCCAGTTCCCCGAGCAGTGCGGAGCGGCTGCCAACTGCTTCATTTTCCTCAGGCTTGTGTGACCTCCTGAGGTGCATTTGGGCTGTGGTGGCTGACCCAGAGTAGGGCAAGAGTTTTCCTTTGCCTCCAGCTGAGCCGATTCTGGCCCCAATCTTGCACTTGATACAGCGCAGGCCTCCTGGCCTGCTTTTTTCCAGTGCAAGTTAGAATTGTGCTGCATGTGTTTTAAGATTGTATCTTTGATGAGGCATTCACTGTCTTCCCTGGAACAAATGTCAGGCTGCCCAGCCTACAATTTCCCGGGTCCCCTCTCCTTCCCTTCCCTTCCCTGGTGTAACATTTCTTATCCTTCAATCCTCTGGCATTGTGGCCGTTTTAAGTGACAAGTTGCACATTTTAGTCAAGAGATCAGCAACTTCATTCTTCAATTCCTTAATAGCTCTTGGGTGGATGCCAACAGGGCCTGGTGACTTATTGATCTTTAATCAATTAGATCTGAAACATCTTCTCTTTTAACCTGTATATGACTTAGGGTGCAATCCAACTTTCCAGCACTAACCTAGCCACAATGCAGCCCCAAATTAAGGTAACAAACATGCCCTTACCTTGAGGAGGCCCCCTTAACTGTCTCCCCACTGCAGGATGCAGTGCATTCCAAATCGGCGCAGCTATGTCACTGCTGGAAAGTTTGTAAGGATTGCGGTCAGGAGGGGCTGTTTGGACAGCGGTACCTGCCCGAGGTCTTCTGCCATGAAAACAAATGCAAAGAACTCATTTAATTTCTCTGCCATCTCCAAGCCTCCTTTTATCTCCCCTTTCCCTCCCTCACCATCCAGAGGGCCAACCGCTTCTCTGGCGGGTTTCCTGCTTCTAACATACTTGAAGAAGCTTTTATTATTCCCCTTAATGTTGCTGGCCATGCGTTCCTCATAGTCTCTCTTGGCCTCCCGTATCACCTTCTGACATTTCTTTTGCCACAGTTTATGTTCCTTTTTATTCTCCTCATTAGGGCAAGACTTCCATTTATGGAAGGAAGCTTCCTTGCCCTTTACAGCCTCTCTAACTTGGCTCATTAGCCATGCTGGCCTCCTCCTAGACTTAGTCACTCTTGCTCCTTTGTGGTACACACTTCCACTGGGCCTCTATTACTGTTGTTTTAAACAGCTTCCATGCACTCCAGAGAGACTGGATCCTCTTTGCCTTCCCTTCAACTTCTTCCTAACTAGCCTCCTCATTTGAGAGAAGTCTGCCCTTTGGAAGTCAAGGGTTTTTGTGTCAGATTTGTTTGGCACTCTTCCCCCGATGTGCATGTTGAAACGGATCGCAGCATGGTCACTGTTCCCCAATGGCTCAGAAACATTTACATTTCTAACCAGGTCCTGAGTACCACACAATATTGAACCCAGAGTCACTTGCCCTCTGGTGGGCTCCATGACTAGCTGTTCTGAAGCACAGTCATTTAACAAGTCAAGGAATCCGGTCTCTCTTTTGCACTAGCATAGTAAAGGGGAGCAGAGGGGGCCGTCAGCCCTGGGTGCCACCATCGGGGGGGTGACATCACTAGTGAGCAAAATCACTAAAATCACGGCGGTTAAGAATAACCACATCATGCTATATACTGTTGCATGTGTAATTTACAGCAGAATGCAATAAAAAAAACCAGAGTGAAATATCTCTATTCTATCAAAAGTTATGGCCAAAAAACCAAAATGCAACTGTAACAAAAGGCAAATGCATGGAGCCCTATGGAAAGTGAACCTGAGCCATATCATACATTTACTTGCAAGTAGGTGAACTTGCCATAGTTCATTGGAAAGGGCAGGCTGAGAGGAATCTAACAACACCCTAACAGTTCTGATTCAATAGATGCAATCCCCAAAATAAACCCAAGAAGGAAGTCCCTGCCTTCAAGCTGACAAATGTATTGAGCCCTATAGGAAGCAAAACTAGAACATAAGAACAGCCCCACTGGATCAGGCCATAGGTCCATCTAGTCCAGCTTCCTGTATGTCCTGTATCTCCACTCTCCCTCCTGTATCCAGCTTCCTGTAACTAAGGAAGGTCCTCCTTTGACAGGAGGTCTGGTCTAGAGGGTAGAGCCTCCATCTGCCTGAAGATAACATCCACAAGGTCGCCAGTTCGAGGCCACTGGCACCGTGCGACCTTGGAGCAGCTGACAAGCTGAAGCCGAGCAATTTCATCTGCTCTGAGCGTGGGAGGATGGAGGCCAGAATGTGAAGCCAGATCGGATTGAAACACCTGAATGTAGTGGTTCTTGAAAGAAAGAACCTTCTTTGAAATTGTAAAAATCCCTATTTAATAGGGATTTAATAAAGCCTGCCTATGTAAACTGCCTTGAATAAAGTCTTGAATAAAGACCAAGAAAGGTGGTATATATATACCTGTTTTTATTATTATTATTATTATTATTATTATTATTATTATTATTATTATTATTATTATTATTATTATTAACAACAACTAAGGTCCATGTTGGTGTTTACTCATGAATAAACAAAGGTGTCTTGGCTCGTGGTCAAGTCAGGCAAGGAGGAATGCAAGGCCACCAGAATGGTCCCAATCTGGAGAAAGTGGAGCTCAACAAACGCTCCAAAAGGCAGCCCCCCCCCCCCAATAAAAGGAATAAAACAGGCTTCAGCTGGTAAGGTTAATTTTTTTTCTTTTGTGCAGCACAATCCTATCTTGCACTGGATACAGTGTGGTTCAGCAAAAGGTAAGGGGAAACTCTTCCCCTTACCCCCGGATAAGCCACTGCAGCCGTATGGATCTCCTCGGACTTGCGCCACCTCCTGAGGTGGCAGGAGGTGAGAGTGGAGAGAGAAGACCTCTCTCAGAAGACCTCGGGCAGATACTGCTGTCCAAACAGCCCCTCCTGACCAAGTAATTTAGGGTGCAATCCTTACAAGGAGAGCAAAGCGGCTTCAGTCCACTCCACACTGCTTGGGTATGGGGGCTAGGATCTGTCATAACAGCTGGATCTCAGTCCCACCTCCCGCTCCCTGCCCTCCAGCCCTGGGACCGCCCTCCGCCACTCTCCCTCTTCCCCAGAACACCTCCTTCCCGCCTCACTCGCACCTCCTCCCCATCCTCCACAAAGCCTTGAGTTGGCCAAACTTGGCCGATGCAACGCTCGCTCCCTCCATCAGCGCAGAGGCTGGATTCAGCCTCCATGTGCCGGCCCAGCCAACTCTCAAGGAGGTACAAATGTGCCTTACAGGACTTGCACCAACCCAAGGGCAAGTCAGGATTGTGCTCTTAGACTTATAATGCTAGGGGTGTCCTGATGGTGATATGGTTTAAATATTATTATTATTATTATTATTATTATTATTATTATTATTATTATTATTAATTTCCCCTGGGGGCTGGGGATAAGAATAGGCCCTCAGTTTGGCTGTACTTGTCGTAAGAGGCGACTAAACAGCCACCGGGTAGATGGGACTCGACAGCCTGGGAAGGCAGCTCATCTGAGAGAAGGAAAACTCTGATCCCAAACCTCCACTGCCTTGTGGCTACATCCAGTTATGGAAAAGGCTTCAGGAGTCAACCTCGAGGCAAAATCCGGAGCCGGAGTCCCTGAGGCAGTTCATGGCTGAACACAGTCACGTTCTGGCAACTCCTGCGACACCGCTGGAACCAACCGTATTGGCTTCTGCCTTTCCATTGGACCATTTCAGCGACGTGGAGAGGGGGGATTTGCTGCATGGGTAACAGCCTATCCTCCATACCTACTTTACCCAGGCTTCGCGCACTGGAGAGGACACTCTGTTCCAGAACCACCATTCAGAGTGTGACACCATAGTCTTCCAAGACTGAAGGATGCCAACAATATTATTATTATCATCATCATCAGTATTTATATACCGCTTTTCAACAAAAGTTCACAAAGCGGTTTACAGAGCAAAATCAAATAACTAATGGCTCCCTGTCCCAAAAGGGCTCACAATCTAAAAGATGCAAAACACCAGCAGACAGCCACCAGAAAAGACACTGCTGGGGTGAGGAGGGCCAGTTACTCTCCCCCTGCTAAATAAAAGAGAAGCACCCACTTGAAAAAGTGCCTCTTACCCAGTTAGCAAGCTGCATTGCAATATCTGTGTTCTATCAAAAGCTGTAGCCAAATAACCAGGAAAGAAAAACAGAACTGCCTTATGCCACAAAAAGTGGACTTGCTCAACTCCAAACTGACCAAGGAGCCTGAGTGTTCGGAGAGCTCATGAGGTGTTTTGATGACACAGCAGGGAAGCAAGAAGATGTTGTTATGAGTCAGCTCCCTTTTCCAGGCATCAGAGTTAATACCAGAACTCCTGTTCAGTTGTGTGAGTGTCATCAAGTTGGCCACATTTTTGTTGGTTTGATTGGTTGGGTAACTATTGCTCTATAGTGAAATAAATAAACGTAACGGGGGTGACATCATGAGTTATCAGACAGGTGACGCCAACACTAATAATGCCGTTAGTGGGAAGGTTGAGTGTTGCACGTTGCCTCCGATGACGTTTAAAGCGGATTCTCAACATTGATGGTGAACTGTAGGCTATCAGTGGTTATTAACCATAACTACATTGAACCTCCAGGTGCAGTATGTCACTGAGCAAGGGACGGATGCAGTGTTTGTGTTGGGGGTGGGCATGAGCATTATCTCAACTTCAGAACCCAGGTCAACCAAGCAGGTAGACCTAGGCTCTGGTTGAAGCAGGTAGCCAAGGCAGGTAGCCTCCGTGGCTGAGTTTTACTGGGTGGGTAGACCTGTGCTCCTGCCTGGACTTGGAAGCCAGAGCTACCAGCTTGGTAGACCTGGGCTCCCATTCTGACTGCCTTCTGGAGGTGCTTCTTCCAGGTGGGTAGACCTGGGCTCCAGGTTTAACTGATATTCGTGGCCAAGGTTTACTGGGCAGGTAGACCTGGGCTCCCACCTGGACTTGCAGCCCAGATTAATTAATTTTGTCATATTGGGGATGGGGTGTCACTGCTCTTTCGTGACCAGAGCATGAATTGACCCAGTCGATGTGAGGATAATTGAAGTCCCCCATGATTACAACCCTGCCTGTCCTCAATGCCTCCCTGATCTGTTTCCTCATTTCAAGGTCCCCTTTGGGCTTCTGAACTTGAGGACGATAGCATGCCCCCCATAACGGGGCATGCTAAACATTGTGGGGGTGGATGGACACAGGCAGGGTAGTCTTCCCAGGGTCCCACTGTGCTGCAGCCGTGTCTGTGACTGCAAACCCTGCAGCAGAGGGCAGCTGCCTCCTGCAGACACTGCCAAGCCTTTTTTAAGGCGAACATTGAGTTCTTAGGGCCATCATTGGGGTGTTGAGTCTGAATTTGCAGCTCAAGAGATGCATGAGAAGGGGAAGTCACATGATGGCGGGGCTACTCCAGGGCCGAGAAAAGCCTCCGGTTGTGAAATTCCCAGCAGGATGCCCCTGGGAAGCCCACACAAAGGGCACCAAGGCAGCAGCCCTTCCTGGCTGGTTTTCACCCAACAACAAACAGGCCAGGTGGCGTGCCTCTGAACATGGAGGCTCCACTGGCAGCACACCACATGCAGGCATGGCTCTCTGAAAGTGGAGAATGGTGAGCAGTGTTTGCTTTCCGTTTCCTGAGCTGGGATGTCAGAGTGTTGTGGCATTCAGGGAAAGTGCCGGCAGAAGCAAGTTGTGCTGAGCGAGAAGGCAGCGCACCGGGTGAGAGTCCAGCACCACCTCAGTCAATAAACACTGGGACAGTGATGGTGCCAGCAGTGGGGCCTGGTGGGGGTGTGGGTGGGGGGGTACAACCTGCCCCCATGTGTCAGCTTTGCATGACAGCTATCGGGGCCCCATCCCAGTCCGTCCCCCCCGGCAAACTTTCCTTCCAGCTGGCAGGTGCCCCACGGGGACTCTAACTCCTGCCATGGAGGGGCTTGTGTGTTTGTCTCAGGTAGCTGCCCAGGGCACCGTCTTCCAGCCCTTGCTCTGCTTGGCAGGTATTCCTTAGATATGTGTGGGGGGGGGGGGCCAACTGAAGCCCTGGGGCAGAGGTGCCTGGCAGTTTGTGACCATCGCTGCTGCTGATGCCACTGTTGCTCCTGCAGCAATAGGAAGTGTCAGGGTGTGTGCACCTATGGCATAATATGTAGGCTCCTTGGGGCATCCCCCTGTGGGTTGGGATGGTGCCAGAGGCTGTGTTATTCATTCCAAGTGGCTGGTATAGAGGAGGGTGTTCCCCCCCCCCTCCAGCATTGGAAGCTCATTGCGCAGTTCACCCTGGGGGATGTTTCTCTGGTGGCCAATGTTGGTGTTCACTGGATGCAGCGAATGGCTCCTTGCACATCACACTGATGATGTGCTGACATCACAGGGGTGACACACGGGTGTCGGGGGGGTAACACTAACCTTTTAGAATTCTTTGAAAAGGTCAACAGGCATGTGGATGCGAGAGAACCCGTGGACATTATATATCTGGACTTTCAGAAGGCCTTTGACACGGTCCCTCACCAAAGGCTACTGAAAAAACTCCACAGTCAGGGAATTAGAGGACAGGTCCTCTCCTGGATTAGGAACTGGTTGAGGTCCAGGAAGCAGAGTGTGGGTGTCAATGGGCAGTTTTCACAATGGAGAGAGGTGAAAAGCAGTGTGCCCCAAGGATCTGTCATGGGACTGGTGCTCTTCAACCTAAGAACATAAGAACAGCCCCACTGGATCAGGCCGTAGGCCCATCTAGTCCAGCTTCCTGTATCTCACAGCAGCCCATCAAATGCCCCAGGGAGCACACCTGATAACAAGAGACCTCATCCTGGTGCCCTCCCTTGCATCTGGCATTCTGACATAACCCATTTCTAAAATCAGGAGGTTGCACATACACATCATGGCTTGTACCCCGTAATGGATTTTTCCTCCAGAAACTTGTCCAATCCACTTTTAAAGGTGTCTAGGCTAGACGCCAGCACCACATCGTGTGGCAAGGAGTTCAACAGACCAACCACACGCTGAGTAAAGAAATATTTTCTTTTGTCTGTCCTAACCTGCCCAACACTCAATTTCAGTGGATGACCCCTGGTTCTGGTGTTATGTGAGAGTGTAAAGAGCATCTCTCTATCCTCTTTATCCTTCCCAGGCATAATTTTCTATGTCTCAATCATGTCCCCCCTCAGGCGTCTCTTTTCTAGGCTGAAGAGGCCCAAACGCCGTATCCTTTCCTCATAAGTAAGGTGCCCCAGCCCAGTAATCATCTTAGTCACTCTCTTTTGCATCATTTCCATTTCCACTATGTCCTTTTTGAGATGGGGCGACCAGAACTGGACACAATACTCCAGATGTGGCCTCACCATTGATTTGTACAACGGCATTATATTAGCCGTTTTGTTCTCAATACCTTTTCTAATGATCCCAAGCATAGAATTGGCCTTCTTCACTGCTGCCGCACATTGGGTCGAAACTTTCATCGACCTGTCCACCACCACCCCAAGATCTCTCTCCTGATCTGTCACAGATAGCTCAGAACCCATTAGCCTATATGTGAAGTTTTGATTTTTTGCCCCCATGTGCATGGTTTTACACTTACTTACATTGAAACGCATATGCAATTTTGCTGTCAATTCTGCCAGTTTGGAGATATCCTCTGGAGCTCCTCACAATCACGTCTGGTCTTCACCACTTGGAAAAGTTTGGTGTCCTCTGCAAACTTAGCCACCTCACTGCTCAACCCTGGATAGAGAGATGCTCTTTACCCTCTCACACAACACCAGAATCAGGGGACATCCACTAAAATTGAGTGCTGGGAGAGTTAGGACAGACAAAAGAAAATATCCCTTTACTCAGCATGTGGTTGGTCTGTGGAACTCCTTGCCACAGGATGTGGTGTTGGCATCTGGCCTAAATGCCTTTAAAAGGGGACTGGACAAATTTCTGAAGGAAAAATCCATTATGGCAGTAGTTCTCACACATTTAGCACCGGGACCCACCGGAACAGAATGGGAATCTGTCAGGACCCACCAGAAGTGATGTCATGACTAGAAGTGACATCATCAAGCAGGAAAAATTTTAACTACCCTAGGCTGCAACCCTACCCACACTACCCAGGAGTAAATTTCCTTTACTATCACTGTTAAAAGAATATACATAGTAGTCTGTTAAAAGTACAGGTCTATAACATTTCCCCAAATACAGTCACAAATCATGGTAGCATCAAGTCTAATATATTAAAAATAAAATATTGAAATGAATGGGGACCCACCTGAAATTGTCTTGCGACCCACCTAGTGGGTCCCGACCCACAGTTTGAGAAACATTGCGTTGTGGTCTGTGCAACCTCCTGATTTCAGAAGTAGACTACCTCAGAATGCCAGATGCAAAGGAGGGCACCAGGATGAGGTCTCTTGTTATCTGGTGTGCTCCCTGGGGCATTTGGTGGGCCGCTGAGATACAGGAAGCTGGGCTAGATGGGCCTGTGGCCTGATCCAGTGGGGCTGTTCTTATGTTCTTAACTACAATTCCCAGGAAGCCTTGCAGGTCTCGTTATCTGGTGTGCTCCCTGGGGCATTTGGTGGGCCGCTGTGAGATACAGGAAGCTGGACTAGATGGGCCTGTGGCCTAATCCAGTGGGGCTGTTCTTATGTTCTTAACTACAATTCCCAGGAAGCCTTGCAGGTCTTCTTGTTATCTGGTGTGCTCCCTGGGGCATTTGGTGGGCCGCTGTGAGATACAGGAAGCTGGACTAGATGGGCCTGTGGCCTGCTCCAGTGGGGCTGTTCTTATGTTCTTAACTACAATTCCCAGGAAGCCTTGCAGGTCTCTTGTTATCTGGTGTGCTCCCTGGGCATTTGGTGGGCCGCTGAGATACAGGAAGCTGGGCTAGATGGACCTCTGGCCTGATCCAGTGGGGCTGTTCTTATGTTCGTTAATGCTGCTTTGGGAGTGATAGGCTGTCACTGTGTTTCCAGGGACGCTGGAGGTGTTGCCAGGGAGGGCTGCACCAGTGCTGTTTGGCCAGAACAAGGTGGCAAGGAGGCCCGCGGGCAGCAGCACATGGCTCCCACAGGCAGCAGTGCACCTATTTTCCAACACCTTTTACCCCTTACTTTGCCAGATCAGCTCCCCCCGCCCTGCTTTCTCAATTTGCCTCTTGCTGAGCCGAGGCAGCTCTCCCTGGCTTAGGCACATGGGGAAGGCCTCCAGGCCAGCCCCTGAGTGGCCTGTTGAGGACGTCCCCCCTTGACACCTCCCTGATCTGTCTCCTCATCTCAATGTCCTATTCAGGTTTCTGGTCTGGAGGACGATAGCACGCCCCCAGTATTACATCGCTCCTCAGGCCTGGTAATTTAACTCACAGAGATTCTATGGTGGAGTTGGACCTGCCTTCAGTCTCTACTTTGCTGGATTCTACCCCTTCTTTAACATAAATGGCAACCCCACCTCCCACACGCCCCTCCTGTACAGTTTATAGCCCAGGATTGAGGTATCCCACTTGTTCTCCGCATTCCACTAGGTTTCCGTTATGCCCACTATGTCAATGTTTTCCCTGGTCACCAGACATTCCAGTTCTCCCATCTTCGCTTGGAGACTTCAGACATTTGCATAAGAGTATCTGAACATGGAATGCCCCAGGATGGGCTGCTTATTAGCTCCTTTTTCCTTGCAGTCTATCATTTTGTTGGATGGACTATCACATCCCATCATCTTTCTGCTCCCAATTGCTACTCCTACTCTATCCCTACCTTGTTGTTCTCTAACTTCCCCATCCTCATTCCAAAGGGATGAGTCCCGAACCGGATGCCCCTCGGCTCCTGTCAGCTTTCGCCCAGGGATCAGTTTAAAAGCTGCTCTGCCACCTGGGGCAGAGCACCCAGTCTGGGGATTGAGCACCCAGAAAGGGAGGGCAGACCAAGAAGAGGGAGGCCTTTCTCATCCCAGAATGACAGGAAGGCCTGTGAAGGGGTGGAGGACATGGTGAAACCCCTCCCCACCTGAAATCTGAGGCCACCTCAGGGAAACCTGCCAAGGCCTACCCAGGGGAAGGGGGGGTCTCAGAGCCAAGCATGCCACCTGCCCAATCCTACAGAAGGGCCCTCTATTGTTGGCTTCCCCCCCCCAGCCCCTGCTTGTGCACTGTGACATGCACCATCCTCATCAAAAGCTGAAGAACTGTCACTGACACAGCCTTTATTGATGAAATACAGTGTGACAAGCTATGCACCTCTGCTGCACAGCAATACTGCTCTGTACACATTGTATTGGCAACCTTCAGTCTTGAAAGACTCTGGTATCGCGCTCTGAAAGGTGGTTCTGGCACAGCGTCTAGTGTGGCTGAAAAGGCCAATCCGGGAGTGACAGTCCCTTCCACACCGGGAGCAAGTGCAGTCTGTCCCTGGTCTGTCTCCCTGGCTATGGGCCTTCCTTCTTTGCCTCTTAGCCTCAGACTGTTGGCCAACTGTCTCTTCAAACTGGGAAAGGCCATGCTGCACAGCCTGCCTCCAAGCGGGCCGCTCAGAGGCCAGGGTTTCCCACAAGAGACAGACAATCCAACAGAATCATTGCTGCTAAAAGGGCAGCACTGGGTGAGCCCAATTATCACGTGAGCCAGATAAAGGGCTTCGGTGGCCATAACTGAAATGCCGGCCTGGGCTGGAGCTCAGGCCCAGGGCCCGTTGCAGCAGCGCTGTCCCCGCATGCGTAACACACAGGGTCCCCATTCCCAAGTCCACCAGTGCCCTCAGCAAGCCCACCCTCCAGCCCTTGGAGGAAAAATCCATTACGGGTTACGAGCCATGATGTGTATGTGCAACCTCCTGATTTTAGAAATGGGCTGTCAGAATGTCAGATGCAAGGGAGGGCACCAGGATGAGGTCTCTTGTTGTCTGGTGTGCTCCCTGGGGCATTTGGTGGGCCGCTGTGAGATACAGGAAGCTGGACTAGATGGGCCTCTGGCCTGATCCAGCGGGGTTGGATCTTATGTTCTTATATTTTGTTCTCAATACCCTTCCTAATGATTCCAAGCATAGAATTGGCCTTCTTTACTGCCGCCGCACATTGGGTCGAAACTTTCATTGACTTGTCCACCACCACCCCAAGATCTCTCTCCTGATCTGTCACAGACAGCTCAGAACCCATCAGCCTATATGTGAAGTTTTGATTTTTTGCCCCAATGTGCATGAATTTACACTTACATTGAAACGCAGCTGCCATTTGACACCCACTCTCTGTTTCCTGGTCTTCAACCAGGTCTCAATCCAGGAGAGGGCCTGCCCTCTAATTCCGACTGCTGAGTTTTTTCAGTAGCCTTTGGTGAGGAACCGTGTCAAATGCCTTCTGAAAGTCTAGATATATAATGTCCATGGGTTCTTCTGCATCCACATGCCTGTTGACCTTTTTAAAGAATTCGAAAAGGTTTGTGAGGCAAGACTTACCCTTACAGAAGCCATGCTGATTCTCCCTCAGCAAGGCTTGTTCGTCTATGTGTTTTGAAATTCTATCTTTGATGAGGCATTCCACCATCTTACCCGGTATAGATGTTAGGTTGACTGGCCTATAGTTTCCCGAGTCTCCCCTCTTTCCCTTTTTAAAGATCGGCTTGACATTTGCTATCCTCCAATCCTCTGGCACTGTGGCCATTTTAAGGGACAAGTTGCATATTTTAGTGAAGAGATCAGCAACTTCATTCTTCAATTCCTTAATAACTCTACGGTGGATGCAATCAGGGCCTGGTGACTTATTGATCTTTAATTTATCAATGAGGTCTGAAACATCTTCTCTTTTAGCCTCTATCTGACTTCCTTGGTCAGGAGGGGCCGTTCAGGCAGTGGTATCTGCCCGAGGTCTTCTGCGGTGAAGACAGATGCAAAGAACTCATTCTATTTCTCTGCCATCTCTAGGTCTCCTTTTATCTCCCCTTTCCCTCCCTCACCATCCAGAGGGCCAACTGTAGTGTTTATGCAGAGGCACGCTTTGGCTTTAGTGAACATGGCAGCAGGCAGGCAAACCTGCCCCCCCCCATTCAAGGCAAACCTGAGTGAGCAGGTTCTGAGCTGAAGCCTGAGAACAAGCTGAGATAGCATTGTAAAGAAGCACTCATAGCTCATATCTTAGGAATGCGTTGTCAGGGTACCGTTATCAAGTAACCGAGAGTAAACTTGTAGATTGTCTCAAGAGAATAAAAAGCAGCTAGGAAGCTTGGAAAAACAGCTTCCCTCTCTGCATTGAATCCTGAACCTGCTTCTCGTCTCTGACTCCTTATTCTGCTACATCAGTCATTGCTACGCCAACCACTTCTCTGGCGAGTTTCCTGCCTCTAATGTATTTGAAGCAGCTTTTATTATTCCCCTTAATGCTGCTGGCCATGTGTTCCTCATAGTCTCTCATGGCCTCCCGTATCACCTTCTTACATTTCTTTTCCCACAGTTTATGTTACTTTTTATTCTCCTCATTAGGGCTTCCATTTACCAAAGGACGCTTCCTTGCCCTTTATGGTCTCTCTCCACACATAAACACCCACCTGAAATGCTTTCTCTCACCACCCCCACAGGGGAAGCAAGAACAGTGCACCAAAAACAAGGTGGGGGAGGACAATTACATGCCGCAATGTATTGATGCTGCATCTGTTTACTGGCTCTTCTCCCGACTTTCTGACTCCACAGGATTAAAATATGTGTCTCTCTCTCCTACCTGTGGGCCTAATCCTCTCCAACCTTCTATTATTGATGATGCTGTGCCAATGGGGTGTGCTGCATCCTGTGGTGGGAGGGGCTTCAAGAGGCCTCCTCAAGATAAGAGAACATTTGTTACCTTACCTCGGAACTGTACTGCAACTGCATTGGGGCTGGAAAGTCAGATAGGGTTAGGCCCTGGGTTGCCTAAACACCCCTTCTTTTCACAACAGAGAAGAAGAGGGGATGTCTGTTCCATTTTGGGGAGTGCCAGGAACTATCCAATGCTAGCCAAACACTCATCTAGAGCCCTTGGGTTTTTCAGGACTGCACTACTGCCACAGGTGGCTGAACACTCCACAGTATTCCACTGAATCCCCCCATCCCATGAGAACGAAAAGTCATGTTCCAAGTCACTATGCAGCTGCCCCCAACTGCTTGCACACTCCTGGGGCACCGCTCTCTCTCACAACCATGTACCTCAAGCCAGAGAACTGGTGTGAGTGATGCTGACATCAAGTCCTTGGTATTCTCTCTGCAAGGGAATGGCCACAGGATGCAGGGGTCTTGTTGTCTTGTGTGCTTCCAGAGGCGTCTGAGATGCAGGCAGCTGGACTAGGTGGGCCTTTGGCCTGATCCAGAAGCCAGGCTCTTCAGATGTTCTTAGGTGACATTACCCGGAGATCTCAGATGGGGATATAGTACTGAACGAATTTATACCTCACCTTTCTCTCACTTTTATTGTGGGTACCCAAGACAGCTATCAGAGATTGAAGAAGGGGACCCTCACCAACTTAAGGGAAAGGGCTGAGGTGCAGTCTGTGCGGGATGGAATGACTGCTGGCTGTTTGAAGCAGAACAAAATCTAAGGACACCCTGATCCTCTGGCATGAGGCTGCAGGCACGCTACACGCCTCTGCTTGACTGCTCAGCCAAGAAAGAGAATACGCTGGAGTGCCCGAAGTTGCCAAGCCCTCTTTTCCAAGTGGAGCCCTGCCCCAAAACCTCAGTAAGTTCTTGCAGGGGAGGGGCTAGGGCAGCAACACGATCCACAAGACTGCGCCGCTAAGGGGGGCGAGGGGGTGCTTGTGACTTACTTTATGAAGACAGGGCTGCAGCAGGCTGCAGGTGTGGGGAGCCCTGCAGAGAGCAAGGCTTTTAAGGTTCAGAGAAAGCAGGCACAAAGCACCTCCTGCAACACTCCGGACTGTCCCCTTCACCCGCCCCTTAAAGGGACAGACAACCGTTACGCAAACTGGTGTCTCGCGACCCACCAGTTTGAGAACCACTGGAACACTGTATCCCACAAACCTTCCAGCTGCTAGTGAGTCCCAACTGCCCTCTGAAAACGGATGTGACTCACTCTCTGGCTCACCCCAAGCCCCACCGGGCTCTCAGCGAGCGAGGGCAGCCCTCTTTCGACACAAGCGCTGGAAGGGTTTCCTGCTTCTCGGAGCAGAATCGCGGGGAAAGAGCAGAAGGGCTGCCGAGGAAGCGGCGGGCGCGAGGTCTCCTTGGGGAGGGCCTGCAGGAGGGGCGGCGAGCAGAGGGCCTCTTCCGGCCGGCCACACCTTCGGCGCGAGACGCGGCAGACTCCAGGGCCTCCGAGGACATCCTGCGCGGGGCAGGCCGCCCGTCGGACCCGATGCAGACGCAGGCCCGCCTGTGCGCTGCTCAGAGCCCGCAGCCGCGTCTCCGCGCACCAGGGCGGGACGAGGCCCGGCGCAGCGGCCCTGCCGGAAGGCACCTCCTGCCCCGGCCCTCGGGCAGGCCCCAAGGGACGGGGCCAGGAGGGCGCGCTCCGCTCTCCCTCCGCGGCGGGAAGCCCCCGCTGTGCCCGCCCGCAGCAGGGGGGCGGGCGCGGCGAGGCTGCGGGCTGCCCGGAGTCCCGCCCTCCGCCTGCGCTGCGCGGGCCGGGAGGGGAGCAGCGGCAGTGGCTTCAGCAGGCGCCGAGACGCGCGACGCCGCCCGGCTTGCCGCGCGCCTCCGAGGGGCGGGAGGCGAGCTCCGGGCAGGGGCGGTGCCAGGGGAGGCCCGCCCTCCGCGCCCTGCTGCCCCGAGACGCGCAGGGCGCAGGCAGCCGGCCCAGGGGGAGGGGCGCCGCAGAGCCCGCCCGCGCCGTTGCCGGGGCGACGCTTCCGGGCCGGCGGGCGCGCGCCGATGACGCGGGGCGGGCGCGGAGGCGGCGAGGATGGGCTCCGCGCGGGAGGCCGAGCAGGAGCGCGAGCGGGAGGCCGGCATGGCGGGCGCCGCCGCCGCGGTGAGCGGGCGCGGCCGGGGCGCGGCCGAGCGCCGCGGGAGGGGGTCCCGCCGGCCCGCCCACTGACCGGCCTCTCCCCGCAGGGCCCCTGGAACCTGATGATCAAGCACCGGCTGGTGCAGCGGCGCGGGCGCCGGGCGCACGTCATGAGCAGGTGGGTCCCGGGGGGCTCGGGGGAGGCTGCGCTGCGCTGCGCTCTTCGCCGGCCCGGGAGCCGCGGCCTCCTGCTGGGCTGGGCGGGGGCGGCCTTGGCCCGGGCCGGCCGCTGCATCGCTGTTGTGTGCGCAGCTTCACGGAGCCCGCGGTGTCCATGGAGCTGCTGCGCGCCGTCCTGCAGCCCAGCATCAACGAGGACATCCAGGCCGTCTTCGGCAAGTACATGAAGGTGAGGCCGGTGGGGCGGGGCGGGTCTCGGGGCTGCCGCCGCGGTTCTGGGAGCTCAAGCGCGTCCCTCTGCCCAGTTCTTCCAGAAGGCCGCGGGGAACGTGCGCGAGAACGTCGGGGACGAGGTGGACGCGGAGCAGCTCGTCCAGGAGACCTGCCGCAGCTGCCTGGAGCAGGTGGGCGCTGCCTTGGGGGCTTTGAGGCAGTGGGAGCGGCTCCTGCCCGGCACTACCAGGGCTGGGGGCGAGGGGCCGACACTCTCCAGCCTGGGCACTCTCTGCAGATGCTGCCCAGCCGTGGCTTCCGCACCTGCAGGCGCCCCTTGCAGAGACGGGGCTCTGGGTGCTCGGTCTCCGCCAGCAGCTGGGGCAGTGGAGTGCTGCGCAAAGCCCCTTGCTGCTTCTGGTAGGAGCCCACCCTGGCGCACTTCTTCTGACCTGTGCTGCTTCCTGCAGGCCAAGCTGCTGTTTTGCAAGAAGTCTGTGCCACGGCTGCCCCATGAGGTGCCAGTCGTGAAGGTAGGAGTCGGCCATTCTCTGTGAAGGGCCAGGCTGCTGGTCTCTCCCTGCCACCGGGAAGCTCTCTGCGGTCCAAGCAGAGCCTGGGTCCCTGGCCAGGTCTTGCTGCCGGGAGGGAGGTTGGGGAGAGTGAGAGAACAGCAGCCTTGAGTTGGGATCCTTGCAGGAGGCCTGTCTTTTCCAGGGCTCGAGTGGGAGGGACAGGAAAGGGGAATACCTCTAGGCTGATACTTTCTCCCCCCCCCCAGCGCATCCGGCCAGTGGAGGAGGAACTGAGCCAACAGGGGAGCCCCATCCCCAGAAAGGTAGGAGTCCCAGGAAGGCCCGTGGAGCCCTTGAAGGGTGACTCCCTCCTTCTTCCCCCTTCAAGGGGGAGCCTCACCAGGGCACCAGCAGTGCCTCATTTATCTGCCCATCAATACTGAATTGCTCCTGTGGGACTGAGCTGCAGCAGACCCGTCTCTTTCCCACTGAGAGGAGCAGATGTGGGATAGAAAGTGTTCAGGAGGTGGGTCTTTCTCTCCCCCCCCCCCCCACTGCAGAGGAAGGGGCGTCCTCCAGGGCAGAGCCAGGCAAATGAACGAGCGACTTCTGGTGCGAGCGTGTAAGTGTGGTGGTGGAATGCAGCTAGGGGGGTGGGGTTGGCCTCCTCTGGGCACACTGTGTCAGAACAGGAAGAACACGGAGGGGAGAGCAGAGCCTCCTTGTGAGGGGGCCTGGAGAGGCCTGACCCATGCTCTGCCATGCACAGTTTGGTGCATCAAGCAGCTGTTCTTGCGCAGGTAGAGCAGGCAGCAGAGAGCAGGTGTGCAGGATGCCCAGCCCTTTTCCCACACAGCTCACCCCCTTCATTGCTCTGAGCAGCAGTCTGGCTCAGTCACTTTCTCTCTCTGCAGGTGGAAAAGCAAGACTTGTGAGCCATTGCAGAGGGACGGTCCCAAGGTATGCTGGACGTGTGTGCTTGCAGTCCAGAGAGCATCGGTGGTGGGGGAGCTTGGACGCTCTCAGAAAGCCCTGGCATCAGACTCAGCAGGGCAGCCATTGTTGCTGAGGGGCTCTGGCCTTGTGCCCCACTTGTGGGTTACTGGCTGGTGAGAAGCAGCTTGCTGGACCAGGCAGCCCCCCACTACGTGGTCTGCTCCAGCAGGGCCCTTCCCACTGGAGCTCTGGGGGACACAGGGCAACTTCTCTCTTGCTTGGCCTGAGAGTAACTTGGGGGATCACTGAAAGTAGGTTGAGGGGGACAGGCTACCCTGACCAGTCTGCTTTTTCTCCCTCCGTCGCACTCTGCAGTGGGACCCCCTACGGATCACAGACTCCAGTACCTTTGTTCTTGGATCGAGAGCAAACAAGTAAGTGGCTGCCAGGCAGGTGAGGGCTGTGGTGAGTGGAAGAGCTGGCCTAGTGTCACCTGGGGGCCCCATGGAGCATTGGGGTCACAGTCACCAAGACCCAAGGGGAGGCTCGGGGGGGGGGTCAGAGTAGGAGGTCCCTATTGAGGCCCTGGAAGAATCTCCAGGTAGGGCTGAAAAAGATCCCTTTCCACCTGGAGAGCTGCCATGCTACAAGGGGTAGGAATCAGGGCCTTGACTCAGTGCTTCTCTGAAGCAAGGAGTGGGTTGGAGGGCAGGGGCTGTGCCTTGCTCCAGGAGCAAAGTCTGACCTCTTTTGGTGCTTTTCTTCTGATGCAGAGCGCTGGGGATGGGCGGGACCAGAGGCCGCCTCTACATCAAGCACCCTCACCTATTCAAGGTCAGTGAGCTAAGGCCCCCTCTCCAGTAGGCTGGAGGCCATCTGGGAAGGCCAGGAGGGGCTCATCATAAGCTGTGTCTGCCCATGGCCAGGGTTGTGTGGTGCTGCGTGCCAGCTGCTGGAGAACAAGGCCCAGTGGGGATTACTTTTTCCTTCATTTCTCCTGCTTTGGGGTGTTCCGTTTGAGCACCTGGCTGGCCACTGTAGGAAGCCAGCTGGTGGGCTTCCTAGTCCTGCAGCGCTCTTTTGGGGTCAGGCTGGCTTGCTGGTGACATGTGGTGATCTGAGCCCCAGAATGCCACCCAAGCTGTTTGGAAGTTGCAGGAATGCTTGGCTTTGCTGCTTCCTTTGCTAGTAAGAGAGCAGCTCCTGGGGCCAGCATCCCCTCCCTGAATGGTGGGAGAGGCAGTGGCACCGTCTCTGGGGGGCAGAGGGCCAGGGGAGCCAACAGCTGCTCTTCTGCCTCCTCAGTATGCAGCTGATCCTCAGGACAAGCACTGGCTGGCCGAGCAGCAGCACATGAGGGCCACTGGAGGGAAGATGGTGAGTCGGGCAGGGCATCGGCGGGGGTTGGGAGCCCTTAGCTGGGAGGGTGGAGAGTTATTGGGCCCTGTTCTTTTTTCGGAGTGGGAGTCAGGAAGATGCATAGTACTGGCAGGCAGGGCCGTTGTGCCTGGCTGGGCCGCTGCTTCTCTTCCTGGGCAGAGCATGATATAGGGAGGGCAGCAGGTAGACAGACTCCATGTCTTGTCTCCTTTAGGCCTATCTTCTTCTAGAGGAGGACATTCAGGACTTGGCTACTAGTAACGAGTACAGGTGAGGCAGGGAGGGGGCCTTTCCTAGGATGGCCAGAGTCCTGTTACATGTGGGTCCAGGCAGACCTGGTGCAAAGATACACCCTCCCTCTCCCCCCCCCCGTGTGTGTGCGTGCATGCATGCATGCGCACGCGCCTTGGTATCAAATGCCTGGTACCTGAGCAGGCGCCAGGTGGGCCTAGAGCCTTTCAGGGGATTTGCTGAGACTGGGGCCCTTGTCAGACCAGCCAACCAACCAATGCTTCCCCTCTCTGATTTCCTCGTTTCAACAGAGGATCTCTAGATTTGAAGCTGGATGAACTGAAGCCCTTTGTCCCTCCCCCATGGATGACCACAAAGATGCGGAAGTACATGGAGACCCTCCGCAGTGAAGGGGAACGTCCTCCCCCAGAGGGAACTCAGGACCCATAGGCCTCATCCAGATCCAGCCCTGACTTCATGACTGAACTCTTGGGGTCTGTCTGACTGGGAGGGGTTTGCACTGCTGTGGGCAAGCAGGCGGCTTGTGAGGATTTTCTCTTGTCTGCACCTACACGCAGGCTGGAAATAAACGCCTCTGGTTGAACATGCTGTGTGTTGCCTGCGAAGGAAGACATATTCCTCGTCTGTGTGTTCATCAGGGCCTAGTGTGCCTGTGGAGGTGCTGATCAGCGACAGCAGGGCCAGTGCAGATTCTCCTCCTCCCCATCCAGTGAGAGGCTCCTCCTCTACGTGGGGCAGTGCTACAGTGAAGGAATTGGTGCCCTCTAGTGGTTTGGTTAGCAGGAACAGTATCCCCATCTCCAAAGGGGTGCAATTTAAAGACAGATGGGCACAAAATGGCTGGAGTGCTGGGTGGAGGAGGGCTGCCTGGGCCAAAGGGTGGCATCACACCCAGAGAGGCTGCTGCACTGCTGGCCCAGAGGCAGTCTGGAGCAGGAATACCAGGAAGGCCTGGCAGCTGTGTGTGTGTGACGCACACAGAAAGTGGCTGCCCCTACCCTGTGTGGGCTTCAAGCCCCAGGAGGTCTTCCTCTGAGCTGCTGCAGCCCCTTCCTGATCAGCTGGGACCTCCAGGTTGGCATTCTTAGAATGCATTTCTAGATACAGGGCCAGCCAGAACAGAAAGGCTGTGAGGCCTGGTGTCTGAGTGGTGTTGACGCTCAACCATAAATGAAGCTAAGCAGCGTCAGCTGTGGTCCTGGTTTGGATGGGAGACCTAGATTTGGATAATCGTTGCTGTGTCCTTTGCATAATTAAAATTAAAAAAAAAAGTTGAATAAATAAAAAGGGGGATAAAATTTAAATTTTCACCTTCCTTATGAGAAAAGGCTAGGGCCTTTGGGCCTCTTCAGCCTAGAAAAGAGGGGGGACATGATTGAGACATACAAAATTATGCAGGGGATGGACAGAGTGGATAGGGAGATGCTCTTTACACTCTCACATAACACTAGAACCAGGGGACATCCACTCAAATTGAGTGTTGGGAGAGTTAGAACAGACAAAAGAAAATATTTCTTTACTCAGCGTGTGGTCGGTCTGTGGAACTCCTTGCCACAGGATGTGGTGCTGGCGTCTAGCCTAGATGCCTTTAAAAGGGGATTGGACAAGTTTCTGGAGGAAAAATCCATTACGGGGTACAAGCCGTGATGTGTATGCGCAACCTCCTGATTTTAGAAATGGGTTATGTCAGAATGCCAGATGCAAGGGAGGGCACCAGGATGACGTCTCTTGTTATCTGGTGTGCTCCCTGGGGCATTTGGTGGGCCGCTGTGAGATACAGGAAGCTGGACTAGATGGGCCTATGGCCTGATCCAGTGGGGCTGTTCTTACCTTCTTAGGTAGAGCTGGGAGGAGTCTTGCTGGGTGGGGAAGACAGAGGGGTGCCAGGGCAGGAGGGAGGGTGGGGCCTGCACAGAGAGGCCGGGGTTCCCCTGGACAGAAGTGGGGAGGGACAGAGAGCACAAAATATCCAGGGCTTTGTTGCTGAGTGGCAGGAGGTGTGCACCCAGCCTGAAGGGGCAAGGTAGGTGGGGCGTGAGCCCTGGGAGCCTCACAGAACGCGGTACTTGGGTACTGAGCCTCCTGCAGCGGCTCCACTTGCCTGTTGATTGCTGGGCCTGCATATGCCCTGCCCGAGAGCAGTGCTTTCACCAGGGCAGGCCTGGAGGCTTGCAAGAGGCCTGCTCGGTGGGACGACTGGCACTGCCCTTCCAGCCTGCCCCTCTGGGTGGGTCGCCACTGGGCTTCTTTGACCGTTCTGGTTGGGTAGGAGTGCGGGCAGCCCAGGTGAGGTCTGCTGGAGCATGCGGGCCAGGGTTGCCTGGCGCAAGGAGCGGCGGGCGTGCTGAGCCGGTGCACGCCGGGAAGGGAGGGGGCGCCGTGGGCTTTCCCTCGGGGGAGCGGTCCTGGAACGGGGGGCACTGCCTGCTGTGCGCTGCCGAGCCGCGGGGGGGGGCGGCTGGGAGAGCGCAGGCGCCCCTGCCGCGAGGGCCGGCAAAGAGAAAGCGGGAACGGGGCGGGCAGCCGCCTGCGAGGCCCGGGCGCCCTCCGGCCTCCCCGGGGCTTAGGCCGCCCGGCACAGTGGCGGGCAGTTCCGCCGGCGCCGGGACGAGGCCACCGAGGCGGAGACGGCCCGAGCGAGCGAGCCGAGCCCCGCGGCCCCGCCCGTCCCTGGCCGGCCAATGCGCGCGGGCGCTGGGCGGGGGCGGCGCCGATTGGCTGAGCCGCGGCCGCCTCGCGACTTTCAAACTCGGCGGCGCCCGGAGCGCGAGACCCGCAGCCCGCCATGGCCTCGCAGAACGCCGACCCCGGCGCCGTCCGTGCCCCCGGGAAGGCCGCCGAGCCCGGCGCAGGCGCGGCGCGGGGCTCGGTCCGCAGCAGGTAGGCGGCGGGGCGGGCGGGCGGGCGAAGGGGGGAGGGAGCGCGGGCGGCGCGTCGGTGCAGCTGCCCTAACCGTCCGCGCCGTCTCTCCGCAGGCTGCAGCAGGAGCTGATGACCCTCATGGTGAGTCTCCCGGTTCGGTGCCCCCGCCCCGCCAGGGGCCCCGCCCGCGCGGGAGGGGAGCAGGCGGCCTGCTCCCGCGCCCTCTAACGCCGCTCTCCGCCCCGTCTAGACGTCCGGCGACCAGGGCATCTCCGCCTTTCCCGAGTCGGACAACCTCTTCCGCTGGATCGGGACCATCCACGGCGCCGCGGGGACGGTAAGCCGGACTCCGCTGCGGGGCCCGACTGGGAGCCGCTGGCAGCGTGGGGTGGGGATCCTTCCGGCGCCTCCGAGGTGGCCGGAATTCCCGGGCCCCGCGGGCTCCCCTGAGCGGGCGCTGGACGGACTCCCTTCTGGAAGGGGAGGCGGGCTGCGGGGCTGTTGGAGCGGGGCAGACGCCCGCAGGGGTCGCTGTGAGCCTGGCCATCGCCGCCGCCCGCCCAGGTATACGAGGACCTGCGGTACAAGCTGTCCCTGGAGTTCCCCAGTGGCTACCCCTACAACGCCCCCGTCGTCAAGTTCCTCACCCCCTGCTACCACCCCAACGTGGACCTGCAGGGGAACATCTGCCTGGACATCCTCAAGGAGAAGTGGTCGGCCCTCTACGATGTCCGCACCATCCTGCTCTCCATCCAGAGCCTGCTGGGCGGTGAGTTGGGGCTCTGGGCTCCTGCTGCAGCAACACCCTCCCCGGCCCCACACAGGAAGGCCTGATGGTGACCCTAATCTAGTGGGGAGGGGGAGAGAATCTGAGACCGGTTCAGACAATATCTGGTCCAGTCTGCAGAGAACAGCATTTGATGGGTGCAAGGATGAGCTCGCTTTAGGGCTGGAGGGTGGCCTGCTGGGTACATTCAGGACTCTTCCCCCTGCCCCCCCCCCAAGTGGCAAGGGCTGCTCAGAGCATCATTTCAGCTCGCGTTGTAGTCCTGGCCTGTGCATGCAAGCTGGCTAGTTCACGCTTCTCATTAAAGTTCTTTTCCAAGCCCATTTTCAGTTTAGCAGCAAGGGGGGAAATCACTGAGGGAGCTAGCCAGCCAGCCACATGCCCGCACTCATCCCTCTCTGGGGAAAGGCCATGGCTCAGGCTGGGTAGTTCCTCTGTCGGGGGCCTTGCCAGTCAGGAGGATGTGGGAAAAGGGCAGCTGCTGCCCATCACCTCCCTGCCCCCGAACCACCTCCTTGTCCAGCAGAGCTGGGTTGGGGGTGGAACCTGACTATCCAAGGCCCTCAACACACTCCTGGAGTGAAGAAGAGGGGGGTGCCTGTTACTGCTTTCCTACATCTGGTGTGTTTCTGCTCCTTGGAAAGCACAATTCCTGGAGAAGCTCTTGATTCCCTCCCAGGCAAGCAGAGGCTTTCTAGAGGGAAGAGCTTCCTGTCCCTTGCTGATAGACTGGGGGGAGGGGGAGCAGAAGAGTTGAATGATTCCCCTGATGTCTCTCACCTCTTCCAAGCGTGGGCTGGTGCACTGATGGTTCCTCTTCCCAACCACAGAGCCCAACATTGAGAGCCCTTTGAACACGGATGCTGCAGAGCTCTGGAAAAACCAGCCAGGTTGGTGGAGCCAGCGGTGCTCATGGGTCTGTCTGGGGGGAGGGGGCCTTCCCTGGCACCACCTCGAGGTAGGGTTGGGAAAATCCTTCCTCTGCCTAAACTTGGGAAGGGGTTGTCAAGCCCTGTGGCACAACTGGCTTGGAGGGGCATCCAGTGGTCTGAGGCAGAAGGCGGTAGGCTTGTAACAGCTGGAGAGGAGTAGCAGCTCCCCCCAGGGAGGACATACAGAGGTTTTTCAGGGCAGTAATTGCCCCCTTCCCTGTGGAGAAGCACTCTGGATCCTGCCCTTTCCTCAGACTGAATGGAGCACTCAAGGTAGCTGTGCATAGCAGAAAAAAACCAAGTAAAATAGCAAGATGGCAAAAATAAAATGCAAAATGTGGTGATAGAGAAATAGTGCAACAAAACCCCAAAGGACCACAGGAGGGGGAGGAGGCAAGTCCCCGCTGGAGCTTTACTACTGTGACTCTCCCTACAGCCTACAAGAAGCGCCTCCATGAATCATATGCGAAACACGAGAAGAGCTGGGACACCTGACCTTGCGCCACCATCTGCCTTCCTGCCCGTCCGCCCAGCCGGTGTCTGCCCTCCCACTCCACCCTGGTGGTGTCTTCTTGTTCTTTCTCCCACTCCTTGCATGCTCTGGTACACGAGTGCTACATTGTATTATAGAGTGCTTTTAAATTTATTTGGCATTTTCTCCGATTGATTCATGTATAAATAAACAGGTTTGTTTTTCTAGATGGATGCCCAGATTCAGTGCCCTCTAGATTGGTAGTGGCCTTACCCATACATATCCTTGGCTATGCTGGGGCAAGCTCACAGCAGCCTCCCCTGTAGAGTTGGCTGAAAGGAGGGCTCCTTCCATGGACCCACCAGATGCGGACATGCGCTCCTGAACATGGGACACTGGATTCGTGTGAGGCTCTGGGTCAGATTGCATTAGCAAGCAAGCAAGCCTGTTTGTGCCATCTGGTTGGAATAGCAGAGCGTTCACAAGAGGCAGTTGACAAGTTGGGCAGAAATGCAGCGTGGCTCTCGCAACCGTCTCTGTCCTGGCCAGATAGACTTGATGTTGACAAGCTTTGCTGTGGAATAGTGAGGACCAGAAACTAACTTTCCTTGCAAAAACTGACAGCTGCTCTGAAAACTGGCATCTGTGTCTCGGGTGCTACTGCCCTGGCACAGGCTCTATTCCTTTAACCCATTGGGTCTTTTGCTGGCCTACTGGGCCTTGGCAAGCTCCTGACATGTCTCCATTTCCTGCCACTTACTGTTCAGCCCAGCAGCAGTGGAGGTGGTGGCATGTCTGCAACGTCACAAGGGTCTGGCCCTGATGGCAAACAAGTGAGAATCTCAGCCCAGAATGCTGCTGTAGGCATTTTGGGGGAGGGGTGCACACTGGACTTGAAGAAAGGTCTGCCAGATTGCAGTTCACCCTTGGAGTGGACCTGTCTCTGCAGGAGGGAAGGGGGGGCACTTCCCTGCTGTTGCAGGGGTCATTTTCCTGGCAGGCTCATTTGCATAGTTGCCGCAGCAGTGAGCAAGCAAGCGTGCATTGGGGGGCCAAGACTAGGTGGAGTATGTGCTGTGGCGGAAGGGAGGGCCTCATACCCAGAGATTTCGGGGCTCCAGGAAGCCCAGCTCCCCTGCTGTGCCTCTTTTCTTTGCAGGGATGGGAGTGAGGAGAGGTGGCCAGCTACCACAGCATGCTTGGAGGCGTTCCTCTGCTGCCACCACCCCCTTCCCCATGCAGAATGATTCCACAGCCTACCTTATCCTTAAGTGCTAGGGAAGAGCCTAAAACTAAAAGTATTTAAAAGATGGTAAAAAACACCCCTCCCGCTTGTGAATTTTGTGCCTTTCCTCTTCCTCCCTCCAGCTCTCCCCTGTGGGGCAGGGGCCCAATTCAGACGTTGCTTTGCAACCACATTGAAGCTGCCTGGTCTTCCTCCAGTTCCAGTCCTTGGCTCTTTATTGAAGTGTTACAAACCAGACTTGACGGTGTGGGTTAGAGAGGGGGCTGCAGAGCTGAGCTGCAAAGAAGTCTCTAAACCGCCCAGAGCAAGCGGGAACAGGAGTGTGGGAGCTCAGGAGGGTGGTGACAGGCTGGCGCAGAGGCGAGAGGGGGCTGGGGGCTGCTGCCAGTCCTGCAGGAATGTCCAGTCGCTTTACTGCACACCCTCCATCATCTTCAGGAACTCTGGAAATAGAAGCAGAATTAGCTGGGGAGCAGGAAGCCCTCACCCACCTAAGAACAGGCATGGGGGGGGGTCTTCCTGCAAGTGCCCTCCCACATCTGCAGCCTGGCTTGGTGCCTTCCAAGTCCATTTGGCTGGCAGGGAGCCTGGGGAGGGAGGTCAATCTCTGTCACCTAATGTCTACAGTGGGAAAAGGGAGGGTTCTCTGCATGCTTGAGTAGTACTGCTCTAGTCCAGTGGTTCCCAAATTTTTAGCACAGGGATCCACTTTTTAAAGTGACAGGACCCACTTAGGTTTACAAGACTTATAAAATAAGTTCACCATAGCAACTGCCTCAGCCTCTGTTCTGAACAGTTTTACTGTGGTGGGGAGAACCTGCAGGAGCATTTGTTGAGCTCCATCTGCAGCAGATCGGAACCATTGAGGTGCCCTTGCACTCTTCTTTGCCTGGCCTTCCCCAGGAGCCAAGACACGTTGGCCTAGTAAATGCAGACTTGTGGCTCAGTTTTCCATAGGGCTCTCCATTTTCCTGGTCAGCCTGGGGAGGGGAATTCTTTCACAAGGGTGTTTGGGGCTGAAGTGCGTTCAGTGGATCAGGACCATGCTGGTGGTGCTGCATTCCTCTTAGCCAGCCCTTCAAAATGTGAGGCACATTTGCCTACTTGTGAGTAAACATGCTTGTGCAGCTTAGCTACACTTTCCCTAGGCCTCAATAGGTTTTCCTGACTGGTGGGTCCTGACCCACAGTGTGGGTAACACTGCGCTTCTTGGGCGGAGGCGGGGGAAGCGCCTTCCGCGGTCGGAGGTCGTGTTGGGAGGCCAAGGCAGAGCACTCACCGTCGAAGTCGATGCGGCCATCGTTGTTCTTGTCGCCGTCCTTCATGAGCTCCTCGATCTCCTCATCGGTGACCCTCTCTCCGGAGGCGCGGAAGATCTCCACCAGTTCCTCGGCGTCCAGGTAGCCGTCGGCGTTCCTGCGGGGCAGACAGGCCGGCTGTTCCACGCGACGCGCCCCTCCCCGCCCGTCCCATCCCCAAGTGAGGCGTCGTGGCGGCCACGGATCCTGCACCCGGGGGCTGTGCGGTGGGTGCAGGGCGGGGGCCATCGAGGGCCCCGCTCCGCTCCCCCACCCCAGCGAGTCGCCGGCTGCTCCCATGCCCGCCCTGGCCGCGAAGGCCCTGCGGGGCGGGCAGAGGGGGGCGTGAGTGCCCCCGCACGCGCCCCCGGGCTGAGAACGAAGGAAGGGTCTGGGCCACAGCGCCGCCCTGGCGGGCCACGGGCGCGAGCACGGGACACGAGGGGCAGCCAGGGAAGGCGGGGCGGGACAAGAGGCCGAGCAAGGCCTCCCTCGCCCGGAGGGGGTAGGAGCGGGTGCTGCCGCCGCGGAGGGGCTGGTCTCTGCGGGGGGGGGGGCACAGCAAATGCAGGGCTTTCCAGCTTGCTGCTTGCGGCCCTGGCAGGGCGCCTGCCTCACTGCTGCGGGCTGAGCCGAGCTGGGCAACCCGGTCGGATGCCCCTGGCCACACTGATGTCCGTGAGTGCTGCGCCTGCGCGGGGAGGCGTCGCGGGAGGGGCTGGCTGGGCCCGGAGCTGCAGAGCGCTGCTCACAGGCCTGGTGCCAGAGAGGCAGGGCCGCCCAGAGGTCGCAGGCTCCGGCCCTGCCGGGTGATGCCCGGTGCGCAGGCACACGCACCAGGGCAGGGCCAGGTCTCACCTGTCGAAGATGCGGAAGCACTCGGCCAGCTCCTCCTCGCTCTTGCCCTTGGCGTCCTCCTTCATCTGGCGCACCATCATGACCAGGAACTCCTCAAAGTCGATGGTGCCGCTGCCTGCAGGGGGAGGCCGGCTCAGAAGCTGGGCGGTGGTTCGTGCCCCCCTCGCCCACCGCACCGCTGCCGCCGCTGCTCACCATCCTCGTCCACCTCCTCAATGATGGCATCCAGCTCTTCCTTGGTAGGCGTCTGGCCCAGCATCCGCATGACTGTGCCCAGCTCCTTGGTGCTGATGTCTCCGCCACCGTCCGCATCAAACATGTCGAAGGCGGCTTTGAACTCTGCCGCAGAAACACGGCATGGGCAGGTGGGCAGCTGGGCTCAGACCAGGCTCCTGCCAGCCCCACCTTCACTGCACAGGCCCCTGTGTAGCGGGGCAGGTGCCCCTCCCCCGTCTCCATCCATGCCCTTTGCTTCTGCCACCTCCCCCCCCCCATCAGCGGCTCCATCAGAAGCAGGCAGCTATGTCCACTCTGGACCTCCCCACAAACCCTGTCCTGCCTCTGCTCCAGCCACGCACCTGAGACAAACTAGAGGAGAAGGCCTCTTGGAGTCATTCTCCAGTTCAGGCTGGGATAGATCTCAGGATCCCACCAGTGACTAGTGGCTCCTGGCCAGGACTACTTCCCAAATGGACACAGTGGGGCCAAAGGGGCTGGCATAAGTGGGAACCACTGTGTCTCCCTCTCTGAGCAACGGGGCTGCTACTTTCCCACAGACCTGCTAGGCAGAGCTGGGGGGCAGCAGCCAAAGGGCCTGCCTTGGTTTGGCTGCAAGTCTCCAGCCTGGGCCAGGGGCTCCTTGGTTGAGTTACGTGCCCAGAAAACCGAGCCTGCAGGGGGGGCTTAAAACTCACCCGCAATCATTTCCTCGCTGAGGTAGGACCGAGCCTCCGCCTGCTGGTCCGTCTGCAAGACAAGCAGAAGCAGTCACCACGAGGGGGGGGCAAGGGGAGGCCCAGTGAGACCTTGCCTGGGAGACAGCGCGTTCCTCCTCTTCAGCTTCTGCCTGGCCAGAGCCTCACACGCTGCTGCAAGAGCCCCGTTCTTCCTGCCGGGAGCAGCAGGCTGCAGCGGGCCCTGGTGCTGCAGAGTTGTCCCCGGCCAGCAGGTCTACTAGAGACCTCCCTTGCAAAGGCCCGTGGTGTTGCTGGAAGGGTGGGCCTGGAACCTTCTCAGGCTCCCTGGAGACCCCATTCTCCAAGGAACTTGGGGGCTCCCAGGGCCCAGCCCGCTGATCCCCCAGGGTCTGCCTTGTTGGTGTGGGGCCGAGGGAGGGATTGGAGAGGAAGGAAGATAGGAGAGGAGCCAGCAACCAGGACAACAGAGTCTCCTCCCTGCCCATGTCTTTGGAGAGGCCCCTTGGGTCATGCTGGGGCTGTGCTCACGAAGCCCCCAGGAGGGCAAGACCAGAGTCAGCCTGGTGGGGCTTCAAGCCAGCCGGTTCCGGGGCTGGCGCGGCTGCCTCTCAGCAGCTGGGGGTGGGTGCCCTGCTCCAGCCACTCTGCAGTGTCCTTGGCAGGCAGCAGATCCCTTGGGGGAAGAGGAGCGCCAAGATGTTCCCTGATTCCCCCAGTTATTCTTAGCTGTGCCCAGGCCTCCTTCTAGGGCACTTGGCCGGCCAGCTGCATCGACACCTGTTGGCTGCCAGATTGGATTACCCCTTCGCAGCCCCTTCTCCTGACCTCCGGCTCATCTTCCCCTCAGGAGAGCACCGTCCTTGCTGGGCCCCCAAGGCCCCCCTATTCCAGGCCAAAACCTTGCCCTGCCCCAGCAGAAATGGGCTAGGCCCCCTCCCTCTCAGTGTTCAGACTGAGCAAGATTCACCCATGGCCCCTCTCTGGCTCCACTCTCCTGGGCTCCCCGTTTCCCCTTTCCCGGGACCCCTCCGAGCTCCTCCTCATCACCATCATCAGAAAGAAGCCCTCGCCTTGGCAGTCAGGATCTGCCCCCAGGTCCTGGCCCTCCACCCCCACAAGTTCCCCACATGCCCCAGCAGCCTCAGCCAAGGGGTCTGCCTGCCCCTCGGCCCCACACAGAGCCAGAGTCAGCTTGCTTGACTGCGCTTGTGTCCTGGCAGCTCTCGCCACGCCTGTGCTGGCCCCGGGCCCCGGTGCCGGCCTGTCCCGTCAGACGCACGACCAACCAGTCCACCTTGCCATCCGTGCACATGCCGCGGGCTGGTCCGGCATCCCGGGAGGAGGTCCAGCTCCAACCGTCCTGGGCGCCGCCTTCCAAGTGGGCCTTCCAGCCCGTGGTCTTACCATGCTTACCATGTTGGCAGGCAACAACCCACAGCACCCCACAGAGAAAGAACCACCTCTGCGACCCTCTCCGCTCCAAGCAGGTGGCAGGCGCTTCCCCCCTGGTCCTGGCCCTCCAATTTGTACTCTTCCCTTCCAGGAGGCTCCCACCCAGGCCCTCATCATTGGATGGCCACAGAGGCAGCTCTCCCGCTGGCCAATCACCTTCCTCCTTGCCTGCGGATTGGCTGGTGGGCCATTTTACCAAATTTAGCCAAGCCACTCCTGGCAGCAGAGAAGGGGGGAAAGGAAGAGGGATGGTCCGAGAGCCAGAGGAAGAAACCCAAGCCCTTTGGCGGGGACAGCAATGAGCAGAGAGCAGGCGGGACATGCACCTGCCACAAGCCAGAACAGTGAGGGCTGAAATAGAAGCAGCGGCCCAGCTCTTCCCCCCACCCACACCCACCCCATTTGAAGAGTGGAGGACTGACTCCATTCCCAGCACACTCTCTTGAGGCGGGGGAGGCATCCAAGGCCCTGGGACAACTGGGCATCTGCGGAGCAGAGCTGGCCAACATGCCCCTCCCCTTTGCCCTGGCTGGTGAGAAGGGTTATGGGGGCGCTGACCTTTCTGTTGCAGGAGTCCAGCAGTGACCCTTGGCGCCCAAGGCCTGTTCATGGAGCCAGTCTTACTTACACCAGGATCCAGTTTCCTCTCTGTTTGGGACAGGAACAAGAGTGCAGAGAATCTGCCCCCAAACCCGCAGGCTGCCAGCAGTGGAGCCAAAGCGAGGAAGGAGCTGCAGGACCCAGAGGTGGCCGGCGGGAGAAGCCTCGCTCTCTGATGAATCAGTCAGAACAACTGCCCGGGCCCATGTGGGGTCCTGAGCTGATCCTAGAAACAGGCCCAGGCAAAGTGCAAAAAAGAAAGCGTGGAAGGGCCTGGGGGTGGGGGAGCCCAGTCCAAAGTGGGCCGAGGGAGGGCCCTGACTGATGGGAGCAGGTGGACACCCTGGGCCTTCCCGCCCCCTATTAATAGACATTCCTAAGGGAGCTGTGGAGGAGGCCAGTGGGGCAGCTTGCTAAATAAGGCAGGGAGGTCCAACACGTCCCCCACCTAGAAGCATCACCAAATGCAGGCTTGGCAAAGAGGGCCCTGCCAAGTGGGGCAGGGGGTGCCTTTGTGTCCCAGGGGTGCAGTCTTAGTGGCAGGTCGTGGATTCTGGAAATCGCTGCTCCCCCTGCCCTGCAGCCAGCATTGAAGTTCCCCTGAAATTCTCCCCAAACATCCATTCTTAGGGGGTGCAATGCAGGGGCAGGGGAGGGAGCTACACCAGGCCGGGATGTGCCCCTCCCCCATCTCAGCACGGCTGGGAAGAGCCCCTTTCTGTGGCCTCCGCAGTTCTAGACCGGGGTCTCTCAACTTTTCGGCCAAAGGGCCACATAAAATATCTGGCAAGGTGTCGAGGGCCGGGAAAAAAATCAAATATAAAATTTAAATAAATACATTAGGCTTCTTTGCTGGCACAGGGCCTGGCGCTCCTCAGTGCCTGCTCAGCAGCGCTGGAGCCACAGGTTGGGGCTGCGTTCAGGAAGGGTCCCGGGGAGGAGGGCGCAATGTCTGGAAAGACAGTAGGCAGTTCCCAGTCCTTGGGTGAGAGAGGAAAGAGGAGCTAAAGCGAGCACCGGCAGGCGCATAATCACCAACAGCGAGGCCAAGCAGGGCATGCAGAAGGAAGCGTCGGAGCTCCTGAGACCCAGCCAGGTCTGCCCTGGATTCCCAGCACAAGGTTGTCCCAGAGCCTCTGCTGGCTCCTGCACTGCTCCTCCCAGCGCAAAGTGGGTGCGTCTCTGGTCCACCCAGGGGGGTCAGGGAATCCGCTGCTCAGCTGGGGTTCTGATCTGGACTCGGATGAAAGCAGCTCCTGCTCAGGTGTGTTTCCTCTCTTGATTATGAAACGCAATCGCCTGCTGCACAGCCGACATTCCTGACACAGGTCAGCCGTGAAGGGAGCTGCACTGCTGCAAAGATGCAGGATGTCTTTATGGAGTCAAGACAACCGAGTCTAGCACCCTCTGAATCCAGTGGCCTGCGGTGAAGTCATCCTCATGCACAGGAGCAGTGAGCTTGCTAGAGCGGTTGTCTTCCTCAGTGACGTCCCTGGCACAGCCTTGGCCTCTGGCAGTGCCTCATCTGGACCTGCGGAAAGGCCTGGGCGCCACTCGTGACGTCCCGACAGGACGTTGTGCTGCTCTTTGAGAAGACCCCAATTCATGTCCACATGTCGGCATGAGTTCAAAGTCCAGTCCTGAGCAGGAACGTCTCTCGCTGACAGTGTGCCTTTTTCGTACCTTGTAACCAGCAAAGGGGTCCACACACACAGCTCACCTGGGCAGTATGACGCAATGGGAAGGCTGGTGACATCCAAGGGGCACTTAGGCACAGCACAAGCCCCCACCAAGGGCCTCCCCACTCCCTGGGCCTCCAGTTTCTCTGACTGGGCAGCAAGGAGCCCTCATCTGGCTTTGCAGGCCAGGGTGCCATCAACTTGGGGGGCTGGGACCTTCCCGTTTCCAATGGACCCTTCCCGTTTCACAGCGGTGGGCCCCTGTGAGATTCAGGAAGCTGGACTAGATGGGCCTATGGCCTGATCCAGTGGGGCTGTTCTTGTGTTCTCCCCTTGTGCCCCTGGCAACTCTCCTTACTCCACCAGGAAGCTCTCAGAAGTGCCTGTGGCTCACGTGGGTATGTTCCAAGAAGCAAAATGTTCCAGGCAAAGCTGCTCCCAAGCCAGACAGGCCTGCTCTGCATGGTCTGAGGCATTTGACAGGTGGCCCAGAGCAGGAGGCAAGCCCCTGAAGATGCTGCCAAAAAGGGCCCGTCAAGAGCCCTCCAATCCATTGCTGTTTCAGCAGTTCCGAGTACAGGCCTGGAGCCCCAATTTTCCTCCAGAATAAAAACCTTCTTCCTACTCCTTGCGCTGTGAACTGGAGGTCCTGGCTGGTCAGTCCCACCCTCCCAGTCAGACCACCATCCTCGCTGTGGCCTGGTGGGTCCTTTGCTATGGAGACAATGGCAGAAGGAGCAAAGAAGAGCTTCCAAAAGGCATCAGAGAGGCACACCCTTGCCAGCCACCCTCCAGTGCCTAAGCAACAGGTAGCAGCTGGCAGTGTGGGGTGACCTGCTGCCGCTTTGCTCACAGGGGCAGAGCCAGTCAGTGTCTGGCAATGGGGAGCCCCCCCCCCCACTCTGTGATAGCACAGGTCATGCACATTCCACCTGACATGAAGGTTGCTTGTTATGTTTGTGTGGTCAATGCAGAGTGCTTCCTGTTGGAAAGCAGCGCCTTTTGTGCTCCCTCCGCCCGCTCTTGCTGCCCCATGTGCCTTCAGCAGTCCTCCCTTCCAGGCCAGCCCAGCCCAGCCCAGCATGGATGCTAAGACCCATCTCTTCCCGTGTGCTCAAGTCGGGCTTTGGGAAAGGGGCCGCCTGTCAGCAGAAAAAGCCATCCCTGCTGCTTGCTGGGTATCAGTGAAGAGCTGCCGCTCTCCTGTGGGCCTGCTTCTGGCAGCTTCTGGTTCTGTCTGCGCCTGTCTCCAGCAGCCACTCCTGTGTTCTGGCAGCCAACTCCTGCCTGGCATCCTCCTGGGAACAAGTGCACGAGCTCCCCTGCCACTGGGCCTCTTGGCAAGGTTACAAGTGCAGCATGTTTCTGTCGACCACTGCATGTCTCTGACTGGACCTGCCTCCCAACCCCCAAGTCTTATCCCCTGCCTGTGTCTGTGTCAGATGTCTCACTCACCCACATGGGGCTCCGTCCAAAAGTGCTTGTAATAAACAGATCCATGTTATTTCTTCAGCTTCATCATTTAATTTCTCTCACTTTACAGGGCGGAAAGAGAGTCTCTGCCCCATTGGGCTTACAGTTGATGTATGCTGACACACAGAGACACAAAGGAAGGTGGAGGCAGGTGGCGCAAAGTTGCAGCCATTCTTTCAGTTCCACGTAGGAGGGACCACGGACTAAGGGCCAAATCCTACCCAGTTTTCCAGTGCCAATGGGGCATGCCCTGCAACCTGTGGTAGGGGGGCAGCCACAGAGGCCTCCTCCAGGTAAGGGGATGTTTGTTCCCTTTCCTCGGGGCTGCACTGCAGCTGCGTCAGCTCCTGAAAGCTGGATAGGATTGGGCCCTAAGGCAGTGCCACAGGTTGCCTGAAACAGGCAGGTGTGAGCAGGGAATGGAGGAGTCTGTGAGGCGCATCAGGAGGCAGCCAGGCAAAGCAGACGAGGCCACGGAGCACAGGCGGGCCACGGGAGCAAGAAGAACGAGGAGCGCACAGGTCCTGCTGCCCCCCCTCTTGCCAGTCCCCCAACTAGCTACCACCATGAAGGCCCCCAGCTGAGGACAGCAGGCAGGGGAAGAAAGTTTGCTTGGGAGTGGGCAGGAGGGCCGGCCGCCACAGGGAAGGCCCGGGGTGTTGGGCCCTGGAGGCACTCGACCAGCAGGAAAGCTGGCGGAACAGATCTGGGATGGAAACCAGCCAGGCTGGCTCCAGCCCAGCGGGGAATGGGGAACTGCGGCCTCCCTGCTTATGACCCCACAGTGGTCCTTGGTGCTGTCAGCATTCCTGGGGAAGGTTCCTCAAGCTCTGCTGCTTCCTGCCTCTTCTCCCGGGCCACCAAATACACAGCTCTGGGCCAACTGCCCTGGTCACGCTTTGCACCTCTACCCACAGTGGCTTCTGTTGGCCCCCACCTTTCTACCATAGAAGTCACCATGGCTCCTTCATGGTCCTGCTCACCTTCCGGGGCCTGCCTTGCACTGCCACTGCGGCTCTTCAGAATCTCGACCCTTCCCCTTCCTCAGGTGCCTTGGTCTGCATCCACCTCCTCCTGCAACACCCACAGGCAATTCCCCCAGCCCGGACTTGTTTGCCCTGCTGGCCCCAGGACCTGTTTGGCCAGCCTTGGCTCCTGCTCTCCATTTGACCTGTGCACCTCCACCTGTGTGTGGGGGGAGTTAGCCTTTTCCAACTTCATTTGCCACAAAGGAACCCTCCGTCTCTGTGGTCAAGCAATATTTCACCTCTGGAAATCAGAGCAGACCTGGGTATTTGATTCTTTGATTCTCAGCAGCAGCTGGCCTCTCTGCCCTCCTTGCTTTGGACTTCGGCTTTTTCTTCTGTACCAAAGCAGAAGATCCATGCCCCTCCCTCTTACAATCTGCCCTGATGAATATCCCCCTGCAATTCTCACCTATTTTTCCCTATTTTTGGATGCTTCTAATCTTCCAGGGGCTTGTGTGCTCATTCAGCAGCCTAAAAGCTGCTGGGACACTTCCCTGCAGCTGAACTAGTGTGCATTGTGAAGTTTGATACAGCGTCTGGAAAGTAAAACCAAACCTCAACATCAGGCTTTTGTATCTATATTGGGAAAAAGCACCAGAAGAAAACAAAACTCAGTAAAAGCCTTTTGTTTCTGTCCGACTCATGATTTCTTCCTTTTTCTATGGCTGTTTTAAGAAGAGATACGCTGTACAAATATTAGCAAAACCAACTTGTGTCCCCCTTGGAAGAAAAACCCAGGTTCCTTCCCTCTCCCCAGGAACCAAAAGAGTTGTAAATTGGAAAAGAGGCAGAAGTAAAAGTACAAACAAAAATCAGGTTTGGCTCACTGGGGTGTGTAAAGTTCATAACATAAGAACATAAGAACAGCCCCACTGGATCAGGCCATAGGCCCATCTAGTCCAGCTTCCTGTATCTCACAGCGGCCCACCAAATGCCCCAGGGAGCACACCAGATAACAAGAGACCTCATCCTGGTGCCCTCCCCTACATCTGGCATTCTGACTTAACCCATTTCTAAAATCAGGAGGTTGCGCATACACATCATGGCTTGTACCCCATAATGGATTTTTCCTCCAGAAACTTGTCCAATCCCCTTTTAAAGGTGTCTAGGCTAGACGCCAGCACCACATCCTGTGGCAAGGAGTTCCACAGACCGACCACATGCTGAGTAAAGAAATATTTTCTTTCGTCTGTCCTAACCCGCCCAACACTCAACTTTAGTGGATGTCCTCTGGTTCTGGTATTATGTGAGAGTGTAAAGAGCATCTCCCTATCCACTCTGTCCATCCCCTGCATAATTCTGTATGTCTCAATCATGTCCCCCCTCAGGTGTCTCTTTTCACGATTTGTTCCAGTTTTCCTCTCTCTTTGCTGTAAGAAGTTGCACACAATCATTAGCTCTGGACAACCTTTTTACTTTCTCTGTGAAGAATGTTTTGGAACACCTAATCTTATGTGCTCAATAAGAATGTAAGCAAAGCCAGCACAGTGACTTTCTGCTACTGTATTAAATGTTATTGCCTCTTCTCTAATCGTTTCAGCAAACCAACTGACAAGCAAGCCATGTACAGAGTTCTGAAACAACACCAGTCCTTTAAGGTTGGTCCAGAAAAAAAGAAGAAAAAATGGAATCAAGAGCTACATGACCTGACAAAAGGAAGGTTGAGCTAACTAACTGGGAGTACCAGATGTGGCCAAGCCAGCAGCATATCTCTCTCAGAACAATAAATTGTATTAATTAAGCCTCTAAAATCTAAAGAGGACTCCTAGAGTAATATGCTATGAGACAAAGCTTGGCCTGTTACCTTCTCAAGAAGAATGGTACATGTGCAAAGTGCCTTCATCACATTTTGGCAGAAGTCACACGTACGAAGCAACCAAATTGATTTCCATCATGACATCTTTTGGTAGAATGAAGTTGCTGATCTCCTGACTAAAATATGCAACTCATCTCTCAAAACGGCCATGGTGCCAGAAGATTGGAGGATAGCAAATGTCACGCCTATTTTTAAAAAGGGAAAGAGGGGGGACCCGGGAAACTATAGGCCGGTCAGCCTAACATCTATACCGGGTAAGATGGTGGAATGCCTCATCAAAGATAGAATCTCAAAACACATAGACAAACAGGCCTTGCTGAGGGAGAATCAGCATGGCCTCTGTAAGGGTAAGTCTTGCCTCACAAACCTTATAGAATTCTTTGAAAAGGTCAACAGGCTTGTGGATGTGGGAGAACCCGTGGACATTATATATCTGGACTTTCAGAAGGCGTTCGACATGGTCCCTCACCAAAGGCTACTGAAAAAACTCCACAGTCAGGGAATTAGAGGGCAGGTCCTCTCCTGGATTGAGACCTGGTTGAAGACCAGGAAACAGAGAGTGGGTATCAATGGGCAATTTTCACAATGGAGAGAGGTGAAAAGTGGTGTGCCCCAAGGATCTGTCCTGGGACCGGTGCTCTTCAACCTCTTCATAAATTATCTGGAAACAGGGTTGAGTAGTGAGGTGGCAAAGTTTGCAGACGACACCAAACTTTTCTTTACTCAGCGTGTGGTCGGTCTGTGGAACTCCTTGCCACAGGATGTGGTGATGGCGTCTGGCCTGGACGCCTTTAAAAGGGGATTGGACAAGTTTCGGGAGGAAAAATCCATTACGGGGTACAAGCCATGATGTGTATGCGCAACCTCCTGATTTTAGAAATGGGTTATGTCAGAATGCCAGATGCAAGGGAGGGCACCAGGATGCAGGTCTCTTGTTATCTGGTGTGCTCCTTGGGGTATTCGGTGGGCCGCTGTGAGATACAGGAAGCTGGACTAGATGGGCCTATGGCCTGATCTAGTGGGGCTGTTCTTATGTTCTTATGAGTGGTGACATCCTTTTGACATCCTTTTGACATCCGAAGCGGAGTGAAGCAGGGCTGTGTTCTTGCACCAACCTTGTTTGGGATTTTCTTCGCTGTCCTGCTGAAGCAGGCCTTTGGAACTGCAACAGAAGGCATCTATCTCCGGACCAGATCAGACGGAAAGCTCTTCAACCTCTCCAGACTGAGAGCAAAATCCAAAGTCCAGCTGAAATGTCTGCGTGACTTCCTCTTTGCCGACGATGCAGCTGTCACTACCCACTCTGCCAAAGATCTCCAGCAGCTCATGGACAGGTAGACCACAGCTGCGATACAAGGACATCTGCAAGAGGGATCTGAAGGCCTTAGGGATGGACCTCAACAAGTGGGAAACCCTGGCCTCTGAGCGGCCCGCTTGGAGGCAGGCTGTGCAGCATGGCCTTTCCCAGTTTGAAGAGACACTTTGCCAACAGTCTGAGGCTAAGAGGCAAAGAAGGAAGGCCCATAGCCAGGGAGACAGACCAGGGACAGACTGCACTTGCTCCCGGTGTGGAAGGGATTGTCACTCCCGGATTGGCCTTTTCAGCCACACTAGACGCTGTGCCAGAACCACCTTTCAGAGCGCGATACCATAGTCTTTCGAGACTGAAGGTTGCCAATACTATGAGTGGTGAAGACCAGAAGTGATTGTGAGGAGCTCCAGAAGGATCTCTCCAGACTGGCAGAATGGGCAGCAAAATGGCAGATGCGCTTCAATGTCATTAAGTGTAAAGTCATGCACATTGGGGCAAAAAGTCAAAACTTCACATATAGGCTGATGGGTTCTGAGCTGTCTGTGACAGATCAGGAGAAAGATCTTGGGGTGGTGGTGGACAGGTCGATGAAAGTGTCCACCCTGTTGGATGAATCTTAAAAAGTGGTTTCCTCTTTGGGGGGGGGGGAAGCAGAGTAGCTTCAGCAGCAGACCCCCCCTCTTGCTGGGAATCAACCCAGGGAAGCTCCCACACCCGGCTGACTGCTAATCAAGAAAGACAAACGACAATGGCTGTTTGAAGTTGCAAAAGAAGTCATTTACTAACGGTTCCATAGAAGCATGTTTACAGCATCTGATTATGATCAGAGGTTTCCCTAACTTGAGATAGCAAGGCCCTAAAAGCTGCCTCGCCGTGCGTGCCATGTGGTCAAGATGGCGGCGCCAGCAGAGCCCTGCTGTGTGTCATCTTGTCAGGTCAGTGGTCAGTGTGGAAGAGAGGTAAGAGAGGGCATGCTCGGAGCAGAAGGGAAGGTTATAGGGTCTGGGCCACACCCCCACATAGGTCACAAAGGGGACAGGTAAAGTGTATGGTCACTGGGCCATAGCTTAACCCTTTCAGGACAGTATCCTGCCACCTCTGGACAGCAGATGGAGTTGCTCCAAACTCCAACACACCCAATGTGAGGCAGCAGTAAAGAAGGTCAATTCCATGCTTGGGATCATTAGAAAAGGTATTGAGAACAAAACGGCTAATCTTATAATGCTGTTGTACAAATCAATGGTAAGGCCACACCTGCAGTATTGCGTCCAGTTCTGGTCGCCGCATCTCAAAAAAGATATAGTGGAAATGGAAAAGGTGCAAAAGAGAGCGACTAAGATGATTACTGGGCTGGGGCACCTTCCTTATGAGGAAAGGCTACGACGTTTGGGCCTCTTCAGCCTAGAAAAGAAGCGCCTGAGGGGGGGAATGATTGAGACATACAAAATTATGCAGGGGATGGATAGAATGCATAGAAAGATGCTCTTTTGCCTCTCACATAACAGCAGAACCAGAGGACATTCACAAAAGTTGAGTGCTGGGAGAGTCAGGACAAACAGAAGAAAATATTTCTTTACTCATTGTGTAATTAATCTGTGGAACTCCTTGCCACAGGAAGGGGTGATGGCATCTTGCCTGGATGCCTTTAAGAGGGGATTGGACAAATTTCTGGAGGAACCTGCGTTCAGGTCAGGGAGGCAGCCCCCACACCGAGCCTGGCGGGGGGGGGGCGCGTGGTGACGCTGGAGTTCAGCGCTTCCCGGCGGCCGCTCTGCCCAGCTCCCCCAGCCCGGCCGGCGGGCCTCGCCAGCTTCGCGGCACCTGCGCCACGGAGCAACCCCAGACCCCGCACACGGGCGCGCCACGCAGCCCGCCCAGCTGGCGGGGCTCGGAGCTCCCCGCGCGGGTAGGCCGCCGGTGGTCGCCTGCGCCGCGGAGTCCGGAGCAGCCCGAGAAGGCCGCCACTCTCCGCCGTGCCGCGGAGCCTCCCCGGACCGGGAGGAGCTGCGCTCGGGCCGCCTCGCTCGCCCCGCCCCTGCCCGCCCGGCGGGGGTCTGGGGCCGCTGGCGGAGGAGCCCCGTGCAGGCGAGCCGAACCGCCTGCCTGCCGAGCAGCGCGGCCGGGGGGAGGAGCGCGGCAGTGACTCCGCATTGGCGGTTCCGCCGTCGCCAGGCGGATCGAGCCGGCGGCCCTCGCAGTCCGGCAGCCCAGCCGACGCGCGGAGCCGGAGCGGCGCCCCTGCAGGTGACGCGAGCGGGCGGAAGGAGCGCAGGCTCCGAGCATGTGCAGAGGGCGCGGCCGGAGCCCCCTGGCCTGGGCGGAGGGTCTCCGGCGGGCGGGCGGCTCGGCCTGCCGCCCAGCGGCGCTGCGGCCCGCAGAGAGCCTCTCCAGGCGGGTCCTGCGGCTGCGGCCCCGACGCCCCCTCGCTCGGGCGGCGCCGGGCTCCGTGCCCTCCCCCTGCGCAGAGTGCGGCCCTGCGTCGCGCGCCGAGGGCCAGGGGCCTGGCTCGGGGCCTCGCCCGCGCCCGCCCGCCTACTCATAAGTAAGTCCCATTGGAGTCGGCGAGGGTGGCGGCCGAGCCCGCCCCGTTCCAGGCTGCAGGCCCGTCTTCGGTCCGGCCAGGGGCGGATCCAGTGTTTGTGCTGGGGCGCCGCGAGCACTCGCCGGCCGGCCGGGGAGACCGGGCTCCTGGCTGAACGCCCGCCCGCCCCTGCGGCCAAGGCTCGCCAGGCAGGCTCGCCCCCATACCCTGGGCTCCCATTGCAGCCAGTCTCGCCGACGCCCCCTTTTGTTCCCCATCCCAGCGGGCACAGCAGCTTGGGGGGCTACGCACCCATGGCCCCCCTTGGACCCGCCCCTTCCCAAGGGTGTGTTTGTGCGTGTGGCCTTGAGCCCGCGCAGTCACGCCTCCCTGCAGAAGGTCCTGGGCCACAGAAGCAGTGCTGGGGACCAGCAAGACCCTCCACTGAGGCGGGGAGAGGGACGGGACGGACAGCAGGTGCCGAGCGCTCCGCAGCATCTGGGAGAGCCCAAAGGCGACTCCAGGAACACAGAGCTGCCCGAACTGCTGGGATGCAGGAGCCCCTCCCCCACCCCACTCAGTTGCCCTTCTGTACATCCTGGTTCGGGCTCAGACCAGTCAGGAAAGACACTGCTTCCTCCTCAGTCCTGGCATCCTGCTTGCTCCAGGCATCTTTTTGCAATGGTACCACCAATGGCACCTGCGTGAGTCGGACCCCACCCCACCCCCAGGACAATTGTGTCCACCCCTGGGCACCAAAGTTTAGGTGAGAGCAACTTGGGGGGGGGGGGAATGAGGACCACCACGTCCCCCAGGGACAGTTGGGCATGTTCAGTTTGGAAGAGACATCCATGGAAAGGGAACACGGCCATGATCTGCAGACCTGTGGGGGGCTCTGATGTGGAGTAGTGGCTCCAGGCACAGGGTAGGGCCAGGACAAAGGAGTTCAAATCACCACAGGTTATGTGGGCAAAGGTTGTCGCCTGAATGGGCTTATTGAACATTCTTTTTTCTTTTAATTTTTTAAAATACTGCCTGTATGGCACTTAAAGCAGGAAGCTCTGCTGAGCAAATGTTCAGACAACAATTTTTTCCAGTGTACCTGCTGAGGCCTTGATGAAATCAGAGACACGGCTTGAGGAGCAGCCCTGGCTCTTAGTGGTCATTCTGAGGTCTTCCAGTCCAGGGGGAGAAGGAACACTGTAGGTCTGGGGGTGATCAGCAGCAGCAGCAGCAGCTTAGAGCAGCCATTTGCAACCACTGTGCCATGGCACACTGGTGTGCCGCAGATGGTCTGCAGGTGTGCCACAAGAATTTGGGGAAGGATCATTTGTTAGTAGGGCTGCTGGGGGATGTGAGCCATTGCTGTCATTGTGGTGTGCCTTGCCAATTGTCAAAAAACTGATGGAGTGCCTTGATTTTAGTGCCTTGTCAGTGTTCCATGAGATGAAAAAGGTTGAAAATCACTGGCTTAGAGCCTGTCTGGCTTTGGTGGGGAGGGAGAGCCATGGGGCTGGAGGGAGAGCTGTAGCAGGGTTGGGTCTTGACAGCCAACTGTAGCAGGGGAGGGTCTTGACAGCCAGGCTCTCCCCCTGCAGGTGCAACGCAATGGCATCCCACCTCTTGCACCGGTTGCGGCACGCACTGACTGGAGAAGGGGACCAGGAGGGCCTGGCAGGCTGCAGCCTGGAGGTGGATGACTTTCCAGAGAGCTCTGAGCTGGAGGACGACACAGAGGGCCTCTCCACTCGACTCAGTGGGACACTGAGCTTCACCAGCAACGAAGAGGATGGGGAGATGGAGGAAGTACAGAACACCCCTGTGGCAAGGCCAGAGGCGGGGGGCCCCCTGGAACCAGGCACACGTGGTGATGCCACGAACAGTGGAGGTGGGTGCCTGGAGTTGGTGGAGGACTAAGAAGGGAATGGGGGCCGCAGAGAGTCCTGCTGGATGAGACCTGTGGACCACAGTGGCCAGTCAGGGCACGAATCGAGTCACAGAAGTCCTTGGCCACCCCCCCCCCCAGCAACAAGCCTCAGTTCCAACTCTCCACTCTGACGAACGCCCCCCCCCCGACATTCCCTTTTTGAGGGAACCTAAATTGGTGGCTGTGGGCGCCCTCGTGTGGAGTGCAATGCCGTGGATGAGCACTGCACTGCTGCGGGAAGCACTCTGCCAGCCCTCCAAGGTCTCTGGCCAGCTTCCAGTCTCAGAGATGCAACAGCTTAGAATGGAAGAAACTGCATCTCTGCCCCCCGCATGCTTGTGGAGCAATCCTGTGCCAAAGTTGCACCATTGCTGCTCCGTTGAGTTGGTTCAAGAACTCTCATACCCTGAACCTGCCTGGCACACCAGGGAGGGGGAAGGCGAGGGCCCAGGCTCTCCCTGCTGGCAAACCTGCCGGCATCCGTGGGAGCCCAGCCCCAGCTCATCAGCCATGGGGTGGTGGCCCAGCATCAGCCAGGCACGCACGGAGCCGGTGGCCACAAGCTCCCCAGCCTGATGGTGCTGGCCAGAGGCACCCCACCAGCAGGGACAGGGCAGGCACAGCTTCACTGAGCAGCTGTTGCTTGGGTGACTCCCACTGGCAACCCCCAGGAGTGAGCCACACAGCAGCAGCCTGCACTGCCAACTGTGGAGACATGCCACAATGACACCCCCCCCCCCGTTATTGTAGGAGGAGGTGAAAGCAAATGACTCGAGAGTCTGGCACCAGGGTTCAAGCTCCCTTAGACCAGGCGCTCAGACACCCACTTCTGAGACATCCTTTCCGATTGCTGCAAACCGCCCTCCCAGGGTGCTTCCCCACTGTTACCTCGACTTCCTGCCCACCTGTGTGCTAAGCATGTGCTGCAGAGCTCCTTGCTGCGCACCCTGGCGCCTGGCTGGAGCTTTAGCTCTAGGATTGGCTGCCGTGCAGTCTGTATCCTGTGTTCCACGGGAGAAACATGGGGGGAATGGGGCGCAGGGGTTGAACAGGGCTGCTCTCCTACCCCTTTTCTGTGTTTTCCAGTCTTGTGTCAACCTAGCAGTTTGCTGAGGCGTGCTGGAGCACATCTGTCATGCAGGAGGCTTAGAACGAGGTGTGTGCTAGCGCCTCTCAGCCCCCCATATCTCCCTCCACTGGTGGCTTGTGCAGACAGCACAACGCTAGTAGGGAACATACATTTGTGCAGCACTGCCGCTTTGCCCTCACTGGCCACTGCCAGGGCTCATGTGGTCAGTGTGCATTTGCCTTAGTGTGGGTGGGAGGGGGAAGGCACATGGGACCTGCAGGAGCTCCACAGTGGAGGGGGGGCGGCTGCCCTTCACTGTCACTGCAGGGCAGGGCAGTCCACAAGGCAAGGAGAGGCCACAAGGGCTGCTCCAGGCTCTACAAACATGCTCAGTGGTGCCCGAGTTCTAGTCGCTGACTAGGTGCCCACACGCACCGGGTCCACCTGGGTCTGAGGCTCCCAGTTCAGCAGAGACGAACAAGGCTGCCACCCCTGCGTGTTGCAATGGCTTGCAGGCCCTTGGCTGGTTTGCTCTGGGGCAGGGAAGGCTATGCGGGCCAGAAGGTAGAGCCTCAGCTAGAGCTGCATCTAGACCCCAGAACCCTGTGTCAGTGGCTGCCATTTGCTCTCTCACCCTGTCTCCTTCTGTCCTCCCATCCCCACTCCTGCACACTGGTGCAGAGCCCAGCTCCACCTTGGCTGAGCATCGGGGCAGCAACATGCTGACGCGGCAGCTGCAGGAGCTTTGGCGAAAATCGCGCAGCAGCCTCCTGCCCCAACGCCTCCTCTTCGAGGTCACCAGCACCAGTGTGGTCAGCGAGCGCAACTCCAAGTATGTGGTGAGTGCCTAAGAGAACAACGCAGAAGCTCGACCTGCAGGAGGCTCTTGGATGTGGGGGGGAGCCACCACCAATGGGGCAGCCTTGGGGGCTGCAAGGGCAGGTGGGCAGAGAAGCAGGCTTTCCGTGCGCCGCTCTGGCCTGGCCTGGCTCCCTGCACAGGAGTCCAAGGCCACACGTTTCCTTCCCCCTTTTTGACCCCACCAGCCCATTAAGTGCATGCGGGGAGGTGGGGGTGCCTGGTGGCCCTGGCCCTGACTTCTGTCTCTCTTTCCTTCTGCTGCGGCTGGGGCACTGCTGGCTCAGAGGAGCCTCAGGTAATTGCTACCATCCCTGTGGGAGGCCTGTGTCCTGGGACCGCCTGGAGAGGGGTGGGCTGTGGCCAGGCCCCCCCTTTGCAGGGAACGGAGCTGCTTCTTCCTGGGTAATGCCCCTCACTCGCTCTCCCCCCCCCAGCTCTACACCGTCTACCTGATCCAGACAGGGCACTTTGACAGAGCACCTGCCATGATTGCCCGTCGCTACTCGGACTTTGAGCGGCTTCACCGCTGCTTGCGGCACCACTTCAGTAGCGACCTGGCCAGCGTCTCCTTCCCTCGGAAGCGGCTTCGACACAACTTTGCTGCCAAGACCATTGCCAAGCGCAGCCGGGCGTTTGAGCAGTTCCTGGCTCACCTGCACTCATTGCCAGAGATCCGCCGCTCGGCAGAGTACCTGGAGTTCTTCTTCTTGCGTGACCTGCAGGGGGCACAGCAGCTGACCTGCAGTGGCAAGTACCAGGAAGCCCTGCTGGCCTGGACCAATGCCCGCCGGCTGCAGGACAAGCTGGGGGCCTGCCATTCCGGCCACTTCCTGCTGACTCTGGCAGGCCTGGCTGTCTGCCAGCAGGAGCTGGCCCAGTTTGGTGCAGCCCACGCCTCCTGTGAGCAGGCCCTGCAGTTGCTGGAGGCGCAGGACAGGCACCCACTCCTGGTGCCCTTCCTTCAGACCCACCTCCATCTGGCCTGGCTGCTGGGCCTGGACAAGGGCCGAGCGGAGGCCTGGCTACGGGACCTGCAGGAAGCCAGCAGGGCTGGGCCACAGCCACCCTCTCTGAAGGAGCTCCTCCTCAAGCATCCGCTGCCCTGAGTCGAGGGGTGAAGGGACTGAGAAGGACAGCCACAGGCTGGGCGTTGCCTTCCATGAGGAACAGGCACTGGCATTGGGATTGAGAGGGATGGGGGAGGGCTGGAGTGCCCAGCTTTGCTTCACCTGAGCTGACCTGCCACGGCAGGGAGCCTGGTTCCCTGGGGCCTGCCTGCCTGCCCCCTGCCTGAAGAGCAGCCACCGGGGTTTTGCAAGAGGCAGGCTCTTTTAGACAGGACTCGACTGCTCCCAGTAGGGAATGCTGCTGTTACCTGAAATGCTGAAAGGGACGGCAACATTTGGTGGGCTGTTCTGACATTGACACCAGTGCTGCAAGAGGTCCCAGGGAGAAGTCTGCTGGTTGGGACCCTCCTCTTGGGCAGGGAAAAGAGGAGTGAGGCAGCAGGTGCCAAGGAAGTGAGGCCTCCATCTCTGCCTGAGCAGAGAAACTTCTAGGGGACAGCCCCCAGCAGCTCCCTCTTTGAATGGTGCAGTGCTGCAGAGAAGGGACAGATCCTTCACTGCCACTGCTCGCCCACCTCAGCCCCTGGAGAACAGAGCCTTGTGGATAGTTCCAGTCACTTTATTAGCAATAGAAAGGAAAGCCGCTTGCAGGCCAGGGCTGAAACTGACGTACAGAATAAAGCGGATGCCACCAATGCTTCTGTGTGTGGGTGTCCATGTGCCTCGCCGACTGAGCCCATCTCCAGCTGACTGGGCGGCTGCTGCCACAACCACCCAGGTGAAAAAGCCTGGGCCAAGTCCACCAGGACACCTCTGCTTGGGCCACCACCTTGCAGGAGTGGAAAGTGCTCGCTACAACTTGCTGCTGGGGGAGTGCTCCGGAACACGGATGACTCCTTCCTGGGCACAGCTGGCAGCCAGCACGCCGTCCCTGCGCCAGAGCCGTCCCTGTACCAGCCCTCGGCACCCACCTGCACAGAAGAGGGAGAGTCGCTGCAGCACAGCTCAGTGCTCAGGCAGGGCTTGCTGTCTGCGCCCCCCCCCGCTGCCCTCCCCTGCACCACATACCTGCCCAGGGGCTCTCGCACTCGTACAGCATCCAAGTGTCTGCTCGGAAAGGGGCGTGAAACCACATAGAGTGATCCAGCGAGGCCATGAAGCTGACCCGGTGCTGCTGGTGGGGCAGCAGGGCAGTGCGCAGGAAGGCGTAGTCCGAGATGTAGGCCGCCACGCAGCAGTGCAGCTTCATGTCGCAATCCCCTGCAACACAAAGTTGCCTGCTGGAGTGGGAGGGGGGCTCTGGTGTGGGGGTCCTGAGGGTGTCAGCAGTACGTAGAGCCCCTCCCCCCAGCGTGCCCATGGCCCAGAGATGCAGGCAGATGGCAGCCTTGCAGGGTCAACTGGTTCTGGGCTGGGAGCTGCTGCAGCCACAAGTCCCCCTCTGCTGCATGATCTTCCAGCCTACACATTGGTCCCCACTGACATCAGGATATCGCCACATTTCCAGAAACACTTGTGAGGTTTTTTCTTCTCCCGGAGCCCCAAAGGAGGCTGGGATCTCCTTGGAGGCTGAGTGGCCCTGCTGGGCTGGCAAGTGGCTGTGGCTGAAGCCGTGGTCCCGGCTTACCGATGTGTCCTCGGGCCCGCACCCAGAAGAGCTGCTTGGGTTCCTGGGGGTGCTGGTGGAAGACGTCCGGGGGGTTCACCAGCTTGATCTCAATGGGCACCTCCTGCGCCAGCATGTTGCGGAGCCCCCGCCTGTACCTCTCCAGGAGGTTGGGGTCCCTTGGAAGAGGAAGGGGGGTTAGGCAGCTGTGCCTCCAGTGAGGTTGGGCGTCCCCGGAGTGGGGGCTCCTGGGGCTGCTTCCCGACAGGCTGGGCGCAGAGCGGGAGCTGCTGGCGCAGCAGCGGGGGGGGGGCTCACCGGAGGTACTTGCGCGCGAGCTCCTCCTGGCCGAGCAGCTCCTCGGGGGGCGGCACGTCGGGCATGCGGAACTGGTGCCGGAGCGGGCTGGGCTGCGCGCGCTGGAAGGAGGCCTGGCACACGAGGATGGGCTGCCCGTGCTGGACCGCCTTGACGGTGCGCACCGAGAAGCTCCTGCCCGTGCGCGTCCGCTCCACCTGGTACAGCACCGGCACCGCCGGGTCCCCTGCGGGCGGGCGGGCGGGCGGGCGTCAGCGCCGGGTCCTGCGCCGCTGCGCTGCCCTGCCCGGGGGGAGGCGAGCAGGACAGCTGGCCGCGGCCAGGCAGGCAGGGCCGGCCGGCTCGCGGGGGAGGGGAGGACGGGAGGTGAGGGGGGCGCGCTCACCTTCCCGGACGAAGTAGCAGTGCAGCGAGTGCGCCTGCAGCTCCGCGCCCACCGCCCGGGCCGCCGCCACCAGCGCCTGCCCCACGATCTGCCCGCCGAACAGGCGCCGCGTCGCCGGCACCCAGTGGTGGCGCCCCCTGCGGGCGAGAGGGGAAGGGAGGGAGGGTCAGCCCACGGCCGATCTCGCCCCTCCCCCGAAGCGCCCCGCCCACCCGCACCCACCGGAAGAGGTCCAGGTCCAGAGGCTCCAGGTTGAGGACGCTGGTGACGAGCACGCTGCGCAGGTCCCGCCCGGGTTGGGCCGCCTGCTCCGGCTCCGGCTCCCCGTCGGTGCGCGCCGCCATCTCGCGCGCCGCTGGGTACTGCCGCCCGCCCGCCCGGCCGCGTCCTGTGGGAGGGAAGCCCCGCCCCTTCCCTCCCCGCCGGCGCAGGCGGGCTCCTCCGCGCCCCATTGGCCGCCCGCCCGGCGGGGAGGAGCAGCACGTGGGCGCTTGCTGGGCGGGCCCACTCCCGCTTCCGGAGCCGCGAGGACTTCCGGGCGTGCACTGGGGCTCGGCAGCTGCGCCTCGGCTGCCTGCACAGCCGCCCGCGAGGACGCCGCCCAGGAGCCCCGCCGCCCGCCCGCCCGCCCGCCTCTGCGGGCCCCCAGCGCCCGGCCTCCTCGCAGGAGCCTGTGTGCGACCTGCGCCGTCCCCCAGGCAGGCCTGTGCCGGGCAGCAGCTGCTCCTCAGGGGCCGTGTGCTCTGGGGCCCTGCAGGGCCGCAGCGGCGGAGCACGGGCCCCGGACGGCGCTGGCCTTAGGGCGCGTCCTTCCCCTCCCTCCCAGGCCCGTGTCCGGAGCAGGGAGCGCAGTGGAGGAGGCGGCCGGGCTGGTGCCACGCCACGGCGAGGGACTGGACTGGCCGGTCGTGCTGAGCGGAGCAGCGGCCATGTCCGTGCGGGCCCCGAGGCTTCCTCGACCGGCTCTGGGCCTGCGCCCCTGACCAGAGTGGCAGTCGAGATGGTTGGAGGGAAAGCGTGCGGCAGCCCCCCGGCAAAGCTGCGCAGGGAGCGGTCTCCGGGGGACGCCTGCTGCGAGGAGGGCGTGAGTGTGAAGGTCGAGGTGGGCGACGGAGCGAGTGCAGAGACGCAAACTGACTCGGAGGAAGCTCCGCCTCCCCTTCCACCTGCTGCCCCCAGCGAGGAGCCGGAGACCCCTCCAACGGGGAAGGAAAGCCTCTCCAGCTCCGCCCTGGTTCGGGTTGTCGAAGCCATGAAGAACTGCCTGCGGGTGGATGTGGGCTCTCTGGCCTCCATCACTGTGGGCAGCGACCAGGACCTGGAGAGGCTGCACTTCCAGACCAGCAAGATGAAAAGCCTGCTTGTCAAGTTCCCTGAGAGCCTCCTGCTGCACCGTGTGCAGAGTGAACGAGGGCACCTGCTGTACGCCTTTCTCGTGGAGAGCAAGGAGCGTGTGGGGAAGCTGGTTCACTTTGCCATTCTGAAGAACGACACGCCTGAGAACACCCGGCGGATGCTCTCGGTCTTCAAGGAATTCAATCCCGAGTGGCAGAAGGTCAAGGTGGTCTTTGTGGACATGTCCTTCCTCCACCGGGCTCTCCTCCAGGCCTCCTTCCCCTCCGTGCAGGTGCTCCTCTCTGTCTATCATACGATGCGGCTTCTGGAGAAGAAACTGAAGGAGTCTCAGGCCTCTTTTTCCTTCAAGCAGAACCTGAAAGTGGCTTTGAGGGAAGCAGTCTTCTCCACCTCCAGTGCTAACCTGGAGACGCTGTCCCAACAGGTGAAGTGCTTGGTCGACCAGGAACTACACGACTATCTTCAGACGAACTGGTTTTCCTGTGAGATGCTGTGGTATATGCATGCCAAGAAAGGACTCCACTCCTGCAGCACCTACATCGACAGCCTAGATCTCATTACTCAGAAACTTTCCAGCCTCTTCAGCATGCAGCGGTCCCTGGAAACGAGCATCCTTCGCTTTGTGGAATATGCAGACTGCTTCAACACCAAGCAGGGCTTGGAGCACCTGAGCCAGGGCTTCTCCAGTTGGGAGGCCAGTAGTCGCAGCAACCTCACGGAAGAGCTGAGGATCCAGACACGGGCTTCCTCCAGGCACAGCTTGCAGCAGCACCCAGCCAAAACTGCCACCGAGACTCCCAAGCAGCTCCCCAGGCACACACCTGCCAGGCCTGTGGCCACCATCCTGACTGCTCTGCGAGAGACCTGCACAGACCTTGCCTACCAGCTCTGTCTGAACGAGTGGGAGGTTGTGCAGACATCCACTCAGCTGATGAATTCCACCAGGAGCAAGACCACCGTCCAACTGCTGGAGGAGGAACACCAGGTTCGCAAGGACGGCCTTGGCTGCAGCTGCTACTTCCGCTGCCGCTACCAGCTACCTTGCCGGCACATCTTGTCTATGCTTCAGGAGACTCAGCGCGTAGTAGACGAGTCCATGGTTGGCAAGCGCTGGCAGAAGAAGTACCAGCACCTTTCCATCCTGGGGGGAGAGAACCTCCCTGAGGGTGCTGGGCACTCCATGGGAACCCAGGGGGCAGTGGTGGCAGCAGCTGCTCCAGAGGAGCGACAGGATAAAATCCAGTCCCTCAGCAAGGAGCTTGGCAACCTTCTGCTGCAGAGTGAAGGGGAGGAGCTGGAGGAGCGCATCTCCACCCTCCAGATGATTGTCAGCATCTGGAACAAGTGCTGTGAGCTGCAGGAGGACAAGGGAAAGCCCCTTCCCATCCAGAATGTGGGTGATCTCCCCTTCCTCTGTGTGAAAAAGGAGGAGATAGACATGGAGTTGGCTGACCTAACAGTAGAAGAGGACAATCAAGCGATGCTGGCTGGGCAGCTGCACTCCCCTTGAGAGCTTAAGTTGGGGTTGGGCTGGTGGGGTTCACAGCCATACTCCCAGGTCCACAGTGGTTCTTCCCAGCTGGAGAAACTCTGTTGCTGCTAAGTTCTCAGCAATAAAATAGAGCTTTTTAGGAAGACTAGCAAGGAGGAGGCCAGCATGATATGCCAGAGACCTACACAAGTCAGGTGTGTGCATGCACATGTAGCACAGCAATGCAACAGTGGGGCATGACAGTCTGCAGCTTCTGCAGTTTGTCAGGTCAGGCTCGATTAGGGAAGTTCTGATCATCTTGAGGGCTTTAGCCACAGGACCATCTGTCCTGGGAGTTTAGGTCAGAGTGTTTCTTGCCAAACCTTGTCTGTTGCTGTTGACACAAATGTGTTTCCCTTTTGCTCTCACTCCCCCACCCTTCTTTTAAAAGTAAGCCTTTTAACCCATTTCTGCCCAGCCAATAGGTGTACACATTTGGTCCCCGTTGCATATATGCAACGGTGGGCAGAAATGGCTTAAGCAAACCTACCTGGCACGTTTGTGGTCTGTTTTCCTGGAGTGAGGTGAATCTCTGGGCTTGCTGCATGCCAGCGATGCTGTCTTATCAGATCTAGTTCCAGTTTTTTTTTCTACCATGACGCTCCTGAGGCAGAGGCTGGTCCCTGGTTCCAAGTAGCAGGCATGGTGATCGAGTGGGAGGGAGGCCAGAAGGCAAGGTTAAGTTGAATTTCCTTTGTGCTAAAGCCTCTGCTAGCAGTGGCTGATTTTGCTGCTATGTACTTAGACCAAATCAAGTGTTAAAAATATACATTTGACTATGCCTTTTTCTTATGGCTCTTATCTGTTTTGCCCTGTGATGTGGTTCTTGATCCATGTTTGTTCCGTCCAGCAGGCTTTCCGTCAATCCAGAACTAAATAGCCCTGAAATGGAAGGGGGAAACGAGAAAATCATGCCACAAAAATTTTAGATGTGCTTTTTTGGTAAGGAACCAGGGGGACACCGAAGACCCTGACAGATGTCTTCACTGGCTCCCATGTGCTGCTCAGAGGCCTAAATTAGCGGTTGCAAGCAAATTGCTTGGTTTAGAGCAGGGGTGCCCAAACCCTGGCCCTGGGGCCACTTGCGGCCCTCGAGGACTCCCAATCCAGCCCCCTGGGAGCCCTCAGTCTCCAATGAGCTCTGGCCCTCCAGAGATTTGCTGAAGCCCACAGTAGCCCGACACAACTGCTCTCAGTGTGATGGCCAGCTGTTCGATCTCTCGTGTGAGCTGTGGGACGAGGGCTCCCTCCACTGCTTGCTGTTTAACGGCTAATATTATAATGCTGTTGTACAAATTGATGGTTTGGCCGCATCTGGAGTATTGTGTCCAGTTCTGGTCGCCACATTTCAAAAAGGATATAGTGGAAATGGAAAAGGTGCAAAAGAGAGCAACTAAGATGATTACTGGGCTAGGGCGCCTTCCTTATGAGGAAAGGCTATAGCGTTTGGACCTTTTCAGCCTAGAAAAGAGACGTGGAAAATATTAGAATCTCAAAACACATAGATGAACAGGCCTTGCTGAGGGAGAATCAGCATGGCTTCTGTAAGGGTAAGTCTTGCCTTACGAACCTTATAGAATTCTTTGGAAAGGTCAACCAGCATGTGGATGTGGGAGAACCCGTAGACATTATATATCTGGACTTTCAGAAGGCGTTAGACACAGTCCCTCACCAAAGGCTACTGAAAAAACTCCACAGTCAGGGAATTAGAGGACAGGTCCTCTCATGGATTGAGAACTGGTTGAAGGCCAGGAAACAGAGTGGGTGTCAATGGGCAATTTTCACAATGGAGGGAGGTGAAAAGCGATGTGCCCCAAGGATCTGTCCTGGGACCAGTGCTTTTCAACCTCTTCATAAATGACCTGGAGACAGGGGTGAGCAGTGAGGTGGCAAAGTTTGCAGATGACACCAAACTTTTCCAAGTGGTGAACACCAGAAGTGATTGTGAGGAGCTCCAGAAGGATCTCTCCAGACTGGCAGAATGGGCAGCAAAATGGCAGGTGCATTTCAATGTCAGTAAGTGTAAGGTCATGCACATTGGGGCAAAAAATCAAAACTTTACATGTAGGCTGATGGGTTCTGTGACAGATCAGGAGAAAGATCTTGGGGTGGTGGTGGACAGGTCAATGAAAGTGCCGACGTAGTGTGTGGCGGCAGCAGTAAAGAAGGTCAATTCTATGCTTGGGATCATTAGAAAAGGTATTGAGAAAAAAACAGCTAATATGCCGTTGTATAAATCAATGGTAAGGCCACACCTGGAATATTGTGTCCAGTTCTGGTTGCCGCATCTCAAAAAAGACATAGTGGAAACGGAAAAGGTGCAAAAGAGAGCGATTAAGATGATTACGGGGCTGGGGCACCTTCCTTATGAGGAAAGGCTACAGCGTTTGGGCCTCTTCAGCCTAGAAAAGAGGCGCCTGGGGGGGGGGACATGATTGAGACATACAAAATTATGCAGGGGATGGACAGAGTGGATAGGGAGATGCTCTTTACACCCTCACATAACACCAGAACCAGGGGACATCCGCTAAAATTGAGTGTTGGGAGAGTTAGGACAGACAAAAGAAAATATTTCTTCACTCAGCGTGTGGTCGGTCTGTGGAACTCCTTGCCACAGGATGTGGTGATGGCGTCTGGCCTGGATGGCTTTAAAAGGGGATTGGACAAGTTTCTGGAGGAAAAATCCATTAGGGTCACGAGCCGCGGTGTGTATTGCAACCTCCTGATTTCAGAAACGGGCTCGTCGGACGCCAGGGGCGGGGGCGGGTCTGAGCGGCCTGCCTGCGGGTGGGGATGGAGGTGGGCCCGAGAGGCAAAGGGACTGGCGGCCGGAGCCATGCCTAGGGTGGGTGGACGCGGGGTGCCGTGGGGCGGAGCGAGCGGGCTGTTCCCCCCCCCGCGACGCCGCGCAGGGAGGCCCGGGGAGCGGCTGGAGACCCGGGTCTGCCGCGCCTGCGCGCGCGCCTGGTCTGCGGAACTCCTGCGGGAGGGGCTGCGCGGGCGGGCTGGCGGCCGGAAGCGGGGCGGGGCGGCGCCGGAAGCGGGCGGGCGGCAGCAGCCATGGCGGCGGACGCGGTGCGGGAGCTGCTGGGCCTGCCGCGCGGCTCGCTGGTGGCCTACGAGGCGGACGCGGCGGGGCGGCTGGCCTGGGCGAGCCTGCAGACGCCGCGCATGCGCGAGGCCTTCCTGCGCCGGCCCGAGGCGCTGCTCGTGCTGCGCACCGGCGCCCGCGGCCGCGCGCTCTACGCCTTCGTGGCGGACCCGGCGCCGCCGGGCGCGGAGCTGGCGGCGCTGGTGCACCTGGCCGTGCCGGCGGCCGAGTCGCCCGAGGGGCTGGCGCGGGCCCTGCGCGCCTTCCAGGCCTTCAACCCCGAGTGGCGCCGCGTGCGCGCCTTCCTGCTGGCGCCGCGCTCGCGCCTGCCGCCCGCGCTGGCCGAGGCCTTCCCCGCCGCGCGCGTGCGCCTCTCCGCCTTCCACGTGTGCGAGCAGCTGCGGCGCGACGTGCGGCGCGCGGGCCTGCAGGGCCAGGCCGAGGGGCTGCTGCTCAGCGCGCTGCGCACCGCCTCCTGCGCGCCCAGCCCGCGCAACCTGCGCGCGCTGCACGCCGCGCTGGGCGCCTTCCCCGCGCCGGGCCCGCTGCCCGCGCCGCACCGCGCCTGGCTGCTGCGCGAGGAGGTCTGGGCGCCGCTGCGCCCGCGCGCCTGGGCCGAGTGCGGCCAGTACTTCCGCGGCCTGGAGGCGCTCGCGCGCACCCTCGCTCAGGCCTTCTGCGCCGGCCCCTTCCTGGAGAGCCGCCTCGCCAGCGTCGCCAGGAGTTACCAGCGGGGCCTCTCCCGGCCGGCCGAGGCCGTCCCGCCTGCCGACCCCCCGCGTGGCTCCCCCCGAGGCCCGGCCGCCACGCGCGCGCAGCGCCCCCTGCTGCCTCGGGACGCCCCCGCGGCCTCCCCGCAGGCCCTGCTGGAGCCCAGGCCAGAGGCCCCGGAGCCCAAGCAGGAGGCTGGGCCCGATCCAGCTACTTGCGAGCAGGAGGCGGCTGTCGCAGCGCGAGAGGCTGCCGAGCGCCTGGAGCGGTCGCTGAGGGACATCTGCACGCAGCCGGCGGCCAGGCTGTGCCTGGAGGAGTTTGCGGCGGCCCAGAGCTCCGTACAGCTGATGGGCACCGAGGAAGGCACCGTCCACCTGCAGATTCTGGAGGACGCCCAGACCGTGAGCCGCAAGGCCGACAGCTGCACCTGCCACTTCAACCAGGCCTTTCAGCTGCCCTGCAGGCACGTGCTGGCTGTGCTGAAGGCGGAGGGAAAGCAGCTCGACCCAGAGAGGATCCCTGCCCAGTGGCGCAAGGGGCACAGTGCCTCCCAGCCGTGGCAGGACGGCACAAATGGTCTCCTGGAGGTCTTGAGGAGTTCCTGGGACGAGTCTTTGGACAAGTACTTGGCCGTCTCTTTTCTGACGGAGCAGATCAGCCGGCTTCTGAGCCAGTGCAGCCGCGAGGAATTTGACCGCAGGTACTGCACCCTTCGTGAGCTGGCTGACGGCTGGATTGGTCCCTATGTTCAGGTCAAGTTATAAGCAGAGACCTCTGCCTGGCCTGAGTGACACTTGGCAGATTCAGAATCTCATCCAGCCAGCCACCTCACTTCTCCAGGCCAGCTGCTGGATTCGGGTTGGAAGCACAGTGCTGCCCCATGAGTTTGCTGGCTGGAGAAGATAGCCTGGTGCCCTTCTTCTCCCTCTTCCCCCCCCCCCACTGCTCTGGATGTGTGACCTGTAAAAGAACACCTGTCGCCAACACCCCAGGGAGTGAATAAATTGATCATTTCCATTAGTCGTTTCTCCACATGCCAACCAATAATTATCATTTGCATTCTGGTTGGGGAACAGGGTGGGGCCCCACTTCTTTGCTGGAGGAGTCTAGCAGGTTCTCCCTGGGTAACAGTTCCTGTTTGGGGCTACCAGGTGGGGTTGTGCAAGCCTGAAACTGTGATGCAGGCTGAAGCCAGAAAGGCACCCAAGCAAGGCCTGTTGTGGGGCAAACAGGACGGGGGCAGCTCCAGCAGGGGGTAAACTCTAGTTGGGACAGTACTGCATGGGCCTGTCCTACCCACCCCTTCTCAAAAAGTCTGGCTGGGGTATCGTCTGTTTCCTGTGCCAGTGGGATGCCATGGGGATGTCTAGGTTAAGTCTGGGTGGGAGTTGGCTTAAGGAGGGCCCCTAGCCCAACACCTTGTTGCAAAAGTAGAACAACAGTCTGGGGAAGGTCATTTAGTAGTGCCTTTATGCAGAGCAGAGCTGTGGCCAGTGTCCCACTCAGCATTTACTTCTCCAGCTGTGCAAGGAACAGAGGCAGGAGCCGTCTGTGAGCTGCTCGCTTCCGTGGCCTGACCCTCTTGCAGGAGGTGCCTAGGCGTGGTCCTGCCACCCATGTCGTCGTCGTCCTGTCCGCCTCTCCTTCCATTCCTCTGGGCTCCGCCAGGTTCTCCACCATGAAGCACTGGGCCGCGTGGATCATCTCCTCCTCACACACCCCTGGCACTGGGATCGTGGGGATGCCAGCAATCATCATGGCCAGTGTCAGGATGCAGATGTTGGGGGACAGGGCTGGTTGGGCCCCTTCCTCTGGGCGGAGCTTTGCTGACATCAGCAGGACTCTGCTGGACAGGAAGCCCCATTTGGCCAGGGCAGAGTCCCCTCTGGAGCTGGGCAAGTTCTTGGGTGGCTGGTTGAGCGGAGGGGGTGGCGTGGAGGGGAGGCACAGCCACCTATTGGCAGTGGGGACTTCAGTGGAGTACTCTTGGGGTGGAAACAGGCTGTGCCCCAGACTGCTGCAGGGCTCCCACTGGGCTGGTGGTTCCTGTCTGGGGCTGCTTGCTAAACAGCAGGCACCCTGGCCAGGCTGCTCAAGGTCTGGCTCCGAGAGCAGCAACTGGGCAGTGCTTAGCTGGAGAGGGGCTGCCGGCCTTCCTTGCAAGCTTCTCATCACGAGACCCCCCGTGGCTGACAAGACTCCTGCTGAAGCAGAAGCCTTCCTGGGTGTTGCTGGGCAGAGGCTGGCCAGGCTCCTGGGTGCTGCTTGGATCGCTGTGCTGCCGCAGTCTCCTGTGGGGGGTGGGGAACATGTCAGGTGGAGGTCTTGTTTCTACCACCAGCCCTGACAGGACTGCCAGCAGAGGGCCAAGCAGGTCCCCCTCACCAGGCCTAGATTCCAAGGCTAGGAGGCTGAGGGTGGGAGAGTGGGCTTGGCTCTTGGGTGCTCTCACTTCCAGTATCTGTTGCCCACACATTCTTGCCACCTCACTCTTGCATAGGCATCTTTCTCAAGAGGGAAGCAGGATGAAGTGGGAATGAGGGACAAGTGGTAATTGGCATTCCGTCAGTGCCTTGCTTCCCGCCCCACCCTGAGAGTGTGCAGGCAACTGAGGAGAGGTGACGCGGCCAGCCTTGCTTCTACCAGCCTTGCTTCTTGCTTCTTCAGGCAGGCCAGAGCCTGTGCCCTGGCCTGCCTGAAGAGAAGAGCAGACCCTCTGCATGGCAGAGCCACAGCAGTAGCAGGCCTTCAGGGCACTGCAGTGAGCCTTGAAGTTACAGGAGGGAGAACCAGAGCCAGGGAGATCTCACTCCCTGGTTGTGTGTCTTTTGGGTGAACTTATCTGGGCCATGCATGCAAGGCTCAGGGGAGGGGTGGGTAAGAGAGTTGGGGAGTGTTTCTGGCCAGTACTGTTGCTTCCAAACGAGGTGCTGGGAAGTTATTAAATAAATAGGGGAACAGGTGGCTGAGGTGGGCAGATTGGGGTGGAGACATGGATGGATTTCCACACACCCCCCAGCACAGAATGGGGACGGAGACTTGTTTGCCATGGATCTCCCCTGACCACTGGAGCCTTGCACTGCTTGGGGACCAAGTCCCCCTTGGGCTGTGCCACATTGGACTTTTGGCAAGCAGCTACCCATGTGCACTAGACACGTTGGGGCGGGAAGGAGAAGCTTTACCTGGAGTGGGAGACTGAGTGAAGCCAGAGGGAGCCTTTCCCATCCCATAATAGGACATGGCGCAGCTGGGAGCAGGTCAGTGCTGCTGCTCCTCTACTGCTACATGCGCCCTGGCCTCCCCGTTCTAGAACCAGTGTCACAGGACCTGGCCCTTACCTCACAGAGTCCCTCACTGCAGTGGCTGACCTGCCCCTCTGCACAGGGCCCAGTGCTGGCTTCTCATTCAGGCGGGGGGGGGGGATGCTACCCTCTTCCAAGGCCTAGTATCAGTCATGCTTATTCTCTGCTGCCCCAGGGGAAATGGGGGTTGGGGTTGAATCTGGAGAATGTGGTCAGAGCAGTTTGACAATGGAACCGAGGGTGAATGGGCAGGGCAAGGAGGGCTCTCCCTTGCCAGAAGTCTTCAGCCAGGGACCAGAGAGTGAGGCTTTGGGGTTGCTTTGGATTTCCTGCCTCAGAAAAGCTCATTCTAGGTGAGGACATTTCCAGGTCTCTGGTTCTAAGAGCAGGACTTGGGTGGTGGCCCCAATCCTCCTCCCATTGTCTCCCCCCCAGTCTCCTCCAAACATGACCCCACCCTGTCCTAAGCCAGGACCTACAAACCCTCTGTTCTGGGGGTGCTGTCTGCAGTGTGCATTCTTGTCTGCAGTCAAGCACACAGTTCCACAGTTGTGGTCTTGCTCATCCATTGACCTTCCTGAAAAGAAGCCCAGGCTGCCTGGTGCCTTTCACCCCACCCCACCCTGCTGCTGTTCCGGAGCGTGTGCCTCCCTCCCAACCACCTGGGGGCCATTTTGTTCATGCTGCAGCAGAGACTAAGTCAGTGGTTTTCAACCTTTTATCTCACAGCACACTGACAAAGCGCTAAAATTGTCAACAGTTTTTGTCATCAGTTTTTTTTACAATTGACAAGGCATACTGCACTGCTGATGTGGGGCTCACATCCCCCAGTGGCCCTATCAATAAATGACTCTCCCCCAAACTCCCATGGCACATCAATGTGTCACAGAACAGTGGCTGAAAATCGCTGGACTAAATGCTTCATTGGGCCAGTGAGATGCTCCCTGCTCTTAATCGCTCTGGAGCAAGTCAGGCTTTCTTGGTGGCCTGGGGGGCCCTCCTATGGTTGCTGGTGAGATGGATGTGGTGGGGAGTCTTGTGGTTAGCATGTGGGTGGGTGCAAGGCTTTCCCTCTGCAAATGAAGCAGGGTTACCACATGGCCTTGCAAGGTACTTGCCTCTTACACAATCCTGGCAGGAATCAAGTCCCAGAAGCATTAATGCGGTGACTGACTGGTGTATTGCACACAAAGAGACACAGAGCACTTCATTCATATTTGCAGAAGTTCTTCAGCAGTGGAGGAAGGTTGAGCCCATCAATGGCCAGCCGATGCACAATGTGTTTCTGGATGGTCAGCCGACAGAGGGTCTGCAGGGAGGGAACTGTAGGGGGAGAACATGAAGAGGTGGAATGTGCAGCAGTTGCCCCTGGACTAGACTTGGCCCTGCTTCTCTCATGTGGTGAATGTTCCTGCCTGAGCCCTGGCAGTGCCCAGGGGTTGAGGGATGTACCTTCCCTTCCTGCTGATGCCCCAGTTGCCCTTCACTGCATGTGGGGCCAGGCCGCCTCCAGAGCCCTTAGAAAGGTGGCTGTGCCAGCCCCAGTGAGGAGGGCCTTGGTCTGGGGTTCAGTGGGCTGGGCATGTTCCACTCCCCAGAAAGGCAATGCAGCTTCCCGCCACCTGGTCAAGGGCAGGAGAGGGCCTGCCAGGCTGCCACTGCTTCAGGCCTTCTTGGGCTCCTTTGCCTGGCAGCCCAACACAAGCACCTTCCCTGATAAGCTCTTCTGACAAGGCTGTCTCCTCCCTCCCTGCAATTCTTCACCAAATCCCACCCACGCACCCCCAGCACATGACTGAAAGGGGAATTCCCCCTCCCCAGTTTGTGTTTCTGCAGGATGCAATTCCTGTTTGTCTCTTTCAGGGACGTCAGAGTTTCATAGTGGGCTAAATGGCATTCATGATTCCTGCTGAGGGCTGGAAGTGACGTCATTAAGCAGGTCACGACCAGAAATAAGTACTTTTTTCCTCAGAAACTCATTACCTGCAAATGACAGAAAATATGCAAATCTTGATCACATTTTCAGGATGAGAGTCCAATTATCATGTGGGCCACCCTACCAGAAGTGGCATCTCAGCACAGCCCAGCAGCTGATGGTTGTGCTGGGAGAGCCCGAGGGCCGGATCAAGAGCTGCCTCTGGCCCACAGGCTTTATGTTTGACACCCTGCTATATTTACTGAAAGGGGTTTTTTGTGCATTGGTGGCCAGTGAGTTATCCGGCCTTTTGCGAAACTAAAGCATCTCAGTGGGATCGCTAGAGACACAGATGGACCACGTGCCTCCTGTGGCAGATTCTTACCCCGTGGTTGCTCTCCACGGAGAACCATATTTCAGACACGCATGCCTTGCCTTTTCTTATGAAACGAAGCACAAGGTGGCTTAAGGCCCAGTCTTTAATACCACAAGGCACGCCAGCATCACACCATGCCTGTCAGTGCCACACCAGTCTGAGGCACAGACATCCCCCCGACAGACACCACGTGGATGCTGGCACTATGGCAAGAAAACACTGCACCACTGTAACTCAGCTCAGATGCTGGGGCAACCCTATGAGGGAAGAGGCCAAAATGGGGAGAAGGAGGGGTGTGTGAGAGAGAGAAGGAGGAGTTGGCAGGTGCAGATCTTAAACCATCTTCAGATGACAAGCACACCCCTGACTCCAGGAAAGTGCTATGCCAGTGGTTCTCACACATTTAGCACCAGGACCCACTTTTTAGAATGAGAATCTGACAGGACCCACCGGAAGTAATGTCATGACCAGAAGTGACATCATCAAGCAGGAAAATTTTTGACAATCCTAGGCTGCAATCCTACCCACACTTACCAGGAGTAAGTCCCATTTACTATCACTAAAATGTACATAGCAGCTTGTTAAAAGTACAGGTCTGTAGCACTTCCCCAAATGCAGTCACGTACCACGGTAGCATCAACTCTAATATATTAAAAATAAGATATTGAAATGAATGGGGAACCACCTAGTGGGTCCAACCCACAGCTTGAGAAACACAGCACTATGCCAATGACAGGCCCGCCTCGGATAGCAAAACCCGCAAGAAACAATGGGGAAGCGGAAACAAGAAAAGTCCAACTCCTGTGAATGAGCCACTCCACCTCAATGGAGCATAGGATACAGGTGACATCTGGCAGCCAATCACAGCACACCCAGCCCAGCAGATCAACCCCTGGCTTGGGCCCTCTTCTTCCTCGCCATTTGCTCCCTCTCTAAATCAACCACCAGCCACAGAGCTCCTATCCTGGAAGCTTGAGAGCCAAATGTGCCAGATGCTTCCTCCTCCTGCTCCTCCCACCACATGTGCCCAAAGACAGGCCTGACCCTCTGCAAAACGGGGCTCTCTGAGCCGGGATACCTACAGCCATAGTCCACCTGGATGATTTGGACTCTCTTGGTGGATGCGAAGACGTCCACCACGGCATAGAGAGGGCGTGACGTTGGGAGGCCCCTGGCAGTGGGCCCCATGTCCTCCCCATTGATGATGATGTGCATGTCGGCAGTCCCGTTGTGCTGCAACACGTAGAGCACCCCAATCCGACTCCTCCGGGCTGTCGCAGGGAGCACGTTGGCCTTGTACAATTCGTCCAGGAGGTGGCTGTAGCGGCCTGGTCTGCTCCGGCCCACCAGCTTGTCTCGGGGGATCCTGATTTCCTCTATGAGCAGGTAAGGGCTGGAGAGGAACCTGTGCACCCTTGCACTCGCCTGGTCCTCATTGCCCCTGGGCACGACACGGTTGTGGTTGCGGGTAATGGCGAACACCCAGCTGCCCCCCAAGTCAATCAGGTCTGGCAGTGAGTATTCGGGCACCACCTTCAGGTTGCCAGGGTCCTGTGTGGTCAGCCCCACCCGCAGATGGCCGCACCACCCTGTCTCCTTCTCTTCAATCTCCACCAGGAAGAGCTGCCCAGGTGCCAGGGGCTCCTGGCTGAAGCAGAGGCCATTGGCAAAGCTCTCCACCCTGGTTGCCTGCGTACGGGAAGAATCTATGCAGATGTTGGCCCCATGGATGTGGTGGAATCGCACGGGAGGGTAGGACACGGCTGCAGCCATCCCTGGGCCTCTCACGGGCAGGCAGGCAGGCAGGCCTGTTGGAGGCTATTTTTAAGCGAGCTCTGAGTCCAGGCAGCTGTTGTCACCAGGACACTGGAGGTCTCCAAGTAGGGACTGCTGTGCGGCTGGGAACTGAACAGGTCCTAGTGCCCTGTGGCTCCCCAGCAGCAGGGTCTGCTCAGGCAAGGTCGGAAGGCTTTTTTGTGGCAGAGTTGTCTGCTCCCAGGTCTCTTGGTGCCAAGACTCCCTTCACACACACACACACACCTGCCCCTGCTTAAGAACATAAGAACAGCCCCACTGGATCAGGCCGTAGGCCCATCTAGTCCAGCTTCCTGTATCTCACAGCGGCCCACCAAATGCCCCAGGGAGCACACCTGATAACAAGAGACCTCATCCTGGTGCCCTCCCTGGCATCTGACATAGCCCATTTCTAAAATCAGGAGGTAGAAAACACACAATGGCCTTTAACCCATAATGGGTTTTTCCTCCAGAAACTTGTCCAATCCCCTTTTAAAGGTGTCCAGGCCCAATGCCGTCACCACATCCTGTGGCAAGGAGTTCCACAGACCAACCACACACTGAGTAAAGAAATATTTGCTTTCGTCTGTTCTAACTCGCCCTACACTCAATTTTAGTGGATGTCCCCTGGTTCTGGTGTTGTGTGAGAGTGTAAAGAGCATCTTGCTTGCTGCTGCAAGGATGACTGGGGGGAGAAGACTGGCACTGCTTTGAACCTCGGAGGACACCCGGCCAGTGAGCCTCATCTGTGCACTTATCCCACAGCTCCGGCATCCCAGGAAGCCTCAGGTGGAGATGGCCCGAGAGTGAAGGCAGGGAAGCTTTTCAAGGTTGCTGGGAGTGCTGGAGCTGCACCCGGAAAGAGCAGGGGCCCGAAGGGGTCTCAGCGACGCTCCGTTTTTCTGCCCCGCCTCTCCCTCAAGCCGAGGGGCTGCTGTGAGCGGTGGCAGGTTCCAGCAGCCCTGCGCCCCGAGGGCATCGCCCTCCCCGGTCCTGAGACGGGGTGATGCGGCCCTGCCCGGGGCAAGAGGCTGCTGGGGGAGGGTGGCGGGCACAGCCCACAGGCGCCACGCGCAGGGGCGGCCGGCGCTTCCATTGGCCCTGCTCGGGCCCGCCTCCCGCGGTCAGGTGACGCCCGCCGGGTCATATGAGCGGCCGCCGCCGCCCGCCGGAGGAATCTTTGAGCCGCTGCGCAGAGGTGAGGCTGGCCGCGGGGCGGGGGCCGCCGGTCTGGGGGGTGGGTGGCCGGCCGGCCGGCGGGTGACCCCCCGCCCCGCCCCGCCCCACCTCACGCCGTGGCTGCTCTCGCCCGCAGGTGATGGGAACTTCTCCGCCGCCCGTCGCCGCCCTGGCCCTGGCCGTCGCCGCCGCCGCCTGCTGCTCCCTGCGCGGGGCCGGCGCTGCCCCCGCGGCCCACGAGGTCACGTACCTGCCCGGCCTGGCCAAGCAGCCCGCCTTCCGCCAGTACTCGGGCTACCTGCACGTCGACGGCGACCGGCACCTGCACTACTGGTGGGCGCCCCCCGCCCGACCCTGGGCAGGTGCGGCTGTCGAGGCGCCCTGCTCGCGGAAGGCTTCCCTGGGCTGGGCGGGGGGGGGGCGAGCCGCTGCCACGGAAGGGCGCCTGCTCGGCCGTCCCAGCGGAGCCTGGCGGCAGTGGCTCCGGCTCGGCTCGGCTCACCTCGGTCTTGCCCGCAGGTTCGTGGAGGCGCAGAGCAGCCCTGCGGAGCAGCCCCTGGTGCTCTGGCTGAACGGGGGCCCCGGCTGCAGCTCCGTGGCGGGTCTTCTGACGGAGCACGGCCCCTTCACGGTGGGTGCCGCGCGCTGCGGTGGGCTGGGGGAGCGGCTCCCGGCCGCAGGTGTCGGGCTGCCTGTCCTGACGCCTGGGGAGCTGGAAGGTGGCTGGAACAGCAGGCAGGAACTTCTGTGCAGCCACGGGAGTGAAGCTTTGCGTGGAGTAGCCGCTCCCTTCGTGGGCGGCCCTGCGCAGCTGTCCGCAGCTGGCTTTGTGCCTGAGGCCACTGGGACCGCTGGCCAAGGAGAGAGCCCCCCCATTTGTGCCTGTGCTCCTGCAGAGCAAGACCTGCTGCTGTTTCTTTTTCAGACACAGCCTGGCGGGGCCTCCCTGGAGTACAACGACTATGCCTGGAATAAGGTAGGGCCTCTTCCCCCACCACCAAGTGATGGGTGCTGCTCTGGGAGGCCAGAATCCTTGCCTGAGTGTTCTGGCCTTCACAGTGACTGGTTGTGATCTCTGCAGCTGGCCAATATCCTCTACCTCGAGTCTCCTGTTGGGGTTGGCTACTCCTACTCAGAGAGCCAAGACTACCAGACTAACGACACTGAGGTGGGTGGAATGCTGACGGGGGGGGGGAGTGGTCGCCAGAGGGCTCCGGTCTTCCCTTGCTGAGTGCCCCCTTCCTCCCCCCTCTCTCTTCAGGTGGCTCGTGTGAACTACCTGGCCCTGAAGGAGTTTCTGCGCCTCTTCCCTGAGCACAGCAAGAAGGACCTCTTCCTGACCGGGGAGAGCTACGGGGGGATCTATATTCCCACCCTGGCGCAGTGGGTCATGCAGGATTCCAGCCTGAACCTGAAGGTGTGTGGTGGGGGTGACGTCCTGAGGAGGAAATCCGGGTGGGGTGCTGGTGCCACTGGCTGCTCATTAACACTGCGGGCGGCTCAGCGTGTTGCAATGCCCTGGAGCTCAGCAGGCACTGAGTAGGCCATCAGGTCTGCCTCCTCCCAAACCCGGAAGCAAGTCCCATATTGGAAAACGAGGAGCAGGATGGGGGTGGGAGGACATGGCGCACACTGTCAGAACGCTCACTGTGATGCGGGGCGTTTGCCTGACCAGCGAGGAGGCATCTGCATGGTGGGTCCTGCCTGCCCCCACAAGCCTGGCAGCGTTGCACTGAAGCGCGTGCCTTGCCCTGGCCTGCTTCAGCCAAGCACCTCTTGACCTGCTCACACACTTGGTTACTTCCCAATCAAGGGAAGCGTTCGAGGGAACATTCTGAATGTTGTGCCAGGCAGCAAGCGCTGCAACTGTCAGTGCTGGAAAGGGACTGCCTTGGGTCCCTTGGGGGAGAAAGGCGGGGTATAAATAAAGTAAATATTTATAAAGCAAATAAATAAAATATTATTTATACTCCGCCTTTCTCGCCGAAGGGACCCAAGGCATCTGCAGCCTTTCACTGGGCCCCCTTTGGCTCCCCTCCCAACACGTGTGCCCCTTGCCAGGGGGGAGGAGGGGTTCCCTCACTGGCTTGCTGTCCTGCTCATTCACTGGCCAACTGCTCACCTGTTGTGGGGTTGCATCCAGTCTGCCAGCCCAGCACAAAGTTCTCCAGCAGCCCACTTGGGGGGGGGGGGTCTGTTTCTTCTGTGGATAATTTGTGGGGTGTGTCTTTGTGCCACATAGTGGACACATAGTGTCCATATGTGTCCATAGTGGACACATAGTGTGCCACAAAGACATAGTAGAAATGGAAAAGGTGCAAAAGAGAGCGACTAAGATGATTACGGGGCTGGGGCACCTTCCTTATGAGGAAAGGCTACGGCGTTTGGGCCTCTTCAGCCTAGAAAAGAGGCGCCTGAGGGGGGACATGATTGAGACATACAAAATTATGCAGGGGATGGACAGAGTGGATAGGGGCCACTCTCCTATCTTTACACTCTCACATAACACCAGAACCAGGGGACATCCACTAAATTTGAGTGTTGGGCAGGTTAGGACAGACAAAAGAAAATATTTCTTTACTCAGCGTGTGGTTAGTCTGTGGAACTCCTTGCCACAGGCTGTGGTGACGGCATTGGGCCTGGACACCTTTAAAAGGGGATTGGACAAGTTTCTGGAGGAAAAACCCATTATGGGTTAAAGGCCATTGTGTGTTTTCTACCTCCTGATTTTAGAAATGGGCTATGTCAGATGCCAGGGAGGGCACCAGGATGAGGTCTCTTGTTATCAGGTGTGCTCCCTGGGGCATTTGGTGGGCCGCTGCGAGATACAGGAAGCTGGACGAGATGGGCCTGTGGCCTGATCCAGTGGGGCTGTTCTTATGTGCCATGCTACTCATAGCCGGTCCCTTGCAGCACCCAGGTGCACATAGCTTGTGTTGCCCACCTTGGGGAGAGGGAGGTGCAGGGTCCCCACTTGACGTTCCAAGGGCCTGCTCCCCCTGGGCTGGCTAGGCTGAGAGCCGGAGTAGGGGTTCTCTCATGGACCAGTCTACTCTGTTTGTGGCAGGGACTTGCGGTTGGGAACGGGCTGTCCAGCTACGAGACGAACGACAACTCCCTGGTCTACTTTGCTTACTACCACGGCCTCCTGGGAAGCAGGTGAGAGTGGGCTGGGTGGCTCGGATCATGCCTGAGATAATGAGTGCAGAGGCCAGGCAGCCCCAAGGCGCGTGCGCGCAAGGGGTTATGGGTAGTCCCAAGGTGTGTGAGTCATGGCAAGACTGGCTTGTTCTAGGCTCTGGACGGACTTGCAGACCTCCTGCTGCTCAGACGGGAAGTGCAACTTCCATGACAACGCCAACCTGAACTGCACGCTGGCTGTGAGTGGCACTGCTGGGCATCTCCCCTCTCCCTGTTCCCCCTTGGCTAGGCCAGCGTCCAGGTGGGCCTGGGCTATGTGCTCTGGTCGAGGGGGCTACACGTCTTAACTGTCCTTCCGTGGGACTGTGCTGGGCTGCTTGAGTCCATCATTCTCTTGTGACTTCCTGCAGATGGAGGAGGTGATCCGCATTGTGGACGAGTCTGGCCTCAACATCTACAACCTTTATGCACTGTGTGCTGGGGGAGTGCCGGGGCACTACAGGTAAGCTTAGCTGACTGCTCGGATCCTGGCCAGCAGTGCAGACTGCACTGGGTGCAATGGGTGGGTGGGCAGTAACAGCAGCATGTGGGGAGGGGCCCATTTGTCCAGCAAAGTGCTGTGCTCACACCCCAGGTATGACAACGGGATGCTCGTCACTCATGATCTGGGCAACAACTTCATCAGGCACCCCATTCGCTACTCATTGAGGCAGGTGAGAACTCGCCACTCCTTTCCCTCTTGTCCTTTGTGTTGTCCCTGGACAGAGAGCCAAGGGCAACTGGATGGGCGGGGTGTGTGAGCTAAAGCCAAGCTGCTGCCGTTGCTGCCTATAGAGCCTGGAGCCATTTTCTGCTCAGCCTCCCCCCAGGGGGGTCCCTGCGGGCCTGCAAGTCAACCAGCTTCAGAATGTCTCCCTGGAGCAGCCAGCCAGGCACCCAGGCTGGTGTGTCACAGGGCTGTTGTGTGGGAGTCAGGCCTGCAAGTGGCTCTTTTTGCCCTTGGGGGGAACCATCTTAACTGCAGTCTCCTGGCCTGTGCCCTGCACTCCTTGTCTCAGTTCTCCATGTGCCTGAATCTTGCATTCTCCCTGTGAGAAACCAAGGCTCCCAAACCCACAAGAGCCCAGCAGATGGAGTGGCAACAGAACCATCTGTCAACTTTTGTGTCTCCAGAACCTGCTCGAGCTGCAAGGGGGTAAGAAGAAGGTGCGGCTAGACCCCCCCTGCATCAACACCACAGCCCCCACAACCTATATGAATGACCCGCAAGTGCGCAATGCCCTCCACATTGTGGACAATGCCCCAGAATGGCAGATGTGCAGGTGAGCGTTTGGGGGCCAGGGGTCTAGTAGTGGCTCTTGAGCTGTGTCAGGCTGGCGTGGTGGCAGTGGGGGGGGGGCAGCTCCTGTCAAGCTCATTTGGCTTGGCCCTGCCCTCTCTTGGCAGTTTTGCAGTGAGCCATGGCTACAAGCGTCTGTACACCAAGATGAATGACCAGTACCTGAAGCTGCTCAGCACCATGGTGAGTGTGAAGCCCCAGGGCCCTCCCTGCATCTAGGCAGGGTCCCCCTTCCCCACTGAAGGAGATGTGGGCAGGCTCTCCCCACTCACACTGGCTGCCACTCCTGCAGAAATATCGCATCTTACTGTACAACGGCGACGTGGACATGGCCTGCAACTTCCTGGGCGATGAGTGGTTTGTGGAGTCCTTGGGCCAGAAGGTAGGCCGTGTGCTTTGGAGCTCTGCTGGGGACCATGGGGGGCTGATGGGCATAGAGGTCTTGATTGGGAGGATGGCAGAAATCCTGCTTCTGTGCTGCAGAAGATGCCTCCCATCTGGTAGATCTCTACTAGCAATTTCCTCCTTCTTGCCTGCCTGGTGGCAACTGCTTTTCCCAACAGCTGCCAAACCGGTCCTAACCCTGGCCTGTTTCTGCCTCTGCGCAGTGGCTCCTGTACCTGAGTAGGCCACACCCCCCAGCTTCACAGGGGCTCCTTATCTCTTGTTCCCAAGTTGTGTGCTCTACTTCTCCCTCCCTTTAAAAACTGAAATGAAAGCAAATAGTGACACGCACCCCCCATCTCCTATAGTGCACAGGGCAATCTGGCTGACTGGTTGCAGGTGGCAGGGAACTTGGGTGCAGCCCCCTCCTCCTAAAGTAAGGCATCTTGGTTTGCAGGTGGAGGTGTCTCGGCGGCCCTGGACCTACAGCGATGAGAATGGGCAACAGCAGATTGGGGGCTTTGTGAAGGAGTTCAGCAACATTGCTTTTCTCACTGTCAAGGTAAGGGGGGGTTGCGGGGGTGGGAAGAGACTGAGGGGACAAGCCCCCATCCTGCTTTTGCAGAGTGCCTGGAATAGAAGTGCCATCCAGATGGGCTGCTTGACCTTGGCCCTGGTGGCAGAAGCAGTGCTTGGGTAGGGCTGGAGATGGGAGCAGGTTCATAAGAACACAAGAAGAGCCCCGCTGGATCAGGCCATAGGCCCATCTAGTCCAGCTTCCTGGATCTCACAGCCAGTGCCCCACCAAATGCCCCCGGGAGCACACCAGGTAACAAGAGACCTCATCCTGGTGCCCTCCCTGGCATCTGGCCTTCTGACATAAAATTTCTCCATTGTGAAAACTGCCCGTTGACACCCACTCTCTGGGTGGTGGTTCCTTCCAGCACCACCTGCTGAGGCCCATGGCTTGGAGGGGGACAGGCAAAGGGTGGGACTTGCTGCCTGGGCTGGTTCAGGGAGGGTGGCTGGGATGAGCAGGGCCCTCTGGTCTCTGCAGGGGCAACTCAGAGTCCAGCCCCAGTGGTTCCTCCCCCCCCCCCAAAGGGCCACTGTTGGGTCCGCTCTCTGGAGGAAGCCTTGCCCAAGCCCCTCAGGCCAGGAGCTGCTGCCTGATATTAAAGGGGAGGGGGAGCAGGTGCCTCCTTGACCCTCTGCCGCCTCTTTCTGCAGGGAGCAGGCCACATGGTGCCTGCCGACCAGCCCCGGGCTGCATTCAACATGTTTGAGCGCTTCATCACCAAGCAGCCCTTCTAGCGGTGGGAGTCGGCCGCCACCTCTGCCCTGCCAAGGGGGCCGTGCCTGCGCCTGGACCCAGGCTCCCTGTGCCTCCAGCTCCCTTGCCCAGGCCGGGGCCTGCACTGATCGCCTCTCAAGGCCCCGCCGTGGCCTCCATGCCGCTGCCGCTGGGGGTCCTTGCAGCCTCCCCTTTGGAGGAAGCCCTGTGCCCCTGCACTACTTGCACTGTCTCCTGGGGGGGGGGGAGAGCCCGTCTTCCGGGTGCTCCTGAGCAGCCCCTTCTCAGCCTCTGTGCTCAGTCACAATGAAGGAACTGGATTGCTCCTCTGCCTCTGGGTGCTGGAGGTCACTCTCAGGCCTCTGCCATTAAACTTTTCCTAAGGGAGCTGCTGTCTTGTGTGTGTTCCTTGGGCAGCCTTGGCTCATTTCCTCATTTCCTGTGAGGGAGGGGCAGGGACCCCATTGCAAGTAATCTGCCCGGTCCTTGCAACTGTTGCCCAAAGCTTCGTGGAATTAGAGGGAGGGCTTCCAGCAGAACAAAATTGGCTGGTGGGGGGGTGGAGTCATCGGGCTATCAAGCCCCTGCCTGTAACACTCTGTGACTGGTCCCTCGGGGGGGGGGGGCAGCTCTGCTGCCAGCACCTTCCTCTCAGTGTGCCTTGGGGGCAGTAGGGGTTTTGGAGCCCTGAGGGTCCCTCCCACCATTGCTATGCCCCCAGCAGTGGGGGCCTTGCTTGGCCCACTGCCTGGGGTCTAGGCACTACCCCACTCTCTGCTGCACTGGTGCTTTTCTCAAGGGGGGGGCAGCTGGCTGTCAGTCTGAAAATCACCCCTGGTTGCATTGCTGCTGGAGCATCCTACTCTTGCAGGGGTGCCACAAAAAAAAAAACAAAAGCAGCCCCTTGTGCCTGAAGTCAACATGTTGGGCACTCAATGCAGTGACGCCATCACTGGGGAACCTGAGGCCTGTTTATTGGGTGAGGCAGGGGCGGCAGCACTGCTCATGATGGAAGCTGTGCAGCTGTGCAGGGGCTCTTCCCTAGAGGGAGGATCTATACAAGGGGGGGCTAGGAGCGTGTGGCAGTGCGGTATTTCTCAATCACTTCTTTCAGGCCCTTGGAGAAATGAAGGTCAGCCCCAATGGTCAGGTAGCCCTGGAGGGGGGGGAAAGGTGCAGTCAGTGCCAGCTGGGAAGGGAGCAGCCCCAGACCGCCCCAGCTGCAGGTGCAAAGCAGGTTACCTGGTGATTAGTGACCACTTCCTTGGTGAAGTCCATGCCTTCGGGGAGTGGAACTTGGACACCCTTCTTGGTCCTCTCTACAGCAAAAGAAAGTGGGGCGTCTGGTTGGAAGCAACTCTTGGGATCAGGCTTCCACTGGGTCTCTTTTCCTCCCTTGGGAGGAAGAGGGCAGTGCTCAGCTGTGGGTTCCAGTCCCTGCCATCCGCTTCCCTTACCATTAATGATGGGCACGACAGACAACTGCAGCAGGGTCTTGAGAGGGCCTTGCAGGGGGATGAGCTGCAAGGAGGAGGAGGAGGAGAGGGTGAGGCTCCTTGCAGGGGTCAGGGCTAGACCCTGGGGTGGTTGGGCCCCTCCAGCACTTACTGCCAGGGATTCCAGTGCAGACTGGTTGGAGTAGATCCGGAACCTGAGCAGGGCAGAGAGTGAGAAGGCGTGAGCAGAGGGGTGCCAGCAGCAGCCAGCCAGCCAGCCCGCCCCCGAGAAGCCCAGCGCCCTCCTGCCAGCATGGCTGGTGCTTGCACGGGTACCTCCTCAGGTCCAGCAGCATCTGGAGGGCCTTCTTGTGCAGCGCCACCTTGGCACTCAACTGGCTTTCCTGTAAGGAGACAGGCAACATCCGGGCTGCGTTGGGGGGCTGTGTGCCAAGGTCCTCGGTTCTGCCTCGCTAAGCGGCCTGGCTGTCCTCTCTGAGAACTGCCTCTGCAATCCCACCCACCCCCATGGCAGCCTCCCCCTCCCAGTAGCCTCTGCCAAGCAGCTTGCTAGCTGGAGCACCACAGTTGTGTCATTCGTCCCCCCACTCACCATGGTCATGCTGGAGAGCTGAATGAGGGGCTCCTCCAGGGGGGCCAAAAAGAGGTCGAGGGTGGCTGTGACCAATACGAAGGTGCCTGAAGCCTTGATGACGCAGCGTGGGGGGGCTGACACCTTGAGCGTCAGCATCAGAGGCGCATCTACTACCGATGGTTTCTGCAGGGGACTCAAATCAATCAAGAGGCCCCCAGGCTGGGCCTGGGGAGGGGGAGTTGCAGGGGCTGAAATGTCACAGGGCCTGGTCCTGGGCTTGCTGAAGCCACAGGCACTGGGTGGGGGGAAGAGTCTCGTGAAGGTAGGAGCTGTCCTGCCCCACTGCCACCGCCTCCTTGTGCCCAGTGTTGCCCCCACAGGCCGGTCTCCCACCAGGTGCTGTGGCCAGCCAGGTAACCAGACTCCACCCACCCACAGGGGCAGCTGCAGCTCCGGTATTGCCGGGAGCGTCTTCAAGGCAGGCAGTGCTGCCCGCGTCCCCCACCTCACTCACACGTGCAGTTGTACACCCAGCTGTGCATTTTTTATTTGTGCCTGGAAGTTCCACTTTTGTACAATGGGTCTTTTTAGACACTCTCCCCCCCCCCCCCGTCTCCCCCCAGTCCTTGTAAAGAGCCTTGCTGGTGCAACATACGGAGGCTGCAGGACTCTGCTCTTGAGGGAAACATCAGGGGTGAGCCCTGCCTGCTGCCTGGAGCTGCACTTGGGCAGGACCAGCCCACTCACCATCATGAGGATGCTCCCAAAGAACGTGGCTCGCAGCAGAACTTCCACGTCTTTGGGCACCTGGAACCACAGGGGAGACTTGGGCTAGCAGGGCAGCCACCGGCCCAGGTGCCCCCCTTCTGCCTCCCCCAGCTCGATAGGTGGACCCTCCCAGGCTCCTCCCACTGCACCTGTGCCCCAGCAAGTTCCATGCTCAGCACGCCAGCCTGGTAGTAGGCAAAGAGGGCGGAGTCAAAGAAGTGCTCCGAGACGGCCAGGTACACCATGCGCTCTGACTCCTGGATGTGGAGCTCCGTGCCTCGGTTGGGCAGTGTCTCGTTACTGTCCTCCAAAGGGAAGAAAGTGCCCTGGGGAAGAGACCCAGCGGTAGGATGGTGGCAAGCTGGTATACTGGCAGAAAGCAGAATTGCAGTTAATGAAGCATCCAAAACCATGGACCCCCACCCAGGGGCAGGCCCTGCCGCGGACAAGGGTTACAGGAAGTCCTGCCTCCCAAGCTGCTAAAGTCCTCCAAGGCCTGTGGATCACGATGCTCCTGTGGGCTTGACCTTTCAAAAACCTTTTGAAAGTCAAAAAGTTTTTTTACCAAAGGCTCTTGCATAATCTTGGCAGTCATGGAAAAAGAGGACAGCTCCTTTCCTGGATTGGTTCAGAAACAGGAAGCAGAGGGGAAGACACCAGGCATCTCCACAGTGCAAGGAAGACAGATGCAGAGTTCCACAAGGAGCTGGCTTTGGACCAGTACTTCATAAATGACTTGAAGTTCAGGGTAACCAATGAGCAGACCAAGGTTGCAGATGACCCTAAATCAGTCGTTTTTCAACCACTGTGCCGTGGCACACTGGTGTACCTTGAGCGGCCTACAGGTGTGCCACAGGAATTTGGGGGAAGGTCATTTACTAGTAGTGCCAATGAGGGATGTGACCCCCCCCCCCCACTGGCAGCATGGTGTGCCTTATCAATTGTCAAAAACCTGATGGTGTGCCTTGACAATTTTAGTGCCTTGTCAGTGTGCTGTGACATGAAGAAGGTTGACAATAGCTGCCCTAACTTATGAGTGGGGGGCGGGGGGAGGTTTAAAACCAAAGCCAATTGGGAAGTGTTCCAAAAGGACTTCTCCAAACTGGGTGAGCAAGCAGCCAAATGGCAACTGTGGTTGGCAAGTGAAAAGTGATGCACAAAAACCTCACTTAGGCCCAAATCCGAACCAAATTTCCAGCACTGGCATAGCTGTGCCAATGGAACAAGTGCTGCATCTTGCAGTTGGGCGGCACTCACAGAGACCTCCTCAAAGGAAGGGCATGTTTGTTCCCTTACCTGGGAGCTGCATTGCCCTTATGTTGCTGCTGAAATGACACCCTTGGGTTTTTTTAAATGGTGTTATTTACCTTACTGCGAAGTAAGCTTATTGTGTTCCGTAAGACTTGGGGTGTAAACCCATCTTACCAACTGGAAACAAACACCTCTACTTATAGACTAATGAGCTCTGAGCAAAACAGGATAGGGTCAGGGGGTCAGGGAGAACTCTGCAGGATGAACCAGTCTGGACCAGGCACTTCCTGCCTCTGCTACTGGAGATCCAGGCAAGAGCAGAGCTGCTGTGGAGGCAACAGCAGCCCACTCCTCCCCGACCCCCCCCCGCCCCAGTGCCCACTGGATAAGCAACTCCTCCACGCAGCGGGCTGGGGAGGGAACGTGCACCCACACCTGCCTGGCTGCTGCCCAGGACAGAAACGTTGCTCGCCACCTCCCCCTCCAGCAGCAGGACTGTCACTGATCCCAGCAGCCGTGGCTGGTTCTGGTCCTGACCCCCCCTGCGGAAAGGGTGCCTCCACCACCACCTCCCGTCCTCCACCAATTCTACTCAACCTGTTGCTCCCATTTAGAAGAAGTGGTGCAGGAGGAGGAGGAACCTGTGGTGGTGATGGGGGGGGTGTGCTGGCCTGGGCACGCACACACACACAATAAAAGCACGCCTGGTGCCACCCCAGGTGTTGGCTGGAACTGGCTGCAACTTTCCTGCCTGCCCCTCATTCCAGAATTCCCCAAGCCAAGAATTCCCCAGAGATGAATACCTTAAAATCCATGTCCAGTGCATCAGCAGAGACAATGGGATCCCTCAGCAGGGAGTAGTCTATCCCAATGTGCTCATCCATCTGGGTACGCACTATGATGCAAGAAAGGAAGGTTAGACTCTGAACCAGTGGGATGGCAGCCATGCCAAGTGGTGCCAAGGGAAGCTCATGCACAACCACTGTGCACGGCGGCAGGCCCCCAGAGGAGGTGTAGAGTCTGGGTCACAGTCACCATTTGGGCCCAGCACAAAACAGGGTGAGGCCTTTGATGCCAGGAGTCCAGTCCTGGATGTAAAACGAGGGCAAGTACTTTTTGGCAGCTGGCAGTCACTGCAGGAGAGCCTCCAGCTTGCCTTGTGGGGATCACGCACTGCAGGCCTCCAGCCCATACTTAGCCTGGGACTCATCTCCATGACTCTGACCCAAACAGAGAATCCTGACCACCGGGGGGGGGGGGGCAGGCTACTGTGTGAGGCAGGGCATGTGCCTCACCTGCACAGCCTCTCCAAGCATGGCTGGGAAAGACCTTCACTCACTGAGGTCATTGCTGCCCACCACTGCCGGCAAGCCCGTGCAGTGAACATAAGAACAGCCCCACTGGATCTTTAGATTCAGGCAGCTTCTGTGCGCCTGTCAAGCTAAACCAAATCTTCATTCTTGGGAACACGCAGGGCAAGTGCCCTCAGACATCCTGAGTGCATTGGGCACAGATGCATCCAAGTGACTTCAAGGGTTAATAAGGAAGAGAGCGGAGAACAGCTTCTCCTCTTGCCTCCCCGGCCCTTACCCCTGCTATGCCCAGTCTACTGATTGAGGCACCCTCTGGGGCCACCCCACCCTGCCACACTGGCCGTCTTGCCAGGGCAGTGAAGGGTTCGCCAGTGGCATAGCTAAGGGGGTAGCAGTTGCACCAGGCATCAAGCTTTAGGGGGGCAACAAGCTGAGCTTGACACTAGTGACCAAAATTGTGAAAATCTTGGTATATATGAATAATACCAACATGTTATATATCACTGGAAAGGTAACTTAATGCTAAATGCAATGAAGCAAGCTGCACTGGAATATCTGTATTATATCAAAAGTTATGGCCAATTAACCAGAACATGAAAACACAACTGCCTTATGGAACAAAAAGTGAATTTTCTTAACTCAAAACTGACCTATGAGACTGATTGTTCTGAATGTTATTGACATGTTGCAATAACATGTTATCAAGATACAACATTAAACCAGCAAGGCGTTAATATGACTCAACTCCCATTTCCATGTATCATAATACAGTTACCCCTCCCTGCTAACTGGGTAAACAGGCACTTTTTCAAGTGGTGCCCCTCTTATATTTAGCAGGGGGAGAATGACCATCCCTCTTCACCCCAGCACAGTGTCTCGAACCAATCAGGGGCACACTTTTTATTTACTTAATTAAATTTGATTTTGTCTGGGGGGGGGGCTACAAATCTTCTTTGAGCCCCAGGTAGCAGATAGATGCCTTAGCTATGCCACTGACTGGGGGGCAGCAGAACAAGCGGGTGGTGAGCTGCTGGGGGAAGGAGGTGGGTTCCTCCCAATTTTCACTTTTAAAAAGCCCAGGCGTGATGTCACTTCTGGTTGTGACACAATTTCCGGGGCAACATTTTTAGCTTGGCACCAGGCTACACAATCATTAGCTAGGCCACCGGGGTTTCCCCCCCCCACCCTGAAGCAACAGCTCCCCCCTCAGTCTGGCCCGTCTCCCAGCAGCCCCACCTGGCACCGTGTCCAGAACACTGTTGAGCAGCACAAGTCCTGCGTGGTTCAGCACAGGGCAAATCTGAAAGCAGAGTGGTGGAATGACAGGAAGGACAGAGTCACACCAAGTGGGGGTCAGGCACAGGGGCTCCTTCCTGAAGGAAGGGAGAGGGGAGGAGTCACTGCTGCTTGAAAGGGGCACTGCAGACCTCAGAGGCCAAGGGGGGGCAGGGTGGATAAAGCACTCTGCACATGCCTCCGCTGCCCTTTTTGCCTGCAACCCATCCTAGGGCCATGTTTTGGCTCATGGCAAAGAGCCACTGGTTTCTTCCAGCCTCTGATCGGCCTCTGAAATGCATCCCTGGGACCAGGACTGTGCCATTGGGCACGTCACTGCGAGTCAAGAGCCATCCGTCCTCCCATAGAAAACGCTTCCTTCCACTGCCTCATAAGGACACAGGTCATCAGTCAGGAAAGGAGGTCATGCCAGTAGCAAACCCTGGCCCGCAGGCCATTTGCGGCCCTCGGGGACCCCCAATCCTGCCTGCAGGGAGCCCCCAGTCTCCAGTGAGCCTCTGGCCCATCAGGGGCTGTTGGAGCCCATGCTGGCCCGCATCTGCTAATGTCTCCACGTGTTTCTGGTTTGGTCTGTATGTTCTCACTGTGCAAGAGGTGTGCGGCAACAGTTCATAGTTCTCATGTGGTTCTACATGCCTGTATTATAGTTCTCATGTGTATTATAAGTAAGCTCAGTAAAATTCATTCATTCATATAAGTTCCATAAATGTATTCATTTATACAAATGTATTCAAATTTAAAATGTAAACTAATTCTTTTTTCCAAGCTCCCAGCAGTGCCTGAGAGATGTTGTGGCCCTCCTGCCAAAATGTTTGCCCACCCCTGCTTTAGTGCAACAGGACAAGGAAAGGGGGCCAAGAGAAACCTCAGCCCCGGGCAGCGGAGGCGGAGAAAAGCGTCTCCGGGCACCTGAAGAGAGATCTGGCGGCCTGATCACAGGGCAGGCGTTTCTGCAGGAGGACTGAGGGCATGTCCTGTCCCCCACCCCCTGACTTTGCACAGCATGAGCTGAGCAGCAGCCCAAGAGAGATGGAAGCCCCCCTCCCCACCACTGGCCCAATTCTCACCTGCTGATTGAGGAGGTAGCGCATTCCTGTAGTGATGAAGGTGCCCAGAAACTGATACACCTTTCTGGGGAGGGAGAGAACAGGCACTTCTTGCAGTGATGCAAAACTAGTGTGGGCAGAGAGAGCGAGACCCACTGCCAGAGGAGGGTGTGATGGTACCTGAGAGTGCCACTGAACCCCGCATGCATGCGGGCGATGGAGGCATTGCAGCGGAGGTTGGAGATCTTGAGGCGCCCAGCACCATCCTTGGAGAGCTCCAGCACAGTGTGGATGTTCACCCCCTCAGCAGAAGTGTTGATGGAGCCAACGTCGTAGCTGGGGGAGGGGGGGAGGAGCACAGGGCTAGTGTCAGCCTAGCTGTCCAGGTGTTGGGTGGCCTTTCAAACAGGACTGGGGGAAACACCCAGAACAGGCTGCCAGCTATGATGACTGGGTGCAAGCTATGCGGAGGAGCCAATCTCTGACGTGCCAAGCACAAGCGAGTGGCAGCAGGATGCAGGTGTCTTGTCGCCTGGAGTGCTCCCGGAGGCCCTGGGGGGGCACTGTGGAATGCAGGGAGCTAGAGGAGGCAGGCACCCTGTGGCCTGATCCTGCAGGGCTCCTCTGATGTTCTCAGGCAGGGGCAGAGGCCAGCTGACACTCCCCACGCAGGCACACACCAGGTCCACCTGCATAGTCCTGCCCCAGAGCACACCAGCAGAAGAACCATAGCAGGAGCAGAAGGAGGCTAGAGGTGGGATCCTTGAGGGAGGAGGACAGGGCAGCTGCCCAGGAGATGCCCAGCCATAAGAGCCACCCCAAGAGAACAGGCCTGCCCTGGGGACAGGCGAGGTCTCCCTGGCATTCTCCATGGCTGCTCTGCAGCAGAGCAGTGGCTCTGTCATCAGTCCACGGGAGGGCAGGGGAGGGCAGCCACCTACAAGAACCAGTAGAGGAGCTGACGGTGGAAGCGCAGGCTGATGGAGGCATTGCTGATGTCAAAAGCCAGGTGCTGCTGCGGCTGGAAGAACAGGTCCGAGAGGGCCAGCTGGAGGTGGGTCACCCTCACGCTGCGGGGGGGGGGAGACAGAGACCCCAGGTTCAGTTGCTGACTGGGGAGGGGGGCGCCGCTTTCAGGCCCACCGGCCACTCCCTGCTCACGCTGATGCCTCCCCTCCTGTGCCCAGCAAGGAGCAGCCAAAGCTGAGCTGGTGCATCCCTCCTGCCTCCAGCCTGCTTCCCCTCCCCCCTCCAGTTCTCTCCCTGCATCTGCTCTGGGGTGGCAGTGGTGCTCCCTGCCCTGCCCCACAGCTGCGCATGCCACCCCTCACATTGCACTCACCTTCCAAGAGCTCTCCAGCTGCTCTGCTATCACTGGATCCAGCACCCCCCCTGGCACCGCCAAGAGCCCAGGGGTGTCCTCTTTGCCCATCCCTCAAGGCACCTGCCCAGAGGTCTCAGAGGGAGGCGGCACAGACCCCACTCTCCGTCCAAGGCAGCAGGGGGCAGGCCTAGGGGTCTCCTTCCTGCCCAGTGGGCACAGCTGGCCCGAGGGGGCCCAGACTGCTCCTGCGGGAGGCTCAGTGCCACTGGCTTGGGAGCAGGGCCACGCTCCGCAGGCCTCCCTGCCCTCTCTCCAGGTACGGAGCACCCTGGGCTCCGAACAGTCCCCAGCATTGCTCTGGGGGGCCAACAGGGCAGCAACACTGACAGCAGGCCCACCCTCCGCTGGGAGGCAGACTCACTTGCTGATGTTGTAGTGGAAGTGGCCCTCCTTGCCGTGCAGGTCACGCAGGGTGATGTTCTGCAGCTCCTGCTCCACAAAGCGCAGCCCCTCCTGCTTCACTGCAAGAACCCAGCGGGTGTCAGCACCACCACCCTCTGGCTGGCAAAGGGGGGAGAGAGCCGGGACATCCCCCAGCCAGACCACCAGCCCTCCCCACAAAGTCTGGGCAAGGCCAGCAGGGAATCCAAGCTAGTGAAGGGTACCCGTGACCAGCAGGAGGGGGCAAGGGCAAAGAAGGGGCTAAGCGCGTCCCAATTCACCCAGGGCAGGGAAACTGAGCAAGCAGCTGCCCCCCCCCCGCCTCACCCAGCTCCAAGCCCTTGGCAGTGATGCGGATCTTGCAGCCTGGGACAGCAGTGGCGGCTGCAGTGCCCCAGCAGGACAGCATCAGGAGGAGGCCGTGGCAGAGCCTGGCGACATCCATCTTGCCATAGGAGGGGGCCGCAGCGCAGAGAAGAGGCTCAGTCCCAGGAAGGCTACAAAGGAGGAGTTGGCCCAGGTTCTCACCCGTTCCAGCGGGCACCACTGGAGAGCTGGAATCAGGGCCACAGCCCCCCGCCCGCCATGGCAGTGCACTCCACCTCATCCCTTCTTGACCTGGCATCTGGCAGTGCCACCGCCTCAAGCCAGCCAGGAGCTGCCAGGATGAGGCAGAAGGCTGGCTGGGACCCTACTGTGGTCCGTCCAGGAAGGACAGCAGCCTGGCTGTGCTGCCGGCAGGGGGAGGAGAGCAGCCCGAGGTGGAGTGCCAGACCCCAGGGCGGCAGGAAGGAGGAGGGCAGAGCCGGGCACCTGCTACCCGTGGGGGGCCCTGGGCAGGGGCGGGCAGCCCGGGGGGCTCCGGGCAGGAGGCAGCCTTCCCCAGTGCAGGCAGGGCCTCTGCTGCTCTGCCTGCACAGCCAGTGGCAGGCGGTCTCCCTGCTGCTGGCTGCCCGTCATGCTGGTGGTGGTGCTGGGAGGACCAACTGACTGGGTGGTGCTTGGCTGTCTCCTCCGTGGTGAGCAGGGCAGAGCTCCGGCACAGGCTGGCAGGAGAGGCACCACCAGCGCCGCACCTGACCGGAGCCAGCTCCTGCCCTGGCCGTTGGTGCCCAGAAAGTGCCCGCCACCAGCACCGGCCCTGTGGCACACGAACACGGGGCCCCGCGCCCTGTGCTCGCCACATCAGACCGGCTGGGCGAGCAGAGGAACTCCAGCGGAGCGCAAGGGCCCCCTCCCCTCCCGTTTGCGGCCGCAAGGAACGCCAATCCCCGACGGCGGCAGCCCGGCCGTCACGTGGTCCCTGCAAGCCACGGGTGGCCCCTGCGCCCGGCCTCTCTGCGCCTCCTGGCTGGGGCACTTGGGGGCGCTCGTTGCCGAGAGACAGCCTGACTGTGGGGGCCGCTGGCAGACCCTGGGAACTCCCTGCCACAAGATGCAGGCAGGGATGGGCGGCCACTGCCTGGCGGAGTTGCGGAGGTCCCGCAGCAGCTCCCAGCCACGTTCGGAGACGGTCGAGTCAGGCTGCCGGGCGCCGGGAACAAGCGATGGAGAGGCCCGCCCGCTCTCGGGGCGCGCGCACACAGGCTGCTGCTCCAGCCCTCCGCAGCCGGGCCGGGGCAGTCTCCCTCCCCCCGCAGCGCCCGGCCAGCAGAGGCCGCCTGCAGGGGCCGGTGGGACCGTCGGCCCCTCTCCCCTCCCGGGCGCGACGGGACTGCAGGAAGAGCTCTCCTCCCGGGGATCCGGCGGGCTGCAGCCCCCCACCCGCCGCCTCGTCCCTCCCGCTCCCCCCCCGGGCGCGAGTGGCTCTCTCGGCCGGGGCCCGCGGCTGCCTCTGGGGCCGGGCGGGGGGCTCGACGCCCCTGCGCTCTCCGCGGCCAGGCTTCGCTCGCGGTCTCCAGGGCGCCCCCTCCGCTGCGGCTGGCCGCGGGCTCAGAACCCGCCGGCACCTTCCAGGAGGAGGACGGGGCTGCCCGCGACGCCCGGCCCTGCTTCCCCGCTTGAGAGCGGCCACTGCTCCAGTCCGCCGCCCCCCCGGCAGACGAGGAGGCGGGGCGCGCCTGCTTCTCCCCGACGGGAGCGCGTGGAGCCAGAGCAGCTCGGCGCTGGCCCCGGCCCGGCCTTGAGCACGCCCCCCCCCCGCAGGCAGCCCCGGAGAGCGGGAAAGAAGCGGCTCCCTGCGGGCGCCTCCCTGCCTGCCCCGCTCCGTGCGGGACTGTCGGGGCGCCGCACCCGGCTCAGCCCATCCTCCCCGCGTGTGCCGGCGCCCCGTGAACGCGGGAGAGCCGGCGGCTCGGCTCGGTCTTTCCGAAGGCCGCGCTCGCCGGGCGGAGCCGCTCTTTTCGGGGGAAAGCCGGAGGCCGCCCGCCTGCCCTGCGCACCTGGTCCTCTCGCGGCGCGGGCTCGTGCCCGGCTCCGTCCGTCGGGTGCGCGGCTGCCGGCCTCCCGCCGCCTTTATAGGGCGAACTGCGCCCCTCGCCCGCCCAGCAGGGGCGGAGGCAGTCCGAGCCGGCCAGGCCAGGCGAGAGGCGGCGCTGGGAGCGGGCCGCCCCTTCGCCCCGCGGCGGGCCTCGGGGTAAGTGCCCCGCCAGCCGGCGCCGCTCCCGCGCCCTCCTGGGTGGCCCCCGCCGGTCGGCTTGCTGCCTGCGGACCTGCGACCGAGCAGAGGCAGAGATGCTGCCCAGGCCAGCGGGAGAGGGGCGCCCTGGGCCAGGCGGAGAGCCCGGCCAGGCCCCCCCGCCAGCAGCAGGGGCCGCTCCCCACCGCGGCCTTTCCTTGGGGTCCCTCCGGCAGCGCTTTCACCCGCAGGCTACCAGCCGGGCCGCGGGGCGGAGTCCTGTTCGCCCGTTCCTGCGCCAGGAGAAGTCTTCGGGAGGCACCTCTGTGCGCGCGCAGTGCCTGCGCTGTGCTGTCCGCCACCTCTGGGCAAGAGCCGGAGGGCAGGGCTGAGAGCTGGACCTGATCCCGGGGAGGCAGCAGCGGAGCTAGAGGGGCTGTGAAGCAGGCACGAAGTTTTGCCTGTTCCAGCCATTGCGGGCTGCTGGAGCCAAATGGAGGAGATGCCAGAGCCCAATCCTACGCATGTCTACTCAGAAGTAAGTCCCACTGGAATCACTGGGGCTTACTCCCACGACAGTGTGGCTAGGATTGCAGCCCCAGTTCTGCTCTCACCCCCCCCTCTAGCTACGCTGCTGCTGAGAGGAACCAGGCACCCTGCAGTGCAAGTGGTGGTGCGGGCTGGAGTGACCTCAGGGGCCAGATCCCAGGCTGTGCCACAAAAGGCGCAACTTGGTTTCCAGGCTGACGGGACAGCTTGACTGGGGGGAACCACATGTTTGGAGGGGGCTGATCATGTTCCTGTCCAAGCTTTTTTTCCGTGGGCACTTTCTGTTAAGTGTATTTTTCTGTAATTGGCAGCGGCCTGCTTATTCCACATGTCGCCTGTCTTAAGGAGCAGAAAGAACAGTGTTTCCACTTTTGGGGGGGTACAGAAAGAGTTGCACAGTGATGCTTGTCTGGATGCTGGGTTGTTCCCGATCCTCTGAACATGGACTCTGTCCTTTTCCGTCTTGCACAACACCAGAACCAGGGGACATCCGCTGAAATGGAGCGTTGGGAGAGTTAGGACAGACAGAAGAAAATATCTCTTTACCCAGAGTTTAATTAGTCTGTGGAACTCCTTGCCATGGGATGTGGTGATGGCATCTGGCCTGGATGCCTTTAAAAGGGAGTTGGACAGATTTCTGGAGGAAAACTCCATCACCTGTCACAAGCCATGATGGGTGTGTACAGTCTGAGATTAACTGGTCACTCATGATGAGGGTCAGGTAGGAATTTTTTTCTGTCATCTGAATTGGCCATGGATGGCAGTTTTTTTGCCTACCCCAGACTGGCAAGGCCGGGCAGGGATATTGTTGGAGTTGGTACAACTTTGTCTGCTTCCACAGGTGGCAGGATACTGTCCATTGAAAGGGTTAAGCCATAGCCCAGTGACCCTACCTGTCCCCTTTGAATGACCTATGTGGGGGTGTGGCCCCAGACCCTATTTAACCTTCCCTTCGCTCTGAGCATGCCCTCTCTTGCTCTCTTCCTCACGACGACTAAGCAGACAAGATCGCATGCAGCAGGGCTCTGCTGGTGTCACCATCTTGACCACATGGCAAGCAGGACAAGGCAGCTTCAGGGCCTTGTTATCTTTTAAGTTAGAGTACCTCTGATCTCAATCAGATGCTGTAACCTTACTTCCAATGAACCTTGAGTAAATGAAACTCCTTTGCAACTTTCAACCAGCCAATGTTTGTGTTTCTTGATTAGCAGTCAGCCGGGTGTGGGAGGCTCCCTGGGTTGATTCCCAGCAAAGGGGGGGGGGGGTCTGCTGCTGAAGCTACTCTGCTTCCCCCCTAAAGGAAGAAACCAGTTTTAAGAGATTCCTCCAACAGATATTCAGTAGGTTTCATGCATTAAAATTGGTCACTGTGTTTAATAAAGTAATAAATCTGGTGTCTTCGCTGGGCGGTGTGAGCATCAATAGAATGCTGGATTCAGGGAGGTGGCAGCAAGAGGCAAGCATCTCGTGGTCTTGTGTGTGCTCACTGAGGCTTCTGGTGGGCCGCTGTGAGATACAGGAAGCTGGGCTAGGTGGGCATTGGGCCTAATCCAGCAGGACTGTTCTTATGACAGTGCACCATTTTTCAAATGTGTTTGCTTTGTTCCTGATTTCCATACTGTAGATTTTGGCAGAGAGCAGAAGGTGATGACACAAAGACAAAAGTCCTGCTGCTGCAGCTCCTCCCCCCCCCCGCCCCGAAATAGGAGCACTGCAGGCCCCAAGGCAACTCCAGGGGCCTATTCAGAATGGTTGGGCAGCAGTGCAGAAACCAGAATGGGGAGAAGCCCCCCCCCCCCCCCAGAACAGAAAGCAGGCCCACTTCTGTGGAGAAGGGATGCGGTCTGCAGCAATGTTCTGAAACGGCCAGTATCACTCCTTGGTGCCCGTGCAAAAGTCCTTGAGCTGCAACTGCAGGGGACAAAGGAGGTATTGTGGGCAAGAGCCTGGAGCTTATCTTTCCAAGGATGACTTGATCGAGGCCACGCAAGTGAGACCGACTCCTTGTGTTGGTTTCCATATTTTTGATAAAGTTGTTCTCCCAAGGGAGGAGGGTGCCGGGCTCTGGCCTTTGACTGGAAGCTGTGGCCGCATTCCTCACTGCCCCTGCCTGCTTATTTCTGCATGGCCACGAGTGGGGGTGCCCTTCCACAGCATCACCTCTGCTGACTTGCTTCCACTGTGTGCTCACCGTGTTCGAGGAATGAAGCTCTCCTCCTCACGGAACAGGGTTCGGGGCTCTGCTTTCACCTCAGTTAGCAGTTGGCCACCTTCCTGCAGGGATCCAGCAACAGCACTGCTAGACTCTGGAAATGGCTCCCAAGCAGCCGAGGCAGCCTTGGGCCCCGCTCTGGCTGGGAGGACAGTGGAACCCCCTCCCCCCAGCACGGCTGCAGGCCTTCCTCTCCAGCAGCCAGGCAGCCTCATTCAGGGTGCCCTGTGCAGCATTCCAGACACACTCCCTGGGCGAATGAGCGCCGGAGGCAGCCTGAGAGAACTGGGATGGTGTGAGAGGCCTTCTCCAGTCGGGCTCCCCATCCTCACCCTTGTGCCCCCCCTTTTCCTGCTTGCAAGTAGGGTGACACACAGCCACAGTTCTGCTGCAGAAGAGGGGGGAGGGCAGCCCGCTCCAGCTGTGCAAAGGCTCTGAGCAGCAGGACTCTGCTTTGATGCTTGGGCTAGTTCTGCTCAGAGCTCCTGAGCACTCCTCTTGGCTCTCAGTTCACAGGGCAGGCTGCTTCCTTCTGCCCAGGAGGCAGCTCCATGGAAGCCCCTTATCGGAGTTGCTTCCACAGGGAGTGTTCCTTCCTGGTGCCTCTGATGCGCGCTGGAGCACGTCTCCTCACAAAATGGCCTCTGCCCTCCACCCCAGCCCTTCCTGAGCTCCAGCAAGAGGGTGCTCAGCGCGTGACACGCTCCAGCAAAGCCGCAGGCGAGGCTCTTCTGGAAAGGAGAGGACGTGCCCGGGCTGCTCCCCTGGCTGGGCCAGACGCGAGATCAGTGCTGCCACGCCACCTCCACTGGCCCAGCAGGAGTCCGAAAGGGCCAGCCTCTGAGTTGCACAGGCACAGGGGGGCAAAGCAATGTTGCTTCTTTGAAAAACACTTTTAGCTCAGCCGTCTGCACGAGTGTGCCGGGGGGGGGATTAACCCAGTGAAGTCAAGTGTTCCTTAAAGCAAAGGGAGAGTGAAGGTTTGAAGAGGGCCGTTCAGCTGTGGGGCTCTCAGCCACAGACGTCTCCCCCCCCCCAAACTCTCAGGACCACCAGCAGTTGAGCGCAGTCCCCTCCCCACCAGCGCCACCCTCCACACCACCCTGCTTCCATTCTGACACAGGCCAGGAGTGCCAGGGAGGGGCCAGGCTCCTGCTTGCCTAACTGCTTGCCTGTCTGGCCCACCAGACTGCTTTCCTAAGCACTGGGCAGTCAAGGAGGTGGTGTCAGGGAAGGCTGAAGAAATGCGGCCACCACTGATGTGATGGTGCAGCTGCGCAGAAGAAAGGGGCAGTTTGGACTGGGCCAGGGGATCGTGAGACGGAGAACATCCAGGCCAGGGAGCCTGCCTGGGGCTCCTTCCAAGGGTGCATCTCTCGCCACTGTGCCTGGTGAATGAGGCCTTGCTCAGCGTGGGCACTGGGTCATGACGAGCTGCGCAGGACCACCTTGGCTCACAAACGCAGCAGGGAGCGGCAAGAGTCCCTCCAGACCTCTGCGCTTCAATGACTCGGCCGTTTAGCCCTAAAAATGCCCCGTCGCACAAGCACATTCGTAGGGTTAAACTGTCCTTTCTTGGAGGCAACTTTCAGGAGGGCAACACCCCGTTAAAGAGCAACTACTCCGATTAAAATGGCCCCTTGCGGGCCCAACACACATGACCTGGTGCCTGTCCTGGCCCAATGGCGCATTCAGCCTCATGTGGTTTGGCTCCTGTCCTGATCTGCCTTTGGATTCGCAAATCCTTGTTTCCCCCTAAGCTGCTCCCTGCAGCGCTTCTGCCTGTGAGGAGGGAAGGCAGCTTCATTCCCTCTGCAACTTTGCATTCCAGAGATGCCATTTCCAGTGCAGAAGGACTGGTCTCTCCGAAGGAGACGGGTCTCTCCCTGCTGGCTGGCCAGAGTGCCTCTGCGCAGTCCCTTGGGAGAGCTCCATGCCTATTTGACATGATTCCTGTGCAAGGGATGGGGTGGGGGAGGAGGCAGAGTCAGAGGAGAGAGAGAGAGGTGGTCTCCCCACTGCAGGTTGTGGCTGTCCTCCCCGTGTCATAATGGGGGGGGCTCAGCCTGTGGTGGGGGCTGGGGCTTGCACACCAGTCCAGCCTCCCCTGGCCCCCTCCCAGGAAGCTCTGGGAGAGACTCTGCTCCCTGTGGGACCTCCACTGATGAGCTGGCAGTACTTGCGGGGGGGGGGGCGGGTGCCAGACACAAGGGGGGGGCAGCAGGCAGGAAATGCTCCGCATGTCTCCACTGAAGCCAGCAAATTCCCACTCCAGCAGCAGCAGAGCCCTCGGGCCTTGGCTCCTGCCCCACTCCCTGCACCTGGCCTACAGACGCTCCAGCCACAAGGAAGTCTTTGGTCTCAGAGTTCCCACCCCACCTTTGACCCGGCTGCTTTACCCCGCTGCTCCTCCCCCACGACTGCCACCTCCCTTCTGGAAGGTTGGGCTGAGAGGAGCTCCCTCCGCGGTTCCTCACAGAGCTCTGGGGCTGGCCCGACCATCCTCCTGTGTGGCTGCCTGGACCTGCAAGGGGGCAGTGCCACTTCCTGGCACCTCAACCCAGTGGCATTGTGCAGGAGCTAGTCTCTGTCCTAGCCTTTACCTGCTGCGTGGCATGGGGGGCTGAGCGACGTGGAGCCTGGTGGGCAGGTGACCCTCTTCCTCTACAGGCAGGTCTGGCTGGACTGCTCTTGTAGAAACACCCAGTGGTCCTGTGGGAGCAGCGCAGAGGGACCGCCTGCACTGTGGGCTTCAGCAAACTTATGAGGGAGCAGGAAGAGGCAACTCACAGCCCATCCTCAGGGCTCTTTACAAGACCGAACTGGTGTTCCACTGCTGTAAATGGTGCGCCGTGGATGTGATCCCTTTTGGGAGCCTGACACACCTCCTTTCTCCAAGGGCAAGGGAGGGCACCAGGATGAGGTCTCTTGTTATCTGGTGTGCTCCCTGGGGCATTTGGTGGGCCGCTGTGAGATACAGGAAGCTGGACTAGATGGGCCTGTGGCCTGATCCAGCGGGGCTGTTCTTATGTTCCCTCACCTAAACCAGCAAAGTAGCTGGCCTGGGTCCAAGGACACCCATCAGCAATCAGGTGGCAAGAATGTTTTTACCAACATCTTGCTGACTGTCTGGTTGCCCTCCCTCCACCACGGCACACAGCACATGCTCTGTTGGCACAGCTGCATCTATGGACTGGCAGGGCTGGGATTAGGTTTCAGAGGGAGGGAGGGAGGGAGGGTGACCTGGTGATGGAGGAGATTCAAGTTTCTCCCTTGTTATGGACAGATTGCTACCTGGTAACGCGTGGGCTGATGACCTCTGCAAGGTTGCGGGACCTAGTGGTATAGTTCACCCCTGAAGGCTGATGGGACACGCACACGCATGCACAGAGTAGCCTTTGTCCTTTGCCTGAAAACACGAAGCAGTCTGGATGCACCTTGTTCCCACTCTGTAGGAAGATGTTCCCGCTAGAGACAGGAGCTCCTGACTAGGCTTCCAGTGGAGGCCAAGGCATATGTCTGCCAACCGGGCAGCCAAATCCACTCGTTCAGGTTAAGGGCTGGGGTTGTTATTATTATTCTAGTATTAAGTGGAGGAATTTGCACGAGCGCTTGAGGAATCTCTTCCAGGCCCGGTCGATGCAAATGCATCCAACAGATGGGAACATTTCAAGAATGCTGTTTACAACACCGCCTTGTCCATATTTGGCAAGAAGACCAACAAGACGGCAGACTGGTTTGAAGCCCACTCTGAGGAGTTGACACCAGTCATTGAGGAAAAGAGGAGAGCTCAAGCAGCACACAAGGCCTGTCCCAGTGAGCGCAACCTGCAGGTCCTCCGAGGTGCTCGCAGCAAAGTCCAGCAGACTGCCAGGAGATGTGCTAACGACCACTGGCTCCAGCTCTGTTCCGAGATACAGATAGCAGCTGACACGGGCAACATCAAGGGGATGTATGACGGTATCAGGCAGGCCCTAGGTCCAACACAGAAGAAAATTGCCCCTCTGAAGGCTGCCACAGGCGAGGTCATCCAGGATCGGACACAGCAGATGGAACGCTGGGTGCAGCACTACTCTGAGCTATATTCCAGAGCAAATGTAGTCACCGAAGAAGCGCTGAACAACATTGAGTGCCTGCCTGTGCTGGAGGAGCTTGACAGTGAACCAACCCTAGAAGAACTTCATGTGGCCCTGGACTCCCTTGCCTTTGGCAAGGCACCTGGAAAAGACAGCATCCCTGCTGAAGTCCTAAAGTGCTGCAAAGAGATCATCATCACTGAGCTGCATGAAATCCTCTGTCTCTGCTGGAGAGAAGGTGGAGTACCTCAAGACATGAGGGATGCAAACATCATCACGCTGTACAAGAACAAAGGCGACAGGGGTGACTGCAACAACTACCGTGGCATCTCTCTCCTTAGCGTTGTAGGAAAGTTGTTTGCCCGAGTTGCACTAAAGAGGCTCCAGGTACTTGCAGAGAGCGTTTATCCAGAATCACAGTGCGGATTCTGAGCCAGCAGGTCCACCATTGATATGGTATTCTCCCTTACACAACTGCAGGAGAAATGCAGGGAACAGCGACAGCCACTCTTTATAGCCTTCATAGATCTCACGAAGGCCTTCGACCTGGTCAGCAGGGATGGCCTCTTCAAGATTCTCCCCAAGATCGGATGTCCACCCAGGCTCCTCAGCATCATCAGATCCTTCCACAAGGACATGAAGGGCACTGTTGTCTTTGATGGCTCCACATCAGACCCCTTTGACATCCGAAGCGGCGTGAAGCAGGGCTGTGTTCTTGCACCAACCTTGTTTGGGATCTTCTTCGCTGTCCTGCTGAAGCATGCCTTTGGAACCGCAACAGAAGGCATCTATCTCCGGACCAGATCAGATGGAAAGCTCTTCAACCTCTCCAGACTGAGAGCAAAGTCCAAAGTCCAGCTGAAATGTCTGCATGACTTCCTCTTTGCCGATGATGCAGCTGTCACTACCCACTCTGCCAAAGATCTCCAGCAGCTCATGGATCATTTTAGCAAGGCCTGCCAAGATTTTGGACTGACGATCAGCCTGAAGAAAACACAGGTCATGGTTCAGGATGTGGACTCACCTCCCTGCATTACAATCTCTGCGCATGAACTGGAGGTTGTCCATGACTTTGTGTACCTTGGCTCAATGATCTCTGACACTCTTTCTCTCGATACCGAGCTAAACAAACGCATCAGTAAAGCAGCTACCACGTTTTCCAGACTCACAAAGAGAGTCTGGTCCAACAAGAAGCTGACGGAACATACCAAGATCCGGGTCTACAGAGCTTGCGTCCTGAGTACACTTCTGTTCTGCAGCGAGTCATGGACTCTTCGCTCACAACAGGAGAGGAAACTGAACGCTTTCCACATGCGCTGCCTCCGACGTATTCTCGGCATCACCTGGCAGGACGAAGTTCCTAACAACACAGTCCTGGAACGTGCTGGAATCCCTAGCATGTATTCACTGCTGAAACAGAGACGCCTGCGTTGGCTCGGTCATGTCGTGAGAATGGATGATGGCCGGATCCCAAAGGATCTCCTCTATGGAGAACTCGTGCAAGGAAAGCGCCCTACAGGTAGACCACAGCTGCGATACAAGGACATCTGCAAGAGGGATCTGAAGGCTTTAGGAGTGGACCTCAACAAGTGGGAAAGCCTGGCCTCTGAGCGTCCCGCTTGGAGGCAGGCTGTGCAGCATGGCCTTTCCCAGTTTGAAGAGACACTTGGCCAACAGTCTGAGGCAAAGAGGCAAAGAAGGAAGGCCCATAGCCAGGGAGACAGACCAGGGACAGACTGCACTTGCTCCCAGTGTGGAAGGGATTGTCACTCCCGAATTGGCCTTTTCAGCCACACTAGACGCTGTTCCAGAACCACCTTTCAGAGCGCGATACCATAGTCTCTCGAGACTGACGGTTGCCAACAGTATTAAGAGGATTTATAGACCACTTTTCAACAATAAAGGTCACAATGCCGTCTACAGAGAAAATCAAATCACTAAGTGACTCCCAAAAGGGCTCAGAATCTGAAATGATGCAGAAGGAACACTGGCAAGCAGTCAACAGAGAGGACCCTGTGCTGGGGTCAGGAGGGACAAATGCTCTTTCCCGCTACACACAAGAAGAACAGAAAAGTGCTCTTGGCCACTCAGCAGGGTAACTGGTGAAGTGGTCAGGTGGGTTCCCCCATCAGGTAACCCCACGATATCTTCAGAGCGAAGTTTCCTATAATCAGGCACAAGAATGTGTGCTTCCAGATCTTGGTGTGCCTTGCCAGGTCTGCCATAGGAACCAGCTGCTGCCTTGTGGAAGGCACACTCTCTTCTACACTCACAGTAAGTGCAGAAGGTCTCCATTCCTGGGACCAGATACTAGCTACTAGTAGGGACTACTCAGGGCCTCTGGGAGGAATTTTATCAGGGGGTACAAAGTTTCTTTTGGGCCCCTTTGCAAAGAGGGAGAGGGTGAAACAGAGTGGGGAGGTGGCAATGGGGATGAGAAGAATGGGGGCAAAACAGGGAGGGGGAAAGTGGTAAAAGCCGGAATAGTCTTTGGAGCCAGTGCTGGCAGCTAGATATAGTAATACAAACACACTCCCAAGGGCACAATCCTGGCTGACTTGGGCCAGAGCAAGTCCTTTGTGCCAGCCCAGGAGGGTCGCAAATGTGCCATAAAGCATGTTTGCACCTCCTCAGGAATCGGCTGGGCCGTTGCAGGGACGCATGCCAGCCCACAGAGGTGGGACAGAGACCTTCTGGGGTGGGGGGTGGGGAGATGGGGAGTGGGAGGGGGCCTGGAACCCAGCAGATACGCCAGATCCTAATCCCCATTCCCGAGCAGCGCAGAGCGGCTTCAAGGCACTCCACTCTCCTCGAACTTATGGCACCTTCAGAGGTGCACATGTCTGAAGACACCCATTGGGGCTGCAGTGGCTTACCTGGGGCTAAGGGGAAGAGTTGCCGCTTACCTCCAGCTGAGCCACTTTGGGGCCCTATCTTGCGCTGGATTCAGCACAATCCTCCTGGCCTGCCTGTTCCAGAGCAAGATAGGATTGCGCTGTTAGTCTCTCTAAAATCTTCCAAGTATAGAAAGTCACCGCAGGAGATTTGTATAATTGAATTTAGGCTCACACTAGAATGGAAAGTGTCCTGTGTAAACCAAAACTGACTTCTGCAGCCCTGCAGTCCCAAAGCTGTGTCCCTGAGCTCCTACACTCCTTCATGGTAAGCAGTTCCATAAGCCAAAGAGCTACTGTCGTGGGTCAGTTTCCTCTGTGATGTGACACTGCTAAGGAACGTATGCATTCCTGGGCCTGATGTGAATGGCTTGTGGCAGTAGTCGCTGCCATGTGCCCACAGTAATGCCCACAGCATCCCGCGCAGGCAGTGAGTCTGGGCGAGATTGAAAAATGTAAGATCCCAGGAGATTTCTGGGCCCCCTCCTTTGGTTCCTCTTTCAGACCCTGGGCCTGGGTACAAATGACCCCGTTTACCCCCCTCTCCTAGGCTCTGGGACTACTGTATTTCTAGCTGGATGCATTTGAGAAGTCAGTTTTGCTCTGCTTGCTCTTTCCACTACCAGCCAGCTGCAAACGTCACTGGTGAACATAAGAACAGCCCCACTGGATCAGGCCATAGGCCCATCTAGTCCAGCTTCCTGTATCTCACAGCGGCCCACCAAATGCCCCAGGGAGCACACCAGATAACAAGAGACCTCATCCTGGTGCCCTGCCTTGCATCTGGCATTCTGACATAGCCCATTTCTAAAATCAGGAGGTTGTACATGCACATCATGGCTTGTAACCCGTAATGGATTTTTCCTCCAGAAACTTGTCCAATCCCCTTTTAAAGGCATCCAGGCCAGACGCCATCACCACATCCTGTGGCAAGGAGTTCCACAGACCGACCACACGCTGAGTAAAGAAATATTTTCTTTTGTTCTAACTCTCCCAACATAAGAACATAAGAACATAAGAACAGCCCCACTGGATCAGGCCATAGGCCCATCTAGTCCAGCTTCCTGTATCTCACAGCGGCCCACCAAATGCCCCAGGGAGCACACCAGATAACAAGAGACCTCGTCCTGGTGCTCTCCCCTACATCTGGCATTCTGACTTAACCCATTCCTAAAATCAGGAGGTTGCGCATACACATCATGGCTTGTACCCCATAATGGATTTTTCCTCCAGAAACCCGTCCAATCCCCTTTTAAAGGCGTCTAGGCTAGACGCCAGCACCACATCCTGTGGCAAGGAGTTCCACAGACTGACCACGCGCTGAGTAAAGAAATATTTTCTTTTGTCTGTCCTAACCCGCCCAACACTCAATTTTAGTGGATGTCCCCTGGTTCTGGTATTATGTGAGAGTGTAAAGAGCATCTCCCTATCCACTCTGTCCATCCCCTGCATAATTTTGTATGTCTCAATCATGTCCCCCCTCAAGCGTCTCTTTTCTAGGCTGAAGAGGCCCAAACGCCGTAGCCTTTCCTCATAAGGAAGGTGCCCCAGCCCCGTAATCATCTTAGTATTTTGCACCTTTTCCATTTCCACTATGTCTTTTTTGAGATGCGGCGACCAGAACTGGACACAATACTCCAGGTGTGGCCTTACCATCAATTTGTACAACGGCATTATAATATTAGCCATTTTGTTCTCAATACCCTTCCTAATGATCCCAAGCATAGAATTGGCCTTCTTCACTGCCGCCGCACATTGGGTCGACACTTTCATCGACCTGTCCACCACCACCCCAAGATCTCTCTCCTGATCTGTCACAGACAGCTCAGAACCCATCAGCCTATATGGGCAGGAGGTCTGGTCTAGAGGGTAGAGCCTTCATTTGCCTGAAGATTAACATCCACAAGGTCGCCAGTTCGAGGCCACCGGCACCGTGCGACCTTGAAGCAGCTGACAAGCTGCAGCTGAGCTGTTCCATCTGCTCGGAGCGTGGGAGGATGGAGGCCAGAATGTTAAACCAGATTGGAGTGTAACACCTTGAATGTAGTGGTTCTTGAAAGAAAGAACCTTCTTTCAATTTGTAAAAATCCCTTCGTGGATTTAATAAGCCTGAGTACACTTCTGTACTGCAGCGAGTCATGGACTCTTCACTCACAACAGGAGAGGAAACTGAATGCTTTCCACATGCGCTGCCTCCTACGTATTCTCGGCATCACCTGGCAGGACAAAGTTCCAAACAACACAGTCCTGGAACATGCTGGAATCCCTAGCATATATGCACTACTGAAACAGAGACGCCTGTGTTGGCTCGGTCATGTCGTGAGAATGGATGATGGCCGGATCCCAAAGGATCTCCTCTATGGAGAACTCGTGCAAGGAAAGCGCCCTACGGGTAGACCACAGCTGGGATACAAGGACATCTGCAAGAGGGATCTGAAGGCCTTAGGAGTGGACCTCAACAAGTGGGAAACCCTGGCCTCTGAACGGCCCGCTTGGAGGCAGGCTGTGCAACATGGCCTTTCCCAGTTTGAAGAGACACTTGGCCAACAGTCTGAGGTTAAGAGGCAAAGAAGGAAGGCCCATAGCCAGGGAGACAGGCCAGGGACAGACTGCACTTGCTCCCAGTGTGGAAGGGATTGTCACTCCCGAATCGGCCTTTTCAGCCACACTAGACGCTGTTCCAGAACCACCTTTCAGAGCGCGATACCATAGTCTTTCGAGACTGAAGGTTGCCAACTATGTAAACCGCCTTGAATAAAGACCAAGAAAGGCGGTATATAAATACTGTATATTATATTATATTATATTATATTATATTATATTATATGTGAAGTTTTGATTTTTTGCCCCAATGTGCATGGCTTTACACTTACTGACATTGAAGCGCATCTGCCATTTTGCTGCCCATTCTGCCAGTCTGGAGAGATCCTTCTGGAGCTCCTCACAATCACTTCTGGTCTTCACCACTCGGAAAAGTTTGGTGTTGTCTGCAAACTTTGCCACCTCACTGCTCACCCCTGTCTCCAGGTCATTTATGAAGAGGTTGAAAAGCACTGGTCCCAGGACAGATCCTTGGGGCACACCGCTTTTCACTTCTCTCCATTGTGAAAATTGCCCATTGACACCCACTCTGTTTCCTGGTCTTCAACCAGGTCTCAGTCCAGGAGTGGACCTGACCTCTTAATTCCCTGACTGTGGAGTTTTTTCAGCAGCCTTTGGTGAGGGACCGTATCGAAGGCCTTCTGAAAGTCCAGATATATGTCTACAGGTTCTCCTGCATCCACATGCCTGTTGACCTTTTCAAAGAATTCTATATTGTTTGTGAGGCAAGACTTACCCTTACAGAAGCCATGCTGACTCTCCCTCAGCAAGGCCTGTTCGTCTATGTGTTTTGAGATCCTATCTTTGATGAGACATTCCACCATCTTACACGGTATAGATGTTAGGCTGACCGGCCTGCATGCTGTTTTTGGAGCACTGCTGAGGATCATGGCAGACAACATAAGAATGTAAGAACATAAGAACAGCCCTGCAGGATCAGGCCATAGGCCCATCTAGTCCAGCTTCCTGTGTCTCACAGTGGCCCACCAAATGCCCCAGGGGCATACAAGACAACAAGAGACCTGCATCTTGCTGCCATCCCTTGCTTCTGGCATTCTGAGATAACCCACTTCTAAAATCAGGAAGTTGCACATACACACCTTGGCTTGTAATCCGTGATGGACTTTTCCTCCAGAAATTTGTCCAGTTCCCTTTTAAAGGTATCTAAGCCAGATGCCATCTTGGGTCAAGGCATTCCACAGACTAACTACACACTGGATTAGGAGCAGAACAAGACTCTGGTTTGTTGAATCCACACAGCCTCCTCTGTAAATCTCTTCAACATCTTTGCACAGTTGGTGCCAAGGTCTTCTGGGAGTGGTTGGCAACCTTCAGTCTCGAAAGACTCTGGTATAAGCCTACAGCACCCGGTATTCCCAGGCGGTCTCCCATCCAAGTACTAACCAGACCTGACCCTGCTTAGCTTCTGAGATCAGGCATGTGCAGGGTAACAGTTGCTGCATAGTGGCTGTATAGTGGGAATACAGCAGCACATTATCCTTGGGGGTCAGAGGCCAACTCAGCACTAGGAAACGTCATCTCTGCCTCAAGAGACAGGCCCAAAGCTGGAGACTTTCCGGAGCTTCCCCTTCACGTGTTCTGTGTAAATGTAAATATCAGGCAGGAATTTAATCAGGGTGCACCTTGTAGAATCCACAATTCAGTTTGCTATCTGGGGAGATACTCTGAGAGAACGGGCCACACCTCTGACATGCTTAATTTGGCCAGGGTCGGTTTTAAAGCTTCCTTAATAGGACATACAAACACCACTTCTCCTCCTCAGGCAGACAGATCCAACTGAAGATCCAATGATCTTCAATTCCAACTCTTTGCCGTCATTTCAAACCTTTTCAACAGAGGCAAAGCAGTGGCCCTAAGAACTGCCACTGATGATTTCCTGATTGATGGTTTGTTATGCCCAGAGAACAATTCTTAACGAGTGTTTCACGAATGGTGCCAAGCAGAGAAGGCTCTCCAAGCAATACGGGGACGACAATCATGTTCCAATGACCCCTGGTGGAGCAGGCCAGGCTGACTGCATAAAGTTGTACCTGCTGGTTTATTTCAGTCCCGGAGCCAGAAGTTATTTTGTTGATCAGCCTTATAGTTTGCTTCCAAACCTCTCGGGCTGGGTTGTCATCCTTGGGCTGGATCTTGTGGGTTTTCACCAGCCAGCCGGTCGGCACGAGAACACCACCCTCTGCAGCTAAAAGTTGCACCCAATGGAGCTGAGGGACTGACTCACCATGTTGCTGCTGCTGTGCCGCAGACATCAACCAAGCAGCGCCACTTGCCTGCTTGCAGGAACACGAGGAGGGGGCCACAGCTGCAGTCCTGCTTCCCACCCGGAGGAGGGACTCTGCACCTGCCCCTTCCCTTCTTTCCCCACTGCTGAGGTGTGGAGGAGGTGCCAGATGCAGAGCCTCCCATCAGGCTAGTTCAGAGGAAACAAGAGAAAGGAGGGAGCAGAAGAGAAAGAGCATTCCACAAAATGTGGTGCCCCCTGCACACCAGCTCAGCCCCCTCCCCACTGGCATTCTTGCAGCTGGTTTTCACTCAACTTCTGTGTTTCGGACAGGGCCGAGTGCACCAGCTCCCTGTGTATTCCTGGCAAGAACTTTTTGGTGGCTCAGCCAAAACAGCCGAGAACTGTCCTTCCACAGTGGGGCACAGCAGATATTCAGCGGGAAGGCCAGTGAGCCAAGGCTGCCCACTGTGCAGGGGAACCCCACACAAACCACAGCAAGGCAGGGCTGTGGGCTCAATGAGAGGCTTCGCCGCCCAAAATAGCTGCCAGGAAATGACTCACGAACGCTCAAGGCAGCCGGAGACCAGCTGGCCAGCTCCGTCCCCCTCATCAGAGCCCACCCCAGCCAGAGGGAACAGTAGCAGGGCCAGGTGCAGGGAGACATGGGAAGCCTGGTCACTCCGGGGGTAGGTCTGGGGCTTCTCCTTGCCTGGAGCAGGGGCACTTGAAGGCAGTTGAGCCTTCCCCATGCTGTGCCCCCCATAAACTTCCTGTTCCAGCATAATTTTGATTATGCACTGCAAATCACGGCACTGCTATTCTTAAGAAGCCGATATGTTGCTTTCCAGTTACAGCGAACTGAATGAGAAGCTGTTTCCTTGCTCCACGGGGGCATGCAGACTAAAGCCCCATCCCACCGGACACTGCAGTGACTGCATATGGCTGCCGGCACAGCATCATTCCTATCCTAAGCTCATCCTGGCAACACCACCCCAACCCATGGTGCAATGAGGCCAAATGCCCAAGCTGTTCTGGCAAAGCACCACTGCTGCAGCCCATCCCAATAACACCCCTGCATCCCTGGAAACAAGTTGTCCACCCACAGAGCATCCCTGAGAAGGTCAAAGTCTGGACTGAACAGCAGCATCTGAAAGGGAAACACGCAAACTGGGTTGCCAGCCATCTCCTCCCAGCAGGTTCCTGATCCAACGGACTGCCAACTGCAGGGCCAGCCTTAGGAGTGGCGAAGCCTCATTGAAAACATCTTTTCACAGGACCCCAGATTCACAGCCAAGGTCTGTAGCTATAAATGAAATGCATTACACTCTACGGTAGGATGGAGAGCAATCAAGACGTGTGTTTAAAAAGTGCAGGTGAGTTCAGGGACCCACTGGATCGAAGCACATTTTAATATAAAACGGCACACACGTAAGCCTGCAAGTGAACAAAGAACGTGTAGATCACCATTAAAAAGGAAATAGTTACAAAACCACTTGTTTTAGTGACTGGAATGATTTAGCTAAAATATTTTATTTTTTGTTTAGAAAAAAAAAATCAAAAAGTAGACTAGCCTAGCATGGGGCCCAATTGAGAGCAACTGGATCAACTGGCTTGAAGTCAGCCCTGCGTGCCTGTGAGGTCAGGCTGCAAGGGTCGGTGCACTGCTGGACTTGGAGTTTGAGAAGCAGGACCCGACTGGAAGGAGGAGGTCAGCAACCCCATCAAGCAGCAGCTGGGCTCACGCTGGTCACTGCAGGCAGGCAGGCAGACGGTAGGTTTCTCTGGTGGGCTGAGCAGTGCTTTCGCCTCTGCAGAGCAAGGAAAAACACAGAGTCGACAGCAAGAGCTCAACAACAGCATCAGTCACACTCTTCTCTGGGTTGGGACACATACTCAGTGCCGGCAAGTGTTGTCCCCAGACAGCATAGGGGGCAAGAGCATATTGTGGCTTGGGACATGACTTCTCCCTATCAGAGGCGGGGCTGCAGTGGATCCCTGCAGAGGAACAGCACCCACATCCTGTGGCAATGGCACAGTTGGGAAGAACCAAAAAGGACTACGGTGAGTGTTTGACCAGCTGTAGCAACGGCTGGAGTGCCTGGCATTCCCCAAGAGTGCGCAGGAGCTCACTGCGCTCAGCTGTACCAAAAGGAGTTGCGGCAGTCACTCAGTTGTGGTTGGGCCACACAGCTGACAGCAGAGACACAAGTGACAATCCTAGAACAGGGTTGCTCAAATTGTGGGTTGAGACCTACTTGGATTGGTTGCAAAGCTGCAACTGACAAGCTGATCGGAGAGGAGCAAAATGCACTGGAACCCGATGGACAGTGAAAATGAGCAATTCCACAAGTTTATCTGTGAGTAGATGTACGTGCCCTGGTCCATTGCGAAGGGCAGGCTGAGAGGAATCCAACACCACAAGAAGGTCCCAATCCAATGAACACAGTCCCCCCAAAACACCCGAGAAGGAAGCCCCTCCTTCAAGCTAAGGAATGTGTTTGAGCCTTATGGAAAGTGAAATTAAGCCATGCGGTCACATTTACTCACAAGTAAGTAAATGTGGCTTGGTTCATGTGGAAGGTCAGGCGAAAGGGAGTGCAAAGCTAGCAAAATGGTCCTGATCCTATGCACGTGGAGCTCAACAACTGCTCCAGAAGGCAGCCCCCCCCATAGTTAAAAGAGGCTTGAGTTGATAAGTCTTTTTTTTTTAGTCTTGTAAAGCTAGGTGGGTCCTGATGGGGTGAAATTTTAAACAGTGGATTCTAGTGATAACAGGTGAACGACTGCTTGACTGGAAAGGGCTGTTCACTTTGCAGATTCCTCCCCCCCCCCCCACCCACACAGTGGAGTCTCACTTCCTGTTATTCTCGGTTTTCAATGCTGTTTAGAGGGAAGCTTTGAATCTCAATCCAGCCCAAATAAAAAACATGTTGGATTCAAAATTGGCTTAAATATAAGAACTTAAATTGAACTGGGCATTGGGTAGGGTTGAAAATTTTAAGGTTTTTTGGGGGCGGGGGGTTGAGGTTTTTGCAGGCAGGCTACAGAGATAATTTACTTCTGATAATTTACACTGATCTTTAAAAAAGGAAGGAGAGGGGACCCGGGAAACTATAGGCTAGTCAGCCTCACGTCTGCTCCAGGTAAGATGGTGGAATGCCTCATCAAAGACAGAATCTCAAAACACATAGACGAACAAGCCTTGCTGAGGGAGAATCAGCCTGGCTTCTGTAAGGGTAAGTCTTGCCTCACAAACCTTTTAGAATTCTTTGAAGAGGTCAACAGGTATGTGGATCCGGGAGAACCCGTGGACATTATATATCTGGACTTTCAGAAGGCGTTCGACATGGTCCCTCACCAAAGGCTACTAAAAAAACTCCACAGTCAGGGAATTAGAGGACCAGTCCTCTCCTGGATTGAGAACTGGTTGAAGACCAGGAAACAGAGAGTGGGTGTCAATGGACAATTTTCACAAATGGAGAGAGGTGGAAAGTGGAGTGCCCCAAGGATCTGTCCTGGGACATGTACTTTTCAACCTGTTCATAAACGACCTGGAGACAGCAGGTCGCAGCAAGGTGGACAAGCTTGCAGATGACATGAAACTTTTCTGAGTGGCAAAGAGCAGAAGAGACTGTGAAGAGCTCCAGAAGGATCTCTCCAACTGGGAGACTGGGCAGCAAAATGGCAGATGCAATTCAATGTATAATTGTAAAGTCCTGCACATTGGGGCAAAGAACTAAAACTTCACATATAGGCTGATGGGTTCTGAGCTGTCTGACAGATCAAGAGAGAGATCTTGTGGTCCTTGTGGACAGCTCGATGAAAGTGTCAACCCAATGTGTGGCGGCAGTGAACAGGGCTAATTCCGTGCTTGGGATCATTAGGAAAGGCATTGAGAATTAGACAGCTAATACTATAGTGCCATTGTACAAATCCATGGTTAGGCCACACCTGGAGTATTGTGACCAGTTCTGGTCGCCACATCTCAAAAAGGATATAATGGAGATGGAAAAGGTGCAAAAGAGAGTGACTAAAATAACTGGGTTGGGGCACCTTCCCTAAGAGGAAAGGCTACAGTGTTTGGGCCTCTTCAGTCTAGAAAAGAGGAGTCGGGGGGGACGGGACATGATTGAGACATACAAAATTATGCAGGGGATGGACAGAGTGGATAGGGAGATGCTCTTTACTCTCTCACATAACACCAGAACCAGGGGACATCCACTAAAGTTGAGTGCTGGGAGGACAAACAGAATACTTCTTTATCCAGTGCGTAATTAGTTTGTGGAACTCCTTGCCACAGGAAGTAGTGATGGCATCTTGCCTGGATGCCTTTAAGAGGGGATTGGACAAATTTCTGGAGAAAAAATTCATTACGGGTTACAAGTCATAGTAGGCTCTAGATTTTAGAGGCAGGCTGCCTCTGAGTGCCAGATGCAGGGGAGGGCACCAGGACGCAGGTTGTGTTTGTTTTCTTGTGTGCTCCCTGAAGCATTTGGTGGGCCACTGTGAGATCCAGGAAGCTGGAGTAGATGGGCCTTTGGCCTGATCCAGCGAGGCTCTTCTTATGTATTTGGTGGAATTAGGCTGGTTTCTCAATTTCATTTCCTCTCATTTATTTGTTTTACTTTATTTCTAATTATTCATTTTAAATGTTTATAGCCTGCCTAAAAATGGCATGATTTCATTGCTTGCCATAGGTAATTTCAGTGGTTGCTGCATTCTCAGGAAAGCACTTGCTGCTTTATGTCACTTCCACCAATGACATACTAATCCTGAAGGGTCAGAAGGGGGACAGACACAAGACAGTGGTGCAGCACCAATGTCTGGTGGTGTGGGATTCCCTCCCTCCTTTGCTTCCCCATGCAGGATGCTTCATTTCTGCTTCCTCTGTTGGGGTGGTAACCAAGGGATTCCAACTGGGTGTCTTTGGACTCCTCCTGGGGCAGAATACCTGCAATTCTGAGTAAACTTATCTTGCCATACGTGTTCTGAGGGATGCAAGGTTGTTTTTGCACAGTGCTCCCTTTGTGAGCTAAGTGCTCTCTCAAGATGGTTCCCATCACCAAAGTGCCCTTTGAGGGACTAGAGGTAGAGCCCTGTGCCACACTTCTCAACATCTGTGCTGCCGTCTCCCTGGCAGGGGTGTCAGTCCTGGGGTAGATGTACTGCAACTAGCTGCCAAATGCAGTTTGTAGATGGAAGATGGTGGAAAGCCTCATCAAAGATAAAATCTGGAAACTCCAAGAAGAACAAGCCTTGCAGAGGGAGAATCAGCACGGTTTCTGCAAGGGCAAGTCTGGACTCATGAGCCTTTCAGAAACTTTGAAAAGGTCCACAGGAACGTGCACAACTCACCAACCCCTCCCATAGCGCCACAGCAACCTCATCACCAATTGCACACTCATCACAGGACAGCATGCCCACATTCCCCCACATGGGACACGCGCGGAAGCAGCCGATCTGTGCGTAGCCACGCGCAGACAGAGAGCTGGCAGGAGTCCCAAGACCCACAGGGCTGCTCTGTTCTGCTGGGCTGCTGCTTGCAGTCTGTGTTCCAGGATATAGCTATATGGCTATATTTGTATTCCATCCAGTTTGGGGCAGGGTGTGCGCGTGTGCAAACGCGCACTGAAGTGTGGGGCTAAATTCCTCTTATGCTTCCTGTCGTGGGCGAGTGCTTGACAAACTCGTCTCTTGACTGGAGTGCAAGGATTCAAACTCCGCCTGTTATCCTTCCATGGCCCTCTTTGATGGGCACTTTTTGCCAGCTATGCAAAAGACAAGCCTGGCTTTGGTTTTCCTCTCCTGCTGCCTGGGCTTCTGCATTTCTTGCCAGCTTCCTTTCCTTGATCTGTGCACAGTGAGCAGCCAGCCCACTGGAGTGCAGCTGGGACCCTGCTTCCTCCCTGGCAAAGGAGTATTTTCTTGGGGTGGCACTTCCCCCTTGGGGAATTGAAGCCTTGTGCTGGGAAGGGCTGTGGGTCTCTCTCCCAGACTACAGAATGGTATGTTTAGGGAGTGCATCGGGTAGCAGAAAAAAAGCAGGCATAATGAGCCCCAGGCCTTCAAAACATAACAGCCCCACTGGATCAGGCCATAGGCCCATCTAGTCCAGCTTCCTGTATCTCACAGCGGCCCACCAAATGCCCCAGGGAGCACCCCAGATAACAAGAGACCTGCATCCTGGTGCCCTCCCTGGCATCTGACATAGCCCATTTCTAAAATCAGGAGGTGGCACACACACCATGGCCTGTAACCCATAATGGGTTTTTCCTCCAGAAACTTGTCCAATCCCCTTTTAAAGACGTCCAGGCCAGACGCCATCACCACATCCTGTGGCAAGGAGTTCCACAGACCGACCACACTCTGAGTAAAGACATATTTTCTTCTGCCCGTCCTAACCCTCCCAACGCTCAGCTTCAGCGGCTGTGCCCCGGTTCTGGAGCTGTGCGAGTCTCTCTCCACTCTGTCCGTCCCGCAGGATTCTTTGTCTCGACATTACGAGACGTAATTCTGAACGAGACGCCATGCGAGCGGGGAACAAGTCCTCTGCAGGAGCGCTCCGTCCTGCCAAGCGAGCGCACGGGCGACGAGGGGAGTCGCAGCAGTGCGGAGCCCCGGGAGGCAGCGGGAGGGGGCTTTGCCAGAGGGCCTGCTTCCGAGCCCGCAGACCGGGGAGCCGAAGCGCGTCCCGGGCGCCCTGCAGCCAGCAGTGCCGGAGTCCGGCCCCGGGAGGCAGCCGCAGACTGGCCGGGGGGCTGCAGCAGGCCCGGAAGCCTGGCGGGGGCCGGCCGGGAGGGGTCTCAGCCTCCGGCTCGCGTCTGCGTCAGCTGGCCGGAGGGCTGCCCGAGCGCACGCAGCCGCCCGCGGCCCCGGCCTCGACGGCGCGCCTCCTTCAGGGCCCCGCTGGGCTCCAGGCCGCGCAGGCAGGCGCCTCTGGCGAGCTCTGGGCCTCCGCCGACACCGCCCGGCCCCCGCCCGGCTCGGCCCGGCCCGGCTCAGCCCGGGAGGCGCCCGGCGGAGGCGGGGCCGGGGCGGCGGGGCGCGTGCGCAGGAGCGGGGCGGGGCGTGCGCGGCGCCTGCGCTGCCAGCCGCGGACCGAAGACAAGATGGCGGCGGCGGCCGCGGAGAGGCAGCGGCGGGACTGCGGAGGGGAGCGGAGCGGCCCGCGGGCCCCGCGCGCAGGTGAGGGCGGCCCGCGCCGGAGGCTCCTCCCTCAGCGCGCGCGCGCGCCCGGCCGCCCGCCCGCGGGCGGGGCGGGGCCTGGCGGGGGGCGGCCGCCGCGCTGACGAGGGGCCGCCGCCGCCGCCATCTTGGAACGCGCGCGCCCCCGGCCGGGCACGCGCCCGCGCCCCGCTGCGGGAGGGGTCCGGCCCGCGGAGGGGCCCGCCGGGCGGATGGGCGGAGGGAGGCGCGCCGCGGAGCCGCCCCCCGGCCGGAGGGAGGCCCGGCGCCCCGCTCCGCGAGGGAGGCCGCGCCCGGGAGTCACCTGCAGCCCCGTCTCTTGCAGCCCCGCGTTCCGGGCCCGCCCGCGCCCTCGCCAGCGCCCGCCAGCCGCGCCGCGCGCAGGCCTGAGTCGCCGGCAGCTCCGCGGACCGCGCGCGCCCCCGAGCCGGAGACGCCGCCCCGGGAGGGACCCGCCCCGCGCCGCCGAGCCCCGTGCGTAGCCCGCGCCTGCGCCGCGCCCCGCTCGCAGTTCCAGGCCCTGCGCCAGGGCGCCCCGGACTCGCACCGGCCTGGAGCGCGGGCGCTCAGCTGGCCTGCGCGGCCCTGGAGCAGAGGCGCCTGGCCTGGCCTGGCCTGCCTGCGCGCGCCTGCGGTTCTCTGGAGGCCCCGGCAGAACCCGGACCTGCAGCGCCCGCTCCCGCTGCCGAAGCAGGAAGAGGCCCCGCCTGGCAGGCGGGCTGTGCAGTGCTGGCGGAGCGGGAGCAGGGAGGCCTGCAGGAGCCAGAGCCGCTGCGCCCAGTGCGCCTGTCCCGCAGGGCTGCCTCGCTCTCTTCCGGCCTGCGCTTGGCGGGAAGGGACTGCCCGGGAAGGGGGACGCGGTGCTGAGCAGGCGACCTGAAGAAGCTGCTCCCCAGGACAGGGCCGCTGGACGGGAGAAGTCCCTCCGCTGGTCCCGGCCTCCGGCTCTCAGTTGCAGCGCCCACAGAAGCCGAGCTGCAGAACGCCTGCCTGTTGGAGCTTCCCCAAGCCGCTGGGCAAGTTCCTAGCAAAGGCCAGCTTGGCAGCAGTTGTTCAGGCCGCTTCTTTTGGAAGCTGCTGGACTGCTAGCGGGGTCTTGGGCCGCGTCCTGGGTGCGCGCCCATCACGTCTGCACCCACTCGCAGGTTCAAGCGAGGGCTAGTACGGAAAAGGGAAAGTGCCCTTCCCTGCCTTCTGCAGCACCTGGAGCTTGGCTGCCAGAGCAAGAGAATGTTCCAGAGTTTTCAAATGTTCTGAGCCTGCGCTTTCCCACGTGCTTTCAGTGCCTTGTGGTCCTTGGCCCAATTGTGATGGGCAAAAACTCTGGAGCGGAGTGGTCAGTGAACTCCCCAGCAATAACTCAAAGAGGAAACTTGGTAGTCATTTCTGTGGAATAACTCTGTGGAATCTTCCACAGAGAGAGCTTGGTAGTCATCATTTTCTCATGTGGTGCCTTGTGGCTTGCACGTGCCATCTGCTGCAAGGCACTGGAGTCTTCTTGACCCTGATCTGCCTTGGAGGGAGCAGGAAGTTAAAGGCCCCAGAGCATTCGTTGGATAAATAGGATGAGGGATCCCCTCTTCTGGTTAGACCTGCTGCCACTTTATGGGGCTGGGAAGCATGCTTGTGCTTAACGTGTTGCACCTTGTCCTGGTGCTAGCATGTCCAGTGCCGTTTTGTGGTTTCTTGTAAGCAGAAAGGGGTGGTGGGTTGCACTGGGTCCCTGGTAGGGCAGTGTGCAGGTTTCAGTAGGATGTGCAGGCCAACAGGCTGGTTCTCTTGGGCTGGGCACAGACTTGACTGTGGAGGGGCATGTAGTGATGCTGTTACCTTGTGTTTCCTCTAGTGCAAATGTGGAAAAATGGCCAATGAGAACCACGGCAGCTCCAGGGAGGAAGCTGCTCTGATGAGCCACTCTCCTGGTACCTCCCATCAAAACCAACCAAGCTCCCCCAAACTGATTCGGCTGGTGCAGGATTTGCCAGGTATTTATCATTTGTTGGGAGTGTAGCTGAGGGAGCTGCTTGCCTGTGGGGGGGGGGAGCAGGCAAGCTATCTGTCTATTGCCCCCCCCCGTCTCCCCATTCCACAATATTCTGATTCCTGACTGTCATGTTCTCTCTCAGATGAGCTGGTGCAGGCTGGCTGGGAGAAGTGCTGGAGCAAGCGGGAGAATCGTCCCTACTATTTCAACCGTTTCACCAACCAGTCGCTCTGGGAGATGCCCCTGCTAGGGCAGCACGACGTCATTGTGAGTTGCTGACTGGCTGGCCTTGTTCAGGCACCAGAAGTTGGGGGCATGAGGAGATAGGAGCACCCCTTGCTGCCTGCAACCAGTTTGCCCTGGGGTCCAGCACCATGCTATGTGCATCTGGACAGGCAACACATGTTTGGATGGATAGGGTCCTTCCGAGGCACGAGGCCTGCATCTGGGGCGTGATGGCAGAGCCCATCGTCCACCTCATAATTGTTCCTTTCTCTGGGTGTCTTTAGTCCGACCCTCTGGGTCTGAACGCAGCCCCAGTGCCTGCAGAAGGGGGAGTGGGCGATGCTGCCGTGGAAAGTAAGGTGCGGAAACGGAGACTTTCCGAGGAGGTTCAGCCTAGTGGCAACAGCATCAAGAAGCCCAAGGTAGGCTCTGTTTCCCTGTCGAGCACTTGTTTCTGGTTCAGGCTGAAGGAGTCGCAGACCTCACTGATCACACAGGCCTACGAAATTGAGCGTCAGAAAAGTTTTCCCCAAACTTTTTAATGGTTATATATGAATTTGGGATGCCAATTCCAAAAATTGCATCCGTTTTGCCCCATCACATCTAGTTTTGGAGATATAGTATAGCCTCAGCGAATGGTTCATGCAGCTTTCTCACGAGGAAGATATGGCATAGGGTTCTTCGTGAGGAAGCTGCTTCAACCATTCAGTAAAGAGACTATGCCTTGTCTCCAAAACTAGACGTGATAGGGCAAAATGGTTTCCATTTTTAGAAGCAGCACCCCAATTATGCCCAGGAATTGGTGTAAGGTTCAAGGAAGCCAAATGTGTGTTGGCAAAATGTGTTACTCAGCAATCATGTAGGGTAACCTGGCCAACAGTAAGTCTTCTTTTGACAAAACGACTGGTCTGGCAGACGGGCAAATGCCGTGGACGTGGCCTTCCGATATTTCAGCAGAGCATTTGACTGTGTCTCCCATGGTAACCATGTGGATCAAATGGCGAAATGGGTGCCAGTCAGTGCTCCCATTCAGCAGATTCAAAGCTGGCTGAACAGCTGTTCTTTGCGAGTGCATCGCATGGTTCTGTGTCCACCAGAAGGGGGGGAAGCAAGTGGAGGGCCACCATAAGACTCTGTCTTGGGCCCTGTACTGTCCAACAGTTCTACAGGGACCTGGACGGTAGGGAAAAGCTGGTGGGGAGGTCAGCTAGCTCCCTGAAGATTGAATCAGGATTCTCAGTGGCCTAGACAGGCTCCTTCACACCAGCTGGATGACGTTCAGTGGAGAGCAACGCAAGGCCTTCTGTGTAGGAACAGAAAATCAGAGGTGCAAGCCTGGGGACGGGGGCAGAGAGAGCTGACTTGGAGGCAGCCTGTGTCACAATAATCAAGGAGTCTTCATGGACCACAGGCTGAACGTGAGCCAGCAGTGCACTGCAGGAACAGAGCCAGAAAGATCAGCATCCCGCTCTGTGTCCCACCAGCCGGACCTTGCTTGGAGTGTCGTGTCCAGAACTTTGATAAGCTGGAAAAAGTTCAGAGGAGGACAGTTAGGATGGGGGGGGGGAGTCCTGAGAGGGACTGTTAACCTATTTCTGCCCAGCCACTGGTATACACATTGATCCCTGTTGCGTATATGCAATGTTGGGCAGAAATGGCTTAAAGGAGTTTGGTGTGTTCAGCTTGGAAAAGAGAAGTAGGAGAGGAGAGAGTAGGAGAGGCTTCTTTCAGTATTGGAAGGGTTTATGCTCAGAAGGGCTGGGCTTACTTTTGAAGGTACATGAGGACTAACAGGTTGACACTACAACAAAGTGGGTTTAGACTAGACACGCGGAGAAATTCCTTATGGCGATGGAGCCTGGCAGTGGAGCAGTCTGCTGCCTTGTGCAGCTGTGGCCTCCCTCACTGGAGGCTTTCAAGCACAACCTGGGATGGCTGCCCATCAACGATACTTCAGTGGCCTGCACTGAGCTGGGGCTTGGAATATATGATCCCCATGGTTCCTTCCAGCGCTGGCAGTCTATGACTGGAGGGCTCCAAAGGGCAGAGAGCCTTGATCGCAGGAAGAGAGTCGGACCAAGTTAGCATCCTTCCCAGGGAAGTGAGGAGGTCACTCTAGTCACCTTGGCAGTGAGCGAGTCAGAGCAGTTAAGGCCCTCAGGGTGCACTTGGGCAGCCACAGTGTAGCCTCCTTGGCAGGAAGCAGTGGGCAGGGTCACTTATCTTTGAGAGTTGGAGGAACCTGCTGGGAAAGATAGAAGCTCAGCTTCATTTTGTCTCTGCCGCTGAGAACAGACCAGTGTCGGAGTCTCCTGATGTCACATGGGGAAACAGTGGGGTGAAAGGAGGGCAGCCTGGCATTGGGGCGAAGTCGTGGGTTGACAGTCTGGCATTCTGCCCCCCCCCCCACCTCCAGTGTAATGTGATATTCCTCTCCTTTAGGTGGATGTGCCAGGAAACCTCCCGGCTCAGCCAGCCCTCAACTCCTCCAGCACTCCTGGAACTCCTCTGCTGAAGATGTGGGGGGTCTCTCTGGAAGACAAGCAGACAGCTCTTTTGCGACCAACTGAGTGAGTCACAGTCCCAGAGGCAGGAGAAATGGCTCAGTGGGTCCCTGCCCTGCTGCTGGAGCACATGGGAGAGGGGGCCTTGTCAGTCCCCATGCTGGGCTCTGCGCCTTGTGATGTCTCCTGGCTGTGTGTTGCTGCTGCAGGGTGTACTGGGACCTGGATGTCCAGACTAATGCTGTTATGAAGCAGAGAGCCCCATCAGAGGTGCTGACCCCTCACCCGGAGGTGGAACTTCTCCGCTCCCAACTGATGCTGAAGCTGCGCCAGCATTACCGGGAGCTCTGCCAGCAGCGAGAAGGTTGGTGGTCTCTGCCCTCCACCTGACATTCATTCCCTGCGCCCCCTGCAGGGCCCCCAACCTGGGCCCTGATGGCCACGCTCTGTGTTCCTGCCAGGAATCGATCCCCCCCGAGAATCCTTCAACCGCTGGATGTTGGAAAGGAAGGTGGTGGACAAGGGGACAGATCCTTTGCTGCCCAGCAGCTGTGAGCCAGTCGTGTCTCCATCCATGTTCAGAGAGATCATGAATGACATTCCCATCAGGTAATTGGAGGAAGATGGGTGTGGAGTGGCGGCAGAGCCCCTCAGGGGCCAGGAGCGGCCTTGCCTTCCTTACCAGGCCCCCCTCACCTCCTTCCTCTGGGCATGTTCTGCAGGTTGTCCAGAATCAAGTTCCGGGAGGAAGCTAAGCGATTGCTCTTTAAGTACGCGGAGGCGGCCAAGAGACTCATTGAATCCAGGTTGGTGTCCTGTGGGGGGGGGGGTTATTGGGGAGCATTCAGGGGAGAGTCACTAGAGGGGCTGCTTCAAAGGTGACCCAGGGCAGGGGCCGGGAATTCGCTGGCAGTCCAAGTGGATTGGCCAGGGCTGCAGGGCAGTCGCGTGCAATGCAGGGAAAGGTCTCGAATGCCGCAGAAGTGAGCACTCGGTCTCAAGGAAGTGCTCTGTGTCTGCAGGAGTGCCTCTCCAGACAGCAGGAAGGTGGTGAAGTGGAATGTGGAGGACACTTTCAGCTGGCTGCGGCGGGACCACTCAGCCTCCAAGGAAGACTACATGGTCAGTGGGCTGACTTTCACTGGGAGGAGGAGAGGGTGGAGCGTAAGGGTTTGTTTGGGGAAAGTGTTCCTAGTTCAGTTGGAGTCTGTGTAGCCTGCTGGAAGTCCCACCGAATCTTGGAACTGGAAGGTGCTTAGAGGTCATCCAGTGCAATCCCTGCAACACGTAGCCTGCAGCCTCCCTGCCAGGCAGCCTCTGTCCTCTGCTTGGAGACTTCCCAGGAAGGAGAGCCCATCGCTGCAGGAGGCAGGCTGCTCCAGCACCAGGCAGCTCTCACGCTTGTGAAATGCTTTGGCATGTGCAGCTGAGTTGTGTGGTTTCAGTCCATTCCCGCCCTCAGGAACCACAGAGAGGAGCAAGTCCTGCCCTTCTCCTGTGGGTCAGCTCTTCCAGTGCATTAGGGAGGCTCCGTCTCTCCCCCGGGCTCAGCAGGCAAGCTCCTTAAAGCGTTCCTTGTGGGGCTGCATTTCCGGACCCTGCTCCAGCTCACCACTGTCCCTCCTAAAAGAGTGTGCCCAAAACTGGACGCGAGATTCCCAGTGCGGTCTGACTGGAGCAGAGGAGAGCTGAGCTGCTCCTTCTCGGGATCTGAAGTCCCTGTCTCTGCCGGTGCAGGCCAGCAGTGTGTTCGCTTTTCCTCCAACGCATCACGCTGCTGGCTCATGGTCAGTTTGCAGTCCACGGGGGTGCCAAGATCTTGCTCCTGTAAGCTGTTCCCAAGCCCCCTCTCCCTGCTGTGTACTTTTTTGTGCCTCGGTGCAGAACCTTTCATTTGTCTCTTGAACTTCATGTGCTAATCTGGGCCCACTGGGGACAACTTTTGAAGTCATTCCGAATCCTGACCTGCCGTTCCAGGGTGCTAGTTATCCCCCCCCCCATTTTGTCACCTGCAAATCTTCTTTGCACCCTCATCTAGGCCTCTTATAAATATGCGGAGCAACACCTGACTTGAGGCAGAGCCCCCTGCACTACATTAGGCTCCTCCTCCCATGTTGGTGTGGAGCCATTTAATGGTCCTCGCTGGAAACAGGCAGGCAGGCATCTTTGCACTCATTCTCCATGGTTTTATCCACAAGGATGTCGTCATGGGGTCAGTGGGGAGAAAGCAGTCTTCTCTGAGGTTTGAGGCTCTATGGCTGTAGTCTTCTCTTGGGCTTCAAGTGCCTGTGGGGGAGGAGTGTATGGCACCCCCATTTTCCACCACAGGCTCAACTGTGTGGCTTCGTTGAGCGTTGGCTGGCTTCCCTCCCGTAGGAGACAGCTGCTCCCAGCCTTCTGAGATCTGTGCTGCCTCCCTCTTCTGGCCCTGTCCTTGATCTGGTCCCATCCATTCGGTGTGGGACTTGCTACCAGGATTGTATTGGATCCCTTGGTGCTGTCAGCGCCTGGGCTGCCTTCATTCACCCCCAATCCAAAGAACTCTGCTCAAAAGCAGAGCCACCTGGCTAAGGTCTAAGGTAGCCAGTCACCAGATTCCTCCATGTGCTGCTGGCGTATAGAATCGTCAGCAAGGCATGTCAGGAACCTGAGGCTTCTCATCCTTGGCAGAGAACCTTTCCCTGTAGAAATCTGGGTACACAAAGTCTCCCGCTATTCCCACATCTGAAAATTTGGCATCACTCAGGTCTTCCTTCTGACGGGGCGGCCTGTCAAGGACTTCCACACCTTTCTCTCCACCCCTTCCTTCCCCTTGTATTTTTACCCCAACGCTGCCATCCAGCGTTTCCTGCTCACCTGCCTTAATACACAGCGCTACTTCCCCACGCTGCCTTTTTGGCCAAGTTCTGCCTTTCACTTACCTTGTTGTGCTCCTGCATCTCGCCCCTCCCAGGTTTCAGCAGTGCCTGTTAGATTTTAGCTGCCTTCCTGTACCAACAGCTCTAGTCTGTCTTGCTCATTCTTGCTCATGCTACTGTGCTTTACGCATTGGTCTAGAGCAGCGACTTTCAACCACTGTGCCACAGCACCCTGGTGGGCCACAAATGATCTGCAGGTATGCTGTGGGAATTTGGAGGAAGGTCATTTATTATTAAGACTAATCAAGGATGTGAACACACTAGCAATATAGTGTGCTTTGTCAGTTATCAAAAAGCTGGTGATGTGCCTTGACAATTTTAGTACCTTGTCAGTGTGCCCTGAGATGAAAACGGTTGAAAATTGCTGGTCTAGAGCAGCCATTCCTAAACTGGTGGGTCACAGCCCACCAGGGGAACCAGACTGGCCATTCCCCCTTAAGGGGAGTGGCCCAGAAATGGTTCGCTGACAGCACCCCAGCAATACCTCGAACATCTCCATCCATCTCAGCTGCACTGTTTTCTCCTTCAACTTTTCTAGTTGCAGGGTGAGCGTAAATCATTCTCTGGGGCTGTTGGCGTTCCTGAAAATCCGGATGAGTTCCTGGCAGCTCCTCTGGCTCAGTCTGGGAAATAGAGTGGGTGGGTGGACACCAGCCAAGCCCCCCAAGGAGGCACTCCTAGCTGGTGTAGGCAGTACCTAGCAAAGTGGAGTCTGACTGACCCAACTCAGGAGGTGTTGGCTGCATAGGCTTCCCTATGGGTGCCTGCCACCCTCCTCAGCTTGACCTGAGAACCTGAAGGTGCTCTGGCTGGCCAGCCAACCGACTGGCTGCTGGCAATATGTCATAGCCCCTTTCTCTGACTCCATAGGACCGCCTGGAGCACCTGCGCAAGCAGTGTGGCCCACATGTGTCTGCTGCAGCCAAGGACTCCGTAGAGGGCATTTGCAGCAAGATCTATCACATCTCCCTGGAGTACGTCAAGCGCATTCGCGAGAAGCACCTGGCGATCCTTAAGGAGCACAACATATCCGGTAGGTGCAGGCAGGAGAATTGGGGGTGGATATGGAGTCTCTGTGGCAGCAGCTCCTTTGGGGACAAGGAGGCTGAGGCAGCTGCTGTTCCGCCTTGGGGTGTATAGTCTGCAACCAGGGTGCCTTCACTGTTTCTGCTGCCGAAGGAGAGTGGCCTTTGGCTTGGCACGGCTTGTCTCGTGCGGAGCAGGCAGAGCCTGCATGAGACTGATGCGATGTGCCCCCTTTGCAGCAGAGGTGGAGGCAGCAGAGCTGCAGGACCGGCTGGTCTACTGCTACCCAGTGAGGCTGGCCACCCCTTCACCACCCCTGCCGGGTGTGGAGATGCATGTGGAGAACAACGTGGTCTGTGTGCGCTACAAGGGCGAGATGGTGAAGGTCAGCCGCAGCTACTTCAGCAAGCTGGTAGGTGGCAGGGGAGGGGCCTGCTCTGGGGGCTCTGTTGCGTGACTGTGGACAGTAGGGAGGGGAATGCTTGGAGGTCCCCCAGTGAGGTGGGCAGCAGGGGTTGTGGTGAGGGGGGATCCTTTTGGGGCGTGCTCACCCGGCCTGAGCACCTCTGACTCTTCTTGCAGTGGCTGCTCTACCGCTACAGCTGCATCGACGACCCGGGCTTTGAGCGGTTCCTGCCGAGGGTCTGGTGCCTTCTGCGCAGGTACCAGGTACGGGCGGTCCTGCTGGGTTTGGGCTGCTGCTGCAGCATCAGTGTCTGGGCACGATGGTGTCCTGGGGAGCAGTTGCTTTGAAGGTTCCCTGGGTGGTGGTTCATGAGCTGCGGGAGGGAGCCATGCAACTCATGGGGCTGCTCTCTTCTCAGATGATGTTTGGCGTTGGCCTCTACGAAGGGACTGGTTTGCAGGGAGCACTTCCGGTCCACATCTTTGAAGCCCTTCACAAACTCTTTGGCGTGAGCTTTGAGTGCTTTGCCTCCCCCCTGAACTGCTACTTCAAGCAATACTGTTCGGCCTTTCCAGACACAGACGGCTATTTTGGGTCACGAGGGTGAGTGCCTGCCGAGGATGAGCGAGGGGGTCGGTGTGCTGCTTGGGGGCGCAGGGCCAGAGGGGGAGGGAGGGAGGGGCCGACCATGCATGGAGGAATAGTCTGGCTTGCTGTGTGCTGGAGGAGGGGCTTGGGAGGAGCTGGGGGGCTTTCCAGGTGCTGCCTCGGTCCTCACTGGCCCTGCCTGCCTCCTCCTTCTTCCCTTCAGTCCCTGCCTGGATTTCTTCCCCATTAGCGGCTCATTTGAGGCAAACCCTCCATTCTGTGAGGAGCTGATGGATGCCATGGTGTCTCACTTTGAGGTACGCTCCCTTCCTTGGTGTGGCTTTGCTACTGGTCCTGCGTGACTGCCAGGCAGCTGCCAGCCGGGCCACGGGTGAGAATGGGCCTGTTCCCCTCTTGCCCTAGAAACTACTGGAGACATCCAATGAGCCCCTGTCCTTCATCGTCTTCATCCCAGAATGGCGGGATCCCCCCACCCCGGCCCTGACGCGCATGGAGCAGAGCAGGTTCAAGCGCCATCAGCTCAGCCTTCCAGCCTTTGACCATGAGTACCGCAGCGGCTCCCAGCACATCTGCAAAAAGTAAGTGGAACCCCCTGGCCAGGCGGCCACAGGCAGGGCTCCTCTGAATCTCCTTCAGCAGCTGTCTTTGAACTACTAAGGGGGTGGGCGGACCAGGCGTGGTCTTCCCCTCGCTTTCTCACCTGAGCCCTGACGCTCTGGGATGGGCAATCGTCCCTTGGAGTGAGGCAGCCGAACCCTTCCAAGCAGCATATCGTGAACTCTGGAGAGAAACGGCCAGCCTGGGCAAGCTGCCCGGACCCGGAGTTGGGAAGTGCTGCTCCTTGATGTCCAGGGCGCACTGTTGCAGCTTCCGTTTGTGAATCACCAGGGGGCGCCTGGCTGGCCTTACTGCAGAGCTGCTGAGTGGGACACCAGCCCCCCCCCCCAGCTGCCTGGGCTGTCTGTCAGCCACACTTGGGACTTGGTGCCCAGCAGTGGGGTCAGGCTGACCTGGAGCCTCTGCCTTCCGTTGCAGGGAGGAGATGTACTACAAGGCCGTCCACAGCACTGCTGTCCTCTTCCTTCAGAACCACTCTGGCTTTACCAAGTGGGAACCCACACCAGAGCGGCTGCAGGAGCTCATCGCAGCCTATAAGCACTCGGGACGGACTCTTGCTGCAGCCGCTGCTGCCGCCACCACCGCCTCCTCTTCTTCCTCTGCTCCAGACAAGGATCGAGAGACAGCTCGGGAGCAGAGCACCAGCCGAGAGACAACCCCGCACTAACAGACACTGGGTTGGCTGATCCTACGGGCCTCCGGCAGTGGTGGAGACAGACTCTGCTCCGAGGCAGCAGCTGACCCTGGCACGCTGAGGGCAGAGATGGGCACTGCAGCCACCGTCCTCTCCAGGGCTGCAGGCCTTGGGTTGGGGGGTCACATGCCCCCCGGGGAGGCTGCTCAACTCCTTGGGGCAACACACGGATCCAGGTGGTGCCTACTGCACCTTCCCAATAGAGCCTCCCTCTCCTAGAAGGAGCCCGCTGGCATCAGGCGGGTTGGGGAACAGCAGGAGGGGAAGGGCTGGTGGGCTGCTGAGGCAGGGGCAGACTGGTGCAGCCTTGCAGCAGGCTGTGGGGGCAAGGGAGAGGGGAGGCAGGCTGCACTGCGCCACGGGGTGGCTGCGGCCCAGCAGCGTGCCTGCCATGTAAATACGTGTCCGTGTCACAACTCGGCTCCCGAAGGCCGTCTTGTTGCCTTTTCCTGGTTTCTCCCAAGTTGTCCCAGTTGCGTGTTCTCACTGAAGTCGATGACTGTCAGCCGCAGAGCAAAGGAGCTTTTTTGTGTGTGTACAGAGGTCTTAGCCGTCATTTTGTAGTCGTCATGGTTTCTATCTGAAGGTCCAGGCTTTCTTGGAGAACTTTGGGTCTTTTTTTTAATTTAACAGCGCTAACCATTTTATTACTTTTATCAAAACCGCAAAGAAAAGTCTATTTTTGATTTTGTTTCCTGGTTCCTAGGAACATTAAAAGCCAGCATTTCCGTGTACAAGTCGTGGCCTTAGTGGGTCTGGTATGTGAGCCTGGGCCGGGGCCAGGAGCCACCGCAGGCCTGGGACAAGCAACAGAAACTGTCACTCAAAGCCAGGGGGCGGTCTCTGCAGTGTGAGAAACCCAAGAAAGGGGGTGATGGGGAGGGGGCTCTGTTCATATGCCCAGCAGGGGCCACAGGACTGGCTTGGAGCCTCCCCAGAGACCAGGATTGCAGTGCTGTGCACATTTTCTTGGGAGTGAGTCCCACTGAACTCCGTGGGGTTTACATCTGAGTAGATAAGGACAGGATTGTGCTGTAACAAAATAAGCATTTGTCAAATGCTTTTGTGCCCCCTCAACAGTGGGGCACCCTCTGCCTTCAGCTCAAAAACATCTGCTTCACCTGACAGTCTTGTGTGCCACACTTCTGTCTGTCTCCGCCTCCCCCGAGCCTTGTGATCTGCAGCCTGATCTACTGGTTCAGGGGAGTGCAGTGGCAGAATGGCCTGTATCCCTGCAGACTTCAGAATGGGGTAGTTTCCTTCTTTTGAGTGCTTCCCAAAGAAAAAATATGACCCTGTAACAGGAAGACAGGGAGGATGATTGCAGTAGAACCTTTCTCCCTGAGGTGGGAGGGAGGTGTTCCAGGTGACACCCCAACTGGAGACTGAAGTTGGTGTCGATCCTTCTCATCCCCTCCCCCATCATGTGTTCACAACTTAATTCTGTTGTATAGGTGAACCAGGCTTTAGTGAGGTTGCAGTCCACCTTCTAGGAGGCCCTCCCCCCCAGGTGGTTTTGCAAGTCTGTAACCAGTAAGCACCACTGTGCTGCTGGGCTTTTTAGGGCCAACCATATCAACCATAGAAGCATTTGCTTCCACTGGCTTTAGGGGAGATGGTCAGAACAGCTTTGGGGGTGGGAGGGGTTCAAGGAGTTGGGAAAAGCCTCTGATGGGTAAACACTCCCTTTAGAGAGGTGCTTTCCAGTTCCTTCAGAGGCACAAGCCTCGGCAATGTGGAAGCGGATGGGCCCCAGCAGTGCTGTTGGAAGAGTGAGGTGATGAGGTCATTGAAAGGCAGCCCCTCTGCCCCCCCTTCTACTGTCTCCCTCGTCCAGAAGAACTGGTTCATGCCCGATTCCCAGTCCAGTCCAGGTCTGGCCCTTGCCAGATCTTTGCACCAGGTGATCTTAGGCGAGCAGTTCCCTCCCAGCCTCAGTCTTCCCAGCTGCAGTCTGTGAATAGCACGTTGGTGAGGACACTAGTAAGAAAACACAGGCACAGTGCTTTATGTGTTCCAGAAGTACTGCACAAGTGTCAAGTCGTGGTGTTGAAGCGAAGATGTTAGGATGTGACCTGTGAAAAAATGGAACAACCTCGAACCTTGCAGCCACCATGCTTATGACTGAAGACCCAGATCTTGGCTGACTGGGGCCTGTCAGAGGTTCCAGATGAAATGCGGTTTATTATCTGGAGTGCGCCAGTATACCTGCTGGACACCTGCACCGTCAAGCTTTGTCCACAGATGAATGGAATCTTCACTTTCAGTTCATCCGCCCCCCCCACCAGCCTTCTGCCACCTCCAGCTGTGTTGTTTCTCAGGGTCTGAGAGGCATACTTTGCAGGCATAAAATCTGAAAAGATTCAGAGAGCTTGGATATTAAGAAGTGATGGACAGACCACAGGCGTGAGACTTCCATTGCCTTGGAGGAGACCAGCCCTGCTACCTCGTCCTTGTGGCACACCATGTCCAGGTGGTTTTCTGCCCCCTTAAGGCGGATTTTTCAGTTACAAAGAACAAACGTTTCCTGACTTCTAGGCAGTCAGGAGAGGCAGATTTACTTGGATTCCAGTGGGACAGACCCAGTGCCTTCCCTGACAGGGCGGTGAGTCAGAAGCCCGTGTCCTGCAGAGTGGGGTGATGGATGGCCAAAAGCAGCAGCTGCGGGCTGGTCACATGGGGGACGTGTGAGGGCAAGTGCAGGCTGGTGAAGCAGCCAAGAGTTGGGGAGCAAAGGACTGCAACTGTAAGCATCCCCCCCCCTGTTAGTTTTATTAAGGGTTCTGTTTGTGAAATGTTTGGTAAAGGTTTTTAAAACTTTGGAGATGACATTTTGATAGAAGAGAACCAAGTGTGTGCACTTATTTATTATTATTTATTGGATTTATAGTCCACCTTTCTCCCCAAAGGGTACCCAAGATGGCTAACAATCGAGATTAAAATACAAAGCAAGATAAAATACAAATAAACATTACAAAAGAACAATTAAAACCAGATAAAATGCAGTCAGTAGATAAAAACACACAGTAAAAGACATAATTTATAAAAACAGCCCTTACAGGCTTTCCTGAATAAAAATTCTTCAGCCCCCGCCGGAACGTTAATAATGAAGGAGCTGCTCTCAACTCAAAGGGGAGGGAATTCCACAGTGCAGGGGCCACCACCGAGAAGGCCCTGTTTCTGGTCACCATCACCACTCTCAATGACGGCACAACCAACAGGGCCCTTTCTGATGACCTCAGAGAACTGACCGGACTATACAGAAGAAGGCGGTCTCTCAAATATGCTGGTTTCAAGCCGTTTAGGGCTTTAAAGGTCAAAACCAGCACCTTGAATTCAGCCCAGAAACGAATGGGCAGCCAGTGCAGTCTCCGGAGTAGCGGCGTGACAGAGTCAAACCGCCAACCTCCAGCAACTACACGAACCGCCGCATTCTGCACTAGCTGTAGCTTCTGGACCGTCTTCAGGGGCAGCCCCACGTAGAGCATGTTACAATAATCTAATCTTCATGTCACCATGGCATGGACCAGCATGGTCAGATCCGCCCGAGACAGGTACGGCCACAGCTGGCGCACCAGCCAGAGCTGGGCAAAGGCGCTCCTGGCCACAGCTGACACCTGGACATCCAGGAGGAGCTGCGAGTCCAGGAGAACCCCCAAGCTGCGAACCTGCTCTTTCGGGGGGAGTGCAACCCCATTCAGAGCAGGGGGATAGTCCAGCACCCACATCGTGATTTTTGCACCAGGAGGACCTCTGTCTTGTCCGGATTTAAATCCAGCTTGTTTGCCCTCATCCAGATCCCAACTGCCTCCAGGCAACGCTCCAGGACAGAGACAGTCACCCTGGAGTCCGGTGGAAAGGAGAAATAGAGCTGAGTGTCATCCGCATACTGATGGCACCCAACTCCAAATCCCCAGATAGCCTCTCCCAGCAGTTTCATGTAGATGTTAAACAACATGGGGGACAGTATAGAACCCTGTGGCACCCCACACCTCAAGGGCCAGGGTGCCGAACTGGAGTCCCCCAGTACCACCATCTGGGACCTGTTGGCCAAGATGGACTGGACACACTGCAAAACAGTGCCCCCGATCCCCACCTCGGCCAACCGTCCCCACCATGGTCGATGGTGTCGAAAGCCGCTGAGGTGTCCAAAAGGACTCACAAGGATGCGCTCCCTCCGTCCAGCCCTTGGCATAGGTCATCCACCAAAGCGACCAAGGCCGTCTCCGTCCCAAAGCCAGGCCTGAAGCCACATTGAAAGGGATCCAGATAATCCGCTTCATCCAGGATCCTCTGGAGCTGAGACTCCAGCACCCACTCGATCACCTTGCCCAGAAACGGGAGGTTCGAGACTGGCTGATAATTATCCAATACAGAGTGGTCCAGAGAGGGCTTTTTCAGGAGGGGGCGAACCACTGCTTGCTTTTAATGCCAGAGGCACCACCCCCTCCCTCAAAGATGAATTTACTACCCTCTGTCCACTCGGCCAGATCTAGCGGATCCAGCGGGCAGGCGGACGGCCTCCCACACTTGAGGTGGCTACAGGTCACTTGCGACTCCTGCATGTTTGGTCTTTTAGCTGCTGCTTGTGGGGCAGAGTCAGCATTGCTGTTCCCTTGATTCGCCCTGCCAGGGGAAAGTGGGCAGCCACACCACCTCCCCCTTCCCGCCCTGCCTGTGGCCAGCACCAGTGCTGCTCCTCTCCTTCCTCCCTGTCCCAGCGCAAGGAGAGGAGGGGCAGAGAGCAGCAGCAGCAGCACGAAAGGTGGAAAGGGAGCCAAGGAGGGCTGCGGTGCAGGAGTTACCCTCAGCAGGAGGGTCCTGAGGCCAGTAGCCGCTCAGGCTGTTTGAACGGCCTGTGCCTCGCAGCACACGTTAACACGCGCAAAGAGGAGCAGTGGCTGTGTGCATTGGTCACCCTGGCACGCAGGCACAGTTGCTGGAGGGCAACCTTTTGCCACTCTTTGGCTCACAGGTGCCAGACCACTGAGAGCGGGTGTGGCTTGTGGGCTGTGTGAAGTGGGCCACGGCTGAGACCGGTCAGGTGTTTGCTCCAGAGCAGTGGCTCCTGCAGTGCTCCCTCTTACTTGGGACCACTTGTGGATGGAGGCTGCAGTTGCTGCTGGCTTTTCCTGCCCAGGGGCTGGCTGGCTGGCTGGGGGGCTGGGCTGCTCATCAGACCTGCGGCTGCTCCTGGGTGGCACTTCCCTGGCCATGCGCACGGGGGTGGGCAGGCTGCAGCCACTGGCTCCTTGCACATCCGCCCATGATGGAGCTGCTGGCCATCTGCTGTCCTGAACTGGTGGTGGCACTGGAGTTTCCATGGACGCCAGATGGCTTCCAGAGAGGGCAGCTGCACTGGGTTTGGGCTCTCAGTGCCCCTTCCCTTTTGTGCTGGCTGGACTTATGGTGTGATGGACCACCAGCATGTGCATGCACACACCCTCCCTCCCGGAGCAATCCGTGTTTATTTTCTCTTGGCTGCAATGAACTACCTACGGACAGGGCAACAGACCCCACACGGCAGAGAGAGAGGTGAGCCAGGACACTCCTGGCACATGGGACCTTTGGGGACTGGCCTTGAAGGTCTGCTCAGAGCAGGGAGTCTGACTTCCCCTGGTGGCCTGCAGCCTCAGCGCCAGTGGACAAGCCATGCTGCTGCTGCCAGGGCACCAGAAAGTTGCCGGCCTGCTTGCTGGGGCTGCTGAATGCTCCAGCAGTGCTTCTTACATTTAGGAAGTCTCATGCACTGTCACTGTCAAAAGAATGCACATAGTCTTCCGTTAAAAGTACAGACGTGTAACGTTTCCCCAAATGCAGTCGAATACCATGGTAGCATCACGTTTAATATATTAGAAATAAAATGTTGAAATGAATGGGGGTCCACTTGAAATTGGCTCATGACCCACCTAGTGGGTCCTGACCCCCGGTTTGAGAAACACTGCTCTAGAGACTGAGATCTGGTTGGATGTCCAGAAAGGTGAGGAGGGGGAAGGAGCCCTCCTCACCCACCTAGTGGTGGCTCCTTGCAGGTCTGATGCAGGAAACCGGGTGTGGGGGGGGGGGGCAGGGAGCCTCGTCATCCGGCACCCTCCATTCCTGCTCAGTCTGCGTTGCCATAGCAACAGTGAGGCGGATTCCGGGCCTGGGCGCGTCAGGCTGGCTGGCTGGTTGGTGCTGCTGCTGCAGCAGGACAGGGAGGGGCACCGGAGGGACCAGCTCGTGTCTCTGAACTGCCAGGTAGGGAGGGGTGCGGCTGGGTGGGCGGAGGGGCTTGGCAGGCGGCCTGCGGAGCTGCTTCTCAGGCTTGGGGAGTCCCTGCGTGGGAATCGGCATGGGTGAGGATGGGAGGCTGTGCGGGGGGGGGGGGCTCTGCCCTGGTGCATCCAGTGGCTGAAGGCTGCTCTCCCTGTTGCACCCCTGCACGCGTGCTCCCATTTTGCTAGCAGCAGCAACCCCCCTTCAGAGGACGCCCCCCTTGGCGGGCCAGAAGGCGGCGGGTCTGGCAGGCTGGGGTTCTGCGGGCCGAGGAGAAGCACAAGCCCTCCTGGAGCGGAGTGCTCGCCTTGCAGGGCTGCTGCCGCCACCGCTCAGGAAGCAGGTGGCTGTTGGGGGGGTGGGTGTCGTAGTCTTCTTGCTGTGGCAGCCGAAGAGGTGCTGGCTGTGCGTGTGCCCGTGATGTTTTGTGCAGGGCCGCCTAGCAGTCCCCGGGCACAGCTGCACTGCACGCCTGGGAGGGTGGGCTTGTGACCCAGCGGGGCACTGAGCTTCTCCTGCAAGGCCATCCCTCCCTGCCGGCCTGGCCGGGCCCATTGCTGCGGGCGCCGGTCAGAAGGCCGAGTGCTGGCTCTGAAGGCCCCTCTCTCCCCTCCGCAGGCTTGCCCTCCGTGCCACCCGGTGATGGGGTCCCGGCCCCCCGCGGTTCTCGGCGCCCACGAGATGGAGTGCAAGATCTGCTACGAGCGCTTCGACTTGCGCCTCCGCCGGCCCAAACTGCTGAGCTGCCAGCACCGCCTGTGTGCCCGCTGCCTCTGCAAGATGGTGGACGTGGGAGACTCCCAGCAGGGGTGCTTCAGCTGCCCCTTTTGCCGCCAGCAGACGCCCGTGCCGGACCAGGAGCCCGGCCAGCTGCCGGACGACGCGCAGCTGCTCGCCTGGTTGAGCTGCCAGGAGTGGGGGACACGTCAGCCCGAGGTGCTCCTGTGTCCCAGCATCCTGGAGCCAGGTGGGGAGGGCCGGGAGGGCTCCTCCGACTGCCTCGTCATCACCCTCCTGGAAGTGCCGGAGGACTTGGCAGCCCCCGAGGGCCTGGGGATCCTGGACGTGATGCGACTCTACCGGGCCCCCAGCCTGCCTTCCCTGGCCCCCTGCCGCGGGCCCCTGGCCAAGTGCCCCTCCCGCAGCAGCTGGCGAGCCGTCCCGCGCTTCCTTGTCAGCGTGCTCTGCCTGGCCTACTTCAGCTCCTTGCCCTTCGGGATCTACCTCCTGCTGGTCGAACGCCTCCACCTGGGCGTCATCCTGGTGAGCCTGGTGCCCTCCACGCTCCTGCTCTGTGTCTTCTACAGCCTCTGCCAGTGCTTGTGCCATGAGGTCTTTGACTTCCCCTCCTGAACCCCCGCGTTTGTCGGGGCGGGGTCTCGAGGACAGCTGCCAAGGAGGATCGTGCCCCTAGGCGCGGTTCCACGGCCCCCAGCCTGCCTCCGCTCCGGCCCCTTGTGCAGGAGCAGCCCTGGCTGCAGGGACTCCTCCTCTCCAGCGCAGCTGCAGCAGCAAAGGGGCTGCTTATTCCAGGTGGAGGCCACAGATTCACACCCGCTGCATTTCTGTGGGGTCCGGCCACTGATGGATACGGGGGCTCAAAGGCGCTCCAGATCTCGCTCCATAAACGCCAAGGTTTCCCAATTCACCTCGGCAAACCGGTGTTCTCAGACACTGCCTGCAAGAGGACTAGATGGACGTTTGGCGAAGAAGCCCTGCAGGGCTGTTGTTCCTCACAGGGACCTAGAGGCAGCCCTGGGGACACGGCCGGCCGGTCTGATCCAGCAGCTGTGCACATCCTGGGCAAATAAATTCTGTTGCTGCTAAGAAGTGGAGTTGGAGGCCTCTTTGGCAGGAAGCACAAGGCAACGCTGGTGTGTGGGGCAGAGGGACTGCGTCAGAATGGGGGGGGGGGTCCTGGATGCTGGACTAAGGGTAGCCCAGCTGGGAAGTGCTGCCGGGCACTACATGGAGCTGGCAAAGGAGGTGTCGCTCCTGGAAGGGGGGGGAGCAGGCCACACCCTCTGCTCAGGCAAACTCAGGTACCCAACAGACCCCTTGACAGCGCCCCCCTTAGCAGCAGCCCCAGACCCCCACATCCATGCTGTGCCGTGGGAAAGCGGGGTGCGGGTGCTGGCGCTGGGCAGGGCCAGGGCCGAGATGTGTACTTCACAGCATGCTGACCCCAGGGATGCTCCAGCGGAAGGGGGGCACCCCATGCAGATGGCCGCGGCCCAGGCCTGAACTCCTCCGCGGTGACTTTCACCCAAAGCGTGGGCCTGGCCTCCTAAACACCAGCCTACAGGAGCCCCCTGGCGGTGGTCGCGGGTGCCACGGGCTCGTCCTCCCAGCTGAGGGTCGCAGGGGCCGGAGAGCCTTTCGCACGGCCCGGATCCGGCGGGCAGGCCGCCGAGTGAGAGCTCGCGCGGAGCTGGAGCTGGGCCTGGCCCGGAACCTCCGCCCGCCGCGCCCTTGCTGGAGAAGGCCCCACGCAGCGCCCTGCGAGCCCGGACTTCCCACCGGAGGCCGCTCTCCGCACCAGGTCGGGTGCAGCCCCGGCGGTGGGGACCCTGCCGAGGCCCCTTCGGGTGGCGGGGCGAGCGGGGAGCGAAGAGCCCCTTCCCGGGCCGAGCAGCGGGCGGAGGCAGCGCCTGGAGGGCGCTCGGGGTTCGGGATTTTCTCAGGGCCCGCCGGAGCAGAGGAGGCGGCGCCGGGCAGCCCCAGGAGCCCGGCCTCCGGAGCGAGCGAGCGAGCGAGCGCGCCCCCGCCTCTGCCCGCCCGTCCAGAGAGCCGCGGGAGAAGCGCGGAGCCGGTTCGAGGCAGCGGCCTTTATTGGGGGCTGAGCCGGAAGGGCGGCGGCGGCGGCGGGGCGCCCCTCTGCGAGCGGGGCGGGCGGACGGGCCCCTCCTGCTGCCGGCGGGCTGCTCAGCGGGAGTCCTGGGCGGTCTCGCTGCCGCCGGGGGACGAGCCTCTCCGGGACGTTCGCGCAGTCCGTGGCGTGGAGCGGCAGGAAGGCCGCCGCGGGAGCTCTCGGGCTCGGTGGCGCCGCCGTGGACCCCGAGCCTGTCCCGGGGAGCTCGCGTGCCGTGCCCGCCTCCGTCCTGCCGCGCTCTCCCGCCAGACTGACTTCCACAGAGACGCGCCGGCACTGCGGCCAGCCGGCCTCGCCCCCTCCAGGCCGGCGGGGGAGCCCCCTGCGCTCCGAGGAGGCGGCCCGCTCAGCCGGCTCAGGGCCGCTTCTCGGCGCGTCCCCACCTGGGCGCAGCGACGGCTCCGGACGCGGGCCCGAGCAGCTTCCCTCCGGCCGGGCTCCGCCCGCGGGCCACTGGGCGTCGGAAGCCCGCTCGCGCCCCCGCGGCTCAGGCGGCCTCCTCCGCTCGGCTCCGGGGCTCCTGCGGCTGGCCGGGCGCGCACGGGGGGCCCGCGGCGCTCTTCTCCGCCGCGCGGCCCCGGCCCCGGCCCCGGCCCGCAGCGCTCTCGGCCCCTGGGGGCGGCCCGGCGGCCAGCTCCGCCACGCGCCAGATGCGGGGCCGGGGCTGCTGCGGGGCGCTGCCGGGGGAGGCGCGGCTCTCCTTGCGGAGGCGGCGGCGGGCGTTGGCGAACCAGGTGGAGACCTGGGCCAGGCTCAGGCGGCTGGCCAGCGCCAGCAGCAGCTTCTCGCCCTTGCTGGGGTAGGGGTTCCTCCGGTGCCGGCCCAGCCAGGCCTTCAGCGCCGCCGTGCTCTCCCGCGAGGCGCCGGCCCTCGCCCGCCACGGCTCCTCGGCGGCGCCCGGCGGCGCGAAGAAGGGCGGGCAGAGCTGCGGGCCCGGCCCCGGCGGCAGGAGCAGCGGGCGGCCCCCGGGCGGCTCCGGGACCTGCGGAGGACAAGGCGGCGCGTCGGCGCGGGGCTCCCCGGGGGCTGCGGGGCTCCCTCCTGCGGGCAGCCCCAGCACGGCTCCTGCGGCGCCACGCCCGCCCCGCCCCGTTCCCGGGCAAGCGGCGCTCGGGCCGGCCACAAACCGAGAGCCTGCGTGACTGTCCGGCACCGACGGCAGCGTGGCACGGGCCTGGCACCGGGCTCATCGGTCGACCCGCCCCCCCCCAGTGCCTGGAGGCCGGCAGGGCGCAGCCACCTTCCGAAAAAGGACTCTTGGGGCAGCACCCAGTGGCAGGGAGTTCCATCGAGAGGGGCGTCGGCGCTGCCCTGCGTGCCTCCGGAGCTGCACTCACCGACAGGGCCGCTCCGCTAAGGGAAGGTCAGCGGAGCCTTCCGTCCTCCTTCCAGGCAGGTCCCGCGGAATGGCCCCTCCGGACGAGACCGCCAACCGGGGCGCGTCCCGCAGAGGAGGCGCTCAGGGCAGCCCTGGCGCTATGCAACTCCCTGCCACTGGGTGCTGCCCTGCGAACGAGGCCACGCCGAGGGGTGGAAGGCGCGCACGTCCAGCGTGCTGGGGACACGGGGGGGGGGCTGACTTTTAGGGTTCCGCCAGTGCGGTCGGTCTCGCGAATCCTCCCCCCCAACCCGCTTACCGGCGGAGCGAGGAGGCTGTAGGCTGGTGGGGGCAACCAGGCGTAGCAGTGGAGCGCAGGATAAGTGCTGGGGATGTGGGGCAGAAGAGCGGTCTGCCCCCCGCAGGAACCCCAAAAGCCTCCTTCCAAGTCTCCGTTGTCTGTAGGCGGCTCTGACGCCATGCTGCCTGGACGGGTGGCGCTGGGGTGCGGGGGAGCTCGGCGGAGTTTTATAGGGGGATTGACGCCGATTAGGAGCATTAGGAGAAACACCACTGGCGTTAAAGGGCCAGCCTCCAGCAGCGGAGCGCCCAGGCGGACCCAGAAGCGGCCAGGCGGTGGGCCTGGTTGGATCAGCTGCCCTCAGCCCCCTGCTGCTGGGTGCTGGCAGAGCTGGCCAGAGGGCCCCACTCAGCCCTGGACCCTGCCTTCCTTGTGACCAGCAGAGAGAGCCCTGGGGGCCTGTGCATTTTTAGCGGCACCTCGCCAAGCTCAACAAGGCTGCACATTCATTCAGGGGCACAGGTGGAGGGCTGCTTGCAACCCGCCCGCTCCATCCAGCAGTGGCCAGGCCTGGAGGCTCACGCCGTCACCTCTCAGCTGCCCCCTCTCGTCAGGTGCCCCCCTTCAAGGGGGTCTTTCGAATAGTGACTCTCCTGGAGGATGCCAGCCCCCTGGTGGCAGCAAGGGTATCTGCCAGGGAGGGCAGGCCAAAGGGCAGGGCAGTGGGGATTGGGGAGGCAAATGCAGCAGGTGTTGGTACAACTCTGCTGCTGCCCAGAAGGGGTCAAGCTGTGGCCCAGTGACTCTGACCTTTCTTTTCCTGTTCTCTCTGTGATCCTTGTGGGGTGTGGCCCTAACCCTTTAGCCTTCCTTCTCCTCTGAGCACTCTCTCTCTCGGCCTCTGACCTGTTAAGATGGCACACAGCAGGGCTCTTGAGCACATGTCCATGCAGGCGAGGCAGCTCCAGGGCCTTGCTATCTAAGTGTTAGCTGAACCTCTGATCCTAATCAGACGCTGTAAAAATACACTCAGTGGAATTGTAAGCAAACAACTTCTTTTTGCAATTTTAACAAGCCATTGCCTCTTTTCATTGATTAGCAGTCAACCGGGTGAGGGAGGTTCCCTGGGGTAATACCCAAAGGGGGGGGGGGTCTGCTGCTTAAGCTACTGTGCTTCCCCCCAAAGAGGAAACTACTTTTAATTTATCCGAACAGCGGGGACACACACACACACACGGTTCTCCTTCCTGGCAGGCAGCCAAGGCATATGTTGGTGAAGGCTAGTAAAGGGGTTGCCCCTGCCCCGAACAATGAGCAACAAGCACAAGGGTGACCTCAATCCCCAGCACTGGGATGCCGCACAGTTAAGGGTGTGTCCGAACAGACAGAGTGGCCTCCCAGTAGCCAAGGAGGCCTGCACAGCAGGACCCCTCACGCCACAGGCTGCTGCTGCCTCTCTCCCTGCCACCCCCAGGCCAGGACACCTGGTGCTTGGATTGCCAGGGAAACCCAGCTAGCATCTGGAGGGCTGGCAGGGGGGCCTATCAAGCAAGAGGACCTGCACACCCACCACTGGGGGGAGTGGCTGGTGGGGCCTGGCCACCCAGGCTGCTCTCCCTGCTACGGCTTGTCCACTTCAACTGCTCCCAAGTCATCTGCATGTGGGCCTGTGGGCAGGCCCATAGCCAGGATACTAGAGCAGGGGGAGGGGGGCTATTTTTCAGGTTGGGCAATTATGTCAGGTGTCTATACTGGTGTGCAAAATGAAAGGATAAGTATGGAGAAACATCAAAGACCCCATATTTCATGAACACAACATTTTTGTGGGGGGGCTTTGAAAGACACATTCATTATCTGTAAAGCCACGTCACAGTAATTTGCACAGAATAAACATATCTCTGTATGCCATGTAAAATGTCTGTCTTTGTCCACACAGAAATAACATGCAGCATATCCTTTCATTTTACACAGCAGCACAATACACAGCCTTGCATCCCTGCAAAAGTAAAACAAATCGCTGTGATGCAGGCAGTAGGGACTGTATTGAAAGCCTTTCATTTGCCAGTGACGCACTGCTGATGCATTGATCTATGTGCAAATCAAGTGTATTTACGTAGAAGCAAGAGGAAAGAGGCACAAGTCAAACCCCGTTGCGCCACTGGAACATTCGTTCTGCACAATATTCACTACTTTGAAAAAGCCAAGTACAGAAGCTTTGAATTTATTGAATCTACCTAGTGAAGCTGAATTCCCCTATCTTTCTGATTCTCCATAGAACCAGGGATTGATCCAGTGTCTGTACTGCCATGAGCACTACCTTCCGAGCCCAGGTCAACCAGGTGGGCAGACCTGGGCTACCACCTGGACTTGGAACCCAGGTCTAATTGCTGTGTAGCCCTGGGCTCCCGCTTGAGCTATCGCTTCTGTGGACATTTGCTGGGCAGGTAGACCTGGGCTCCAGATTGAGCTTATAGCCTCTGTGGCTATCTGCTGGGTGGGTAGACCTGGGCTCCCATTCCAGCCAATCTCCTTGGAGCCTGCCCAGTGGGTGTTCCCCTGACACCCAGTTTTGCTCTCCATCCTGGTCAGTGCCTTTCCCTGCTGACAGGACAGGGGGGTAGGCACCCAAGGCCTTCCCCAGATTCGCCCCTGCTTAGAACCTTTCCCACACAAGTTCTTGGTTCTTTTTAGCTCAGATGCTTTCCATGCTTTCTCTTAACAGAAAATGGGTTTCCCCAGCCTCCAAGCAGCAGCCATTAATTTTAAAAATATATCTGAAAGGCAAAACCCCACCATGATTTCTCCAAACAGAAACATTTCTCCCTGCCTCCCTCCAGCAATTTGTATTGGCAACCTTCAGTCTCAAAAGACTATGGTATCGCGCTCTGATAGGTGGTTCTGGCACAGCGTCTAGTGTGGCTGAAAAGGCCAATTCGGGAGTGACAATCCCTTCCACACCGGGAGCAAGTGCAGTCTGTCCCTGGTCTGTCTCCCTGGCTATGGGCCTTCCTTCTTTGCCTCTTAGCCTCAGTCTAAGTGTCAGGTGTCTAAGTGGCCAGGTGTCTCTTCAAACTGGGAAAGGCCATGCTGCACAGCCTGCCTCCAAGCGGGCCGCTCAGAGGCCAGGGTTTCCCACTTGTTGAGGTCCACTCCTAAGGCCTTCAGATCCCTCTTGCAGATGTCCTTGTATCGCAGCTGTGGTCTACCTGTAGGGCGCTTTCCTTGCACGAGTTCACCATAGAGGAGATCCTTTGGGATCTGCCCATCATCCATTCTCACGACATGACCGAGTCAATGCAGGCATCTCTGTTTCAGCAATGCATACATGCTAGGGATTCCAGCACGTTCCAGGACTGTGTTGTTAGGAACTTTGTCCTGCCAGGTGATGCCGAGAATGCGTCGGAGGCAGCGCATGTGGAAAGCGTTCAGTTTCCTCTCCTGTTGTGAGCGGAGAGTCCATGACTCGCTGCAGTACAGAAGTGTACTCAGGACGCAAGCTCTGTAGACCTGGATCTTGGTATGTTCCGTCAGCTTCTTGTTGGACCAGACTCTCTTTGTGAGTGTGGAAAACGTGGTAGCTGCTTTACCGATGCGCTTGTTTAGCTCGGTATCGAGAGAAAGAGTGTCGGAGATCGTTGAGCCAAGGTACACAAAGTCATGGACAACCTCCAGTTCATGCGCAGAGATTGTAATGCAGGGAGGTGAGTCCACATCCTGAACCATGACCTGTGTTTTCTTCAGGCTGATTGTCAGTCTAAAATCTTAGCAGGCCTTGCTAAAGCGATCCATGAGCTGCTGGAGATCTTTGGCAGAGTGGGTAGTGACAGCTGCATCGTCGGCAAAGAGGAAGTCACGCAGACATTTCAGCTGGACTTTGGACTTTGCTCTCAGTCTGGAGAGGTTGAAGAGCTTTCTGTCTGATCTGGTCCGGAGATAGATGCCTTCTGTTGCAGTTCCAAAGGCCTGCTTCAGCAGGACAGCGAAGAAGATCCCAAACAAGGTTGGTGCAAGAACACAGCCCTGCTTCACGCTGCTTCGGATGACAAAGGGGTCTGATGTGGAGCCATCGAAGACAACAGTGCCCTTCATGTCCTTGTGGAAGGATCTTCAGGAGTCAACTCCAGCAATACCTTTGTAGAAATTAGCATGTTCTCGAGCACTCCCAGCATGTGCCCACCCGCAGCCAGTACAAGTAGACATTTCTCCCAACCTTCCTTGTGGCTACTCTTGACCAGCCCCACTCTCCATGTGCTCTGGATGGGGGCAGGGTAACCAGAGATCATAACTTCTAAGGAGCCCCCCAGGACCCTGTTTTACTCACTCTACACACATGCACTCTCTCTCCCCCCATCCTTGCCAGAAGCACTGAGCCCTCTTCCTTCTTGTGCACATAAAAGTTGCAAAAAAAGGGCTTCAAATCACCCCCAACGGATGCCAAACTAGACAAAAAGAGGACAGGTTCAGAAAAAATGCTGCCGGGGGGGGGGGGGAAACTGCTGGTTCAGGGGGGACAAAGCCCCCCAGCCCCCCAACCCCCCCCCAGCTAAGGCCCTGCCTGAGGGCCATGGCACAGGGGGAGCACACGCAGGCAGGTCCCCACTGGAATCCCAGATCATGTTTTGCTGGGCACCTGCTTGGCGACATGCAAGGCAGGAGCAAAAGAGACTGACCTCAGGGATTGGGGGGGGAGAGGAGGGTGTCTTCCTCCTCCTGGGTCCAGACATGAAGCTTCAGAAACCACTAGTGACCAGGTAGAACTGCAGTTTGGAGGGGGGGGTAGGAAAAGGAGGGAACATGCACTGAGGAATCTGGGTTGACAGACCCACAAAAAGCAGGGCCCAGCCCTTTCTTCAGTGGCAGGATGTGAGCCTCCTGCTCAGGGATTTCCTGCCGCTTGGACTGCAGCACCCATCACCCCCTTCTCTTGGGTCCAGCAGTTTCCCAGCTGCCCAGGGACTCCCAGTTCAGGAAGGACCTCTGCAAACAGGCTTCTTGCTGTGGGGTCTTGGGCCCAAGGAATGACCTGGCCAGACCTGCTGTCTCTTGAATGAGGCTCTGGAATGGTTCCAGCCTGGACGGATCCAATTCTGGGGGTGGGCAGGAGGGCTATCAGAAAAGGGGGAAGACCCTCCCTGCACCTGAAGGCAGGAGTGTCTGCCACCCTCCTTGGGTGTGCCCACCGGGAAGAGTGGCTCTGTTCAGAACGCCTGGGTGGGGTGGAAGGCCCAGTCAGCAGGCAGCTTCACTGGAAATGGAAGAAGGGGCTGGAGTGCTCTGAACATAAGAACAGCCCCACAGGCTCAGGCCATAGGCCCATCTAGTCCAGCTTCCTGTATCTCACAGCTGCCCAACAAATGCCCCAGGGAGCACACCAGATAACAAGAGACCTGAAAGGCTTCCTGGGAATTGTAGTTAAGAACATAAGAACAGCCCCACTGGATCAGGCCAGAGGCCCATCTAGTCCAGCTTCCTGCATCTCACAACGGCCCACCAAATGCCCCAGGGAGCACACCTGATAACAAGAGACCTCATCCTGGTGCCCTCCCTTGAATCTGGCATTCTCACATGGCCCATTTCTAAAATCAGGAGGTTGCGCATACACATCATGGCTTGTACCCCGTCATGGATTTTTCCTCCAGAAACGTGTCCAATCCCCTTTTAAAGGCATCCAGGCCAGATGCCATCACCACATCCTGTGGCAAGGAGATCCACAGACCAACCACATGCTGAGTAAAGAAATATTTTCTCTTGTCTGTTCTAACTCTCCCAACACTCAATTTTAGTGGATGTCCCCTGGTTCTGGTGTTATGTGAGAGCGTAAAGAGCATCACCCTATCCACTCTGTCCATCCCCTGCATAATTTTGTATGTCTCAATCATGTCCCCTCTCAGGCGTCTCTTTTCTAGGCTGAAGAGGCCCAAACGCCGTAGCCTTTCCTCATAAGGAAGGTGCCCCAGCCCCGTAATCATCTTAGTCGCTCTCTTTTGCACCTTTTCCATTTCCACTATGTCTTTTTTGAGATGCGGCGACCAGAACTGGACACAATACTCCAGGTGTGGCCTTACCATAGATTTGTACAACGGCATTATAATATTAGCCGTTTTGTTCTCAATACCCTTCCTAATGATCCCAAGCATAGAATTGGCCTTCTTCACTGCCGCCGCACATTGGGTCGACACTTTCATTGACCTGTCCACCACCACCTCCAGATCTCTCTCCTGATCTGTCACAGACAGCTCAGAACCCATCAGCCTATATGTGAAGTTTTGATTTTTTGCCCCAATGTGCATGACTTTACACTTACTGACATTGAAGCGCATCTGCCATTTTGCTGCCCATTCTGCCAGTCTGGAGAGATCCTTCTGGAGCTCCTCACAATCACTTCTGGTCTTCACCACTCGGAAAAGTTTGATGTCGTCTGCAAACTTTGCAACCTAACTGTTCAACCCTGCCTCCAGGTCATTTATGAAGAGGTTGAAAAGCACCAGTCCCAGGACAGATCCTTGGGGCACACCACTTTTCACTTCTCTCCATTGTGAAAATTGCCCATTGACACCCACTCTCTGTTTCCTGGTCTTCAACCAGTTCTCAATCCATGAGAGGACCTGTCCTCTAATTCCCTGACTGTGGAGCTTTTTCAGTAGCCTTTGGTGAGGGACCATGTCGAAAGCCTTTTGAAAGTCCAGATATATAATGTCCACGGGTTCTCCCGCATCCACGTGCCTGTTGACCTTTTCAAAGAATTCTAAAAGGTTTGTGAGGAAACCTTTTAGGAAATGAGGAAACAGATCAGGGAGGTGACAAGGAGGGACAGGGTTGTAATCATGGGGGACTTCAACTATCCTCATATAGACCGGCTCAATTTGTGTTTTGGTCACGATAAGGAGACCGGATTTCTTGACGTGCTAAATGACTGTGCCTTAGAGCAGTTAGTCATGCAGCCCACCAGAGGGCAGGTGACTCTGGATTTAATATTGTGCGGTATGCAGGACCTGGTTAGAGAGGTAAACGTTACTGAGCCATTGGGGAACAGTGATCATGCTGCGATCCGTTTTGACGTGCACGTTGGGGGAAGAATACCAGGCAAATCTCTAACAAAAACCCTTGACTTCCGACGGGCGGGCTTCCCTCAAATGAGGAGGCTGGTTAGAAGGAGGTTAAAAGGGAGGGTAAAAAGAGTCCAATCTCTCCAGAGTGCATGGAGGCTGCTTAAAACAACAGTAATAGAGGTCCAGCGGAGCGTCTATCCAGAATCGCAGTGTGGATTCCGAGCCAACAGGTCCACCACTGATATGGTATTCTCCCTTAGACAACTGCAGGAGAAATGCAGGGAACAACGACAGCCACTCTTTATAGCCTTCATAGATCTCACAAAGGCTTTCGACCTGGTCAGCAGAGACGGCCTCTTCAAGATTCTCCCCAAGATTGGATGTCCACCCAGGCTCCTCAGCATCATCAGATCTTTCCACAAGGACATGAAGGGCACTGTTGTCTTCGATGGCTCCACATCAGACCCTTTTGACATCCGAAGCGGAGTGAAGCAGGGCTGTGTTCTTGCACCAACCTTGTTTGGGATTTTCTTCGCTGTCCTGCTGAAGCAGGCCTTTGGAACTGCAACAGAAGGCAGATATCTCCGGACCAGATCAGATGGAAAGCTCTTCAACCTCTCCAGACTGAGAGCAAAATCCAAAGTCCAGCTGAAATGTCTGCGTGACTTCCTCTTTGCCGACGATGCAGCTGTCACTACCCACTCTGCCAAAGATCTCCAGCAGCTCATGGATCGCTTTAGCAAGGCCTGCTAAGATTTTGGACTGACAATCAGCCTGAAGAAAACACAGGTCATGGTTCAGGATGTGGACTCACCTCCCTGCATTACAATCTCTGAGCATGAACTGGAGGTTGTCCATGACTTTGTGTACCTTGGCTCAACGATCTCCGACACTCATTCTCTCGATACCGAGCTAAACAAGCGCATCGGTAAAGCAGCTACCACGTTTTCCAGACTCACAAAGAGAGTCTGGTCCAACAAGAAGCTGACGGAACATACCAAGATCCAGGTCTACAGAGCTTGCGTCCTGAGTACACTTCTGTACTGCAGCGAGACATGGACTCTTCGCTCACAACAGGAGAGGAAACTGAGCGCTTTCCACATGCGCTGCCTCCGACGCATCCTCGGCATCACCTGGCAGGACAAAGTTCCAAACAACACAGTCCTGGAACGTGCTGGAATCCCTAGCATGTATTCACTGCTGAAACAGAGACGCCTGCGTTGGCTTGGTCATGTCGTGAGAATGGATGATGGCCGGATCCCAAAGGATCTCCTCTATGGAGAACTCGTGCAAGGAAAGCGCCCTACAGGTAGACCACAGCTGCGATACAAGGACATCTGCAAGAGGGATCTGAAGGCCTTAGGGATGGACCTCAACAAGTGGGAAACCCTGGCCTCTGAGCGGCCCGCTTGGAGGCAGGCTGTGCAGCATGGCCTTTCCCAGTTTGAAGAGACACTTTGCCAACAGTCTGAGGCTAAGAGGCAAAGAAGGAAGGCCCATAGCCAGGGAGACAGACCAGGGACAGACTGCACTTGCTCCCGGTGTGGAAGGGATTGTCACTCCCGGATTGGCCTTTTCAGCCACACTAGACGCTGTGCCAGAACCACCTTTCAGAGCGCGATACCATAGTCTTTCGAGACTGAAGGTTGCCAATATATATATAAGAGGCCCAGCAGAGGTGTATACCGCAAAGAAAGAAGGGTTCCACTAAGTCCAGGAGGGTGCCCGCATGGCTAACGAGCCAAGTTAGAGAGGCTGTGAAGGGCAAGGAAGCTTCCTTCCATAAATGGAAGTCTTGCCCTAATGAGGAGAATGAAAAGGAACATAAATTGTGGCAAAAGAAATGTAAGAAGGTGATATGGGAGGCCAAGCGAGACTATGAGGAACGCATGGCCGGCAACATTAAGGGGAATAATAAAAGCTTCTTCAAATATGTTAGAAGCAGGAAACCCGCCAGAGAAGTGGTTGGCCCTCTGGATGGTGAGGGAAAGGGGAGATAAAAGGAGACTTAGAGATGGCAGAGAAATTAAATGAGTTCTTTGCATCTGTCTTCACGGCAGAAGACCTCGGGCAGATACCGCTGCCTGAACGGCCCCTCCTGACCGAGGAGTTAAGTCAGATAGAGGTTAAAAGAGAAGATGTTTCAGACCTCATTGATAAATTAAAGATCAATAAGTCACCGGGCCCTGATGGCATACACCCAAGAGTTATTAAGGAATTAAAGAATGAAGTTGCAGATCTCTTGACTAAGATATGCAATTTGTCCCTCAAAACGGCCATGGTGCCAGAAGATTGGAGGATAGCAAATGTCACGCCTATTTTTAAAAAGGGAAAGAGGGGGGACCCGGGAAACTATAGGCCGGTCAGCCTAACATCTATACCGGGTAAGATGGTGGAATGCCTCATCAAAGATAGGATCTCAAAACACATAGACGAACAGGCCTTGCTGAGGGAGAGTCAGCATGGCTTCTGTAAGGGTAAGTCTTGCCTCACGAACCTAATAGAATTCTTTGAAAAGGTCAACAGGCATGTGGATGTGGGAGAACCTATTGATATTATATATCTGGACTTTCAGAAGGCATTTGACACGGTCCCTCACCAAAGGCTACTGAAAAAACTCCACAGTCAGGGAATTAGAGGACAGGTCCTCTCATGGATTGAGAACTGGTTGGAGGCCAGGAAGCAGAGAGTGGGTGTCAATGGGCAATTTTCACAATGGAGAGAGGTGAAAAGCGGTGTGCCCCAAGGATCTGTCCTGGGACCGGTGCTTTTCAACCTCTTCATAAATGACCTGGAGACAGGGGTGAGCAGTGAGGTTGCAAAGTTTGCAGACGACACCAAACTTTTCCAAGTGGTGAAGACCAGAAGTGATTGTGAGGAGCTCCAGAAGGATCTCTCCAGACTGGCAGAATGGGCAGCAAAATGGCAGATGCGCTTCAATGTCAGTAAGTGTAAAGTCATGCACATTGGGGCAAAAAATCAAAACTTCACATATAGGCTGATGGGTTCTGAGCTGTCTGTGACAGATCAGGAGAGAGATCTGGAGGTGGTGGTGGACAGGTCGATGAAAGTGTCGACCCAATGTGCGGCGGCAGTGAAGAAGGCCAATTCTATGCTTGGGATCATTAGGAAGGGTATTGAAAACAAAACGGCTAATATTATAATGCCGTTGTACAAATCTATGGTAAGGCCACACCTGGAGTATTGTGTCCAGTTCTGGTCGCCGCATCTCAAAAAAGACATAGTGGAAATGGAAAAGGTGCAAAAGAGAGCAACTAAGATGATTACGGGGCTGGGGCACCTTCCTTATGAGGAAAGGCTACGGCGTTTGGGCCTCTTCAGCCTAGAAAAGAGACGCCTGAGGGGGGACATGATTGAGACATACAAAATTATGCAGGGGATGGACAGAGTGGATAGGGAGATGCTCTTTACACTCTCACATAACACCAGAACCAGGGGACATCCACTAAAATTGAGTGTTGGGAGAGTTAGGACAGACAAAAGAAAATATTTCTTTACGGTTGGTCTGTGGAACTCCTTGCCACAGGATGTGGTGATGGCGTCTAGCCTGGACACCTTTAAAAGGGGATTGGACAAGTTTCTGGAGGAAAAATCCATTATGGGGTACAAGCCATGATGTGTATGTGCAACCTCCTGATTTTAGAAATGGGTTATGTCAGAATGCCAGATGCAAGGGAGGGCACCAGGATGAGGTCTCTTGTTATCTGGTGTGCTCCCTGGGGCATTTGGTGGGCCGCTGTGAGATACAGGAAGCTGGACTAGATGGGCCTATGGCCTGATCCAGTGGGGCTGTTCTTATGTTCTTATGTGAGGCAAGACTTACCCTTACAAAGGAGGCTCTTGTGCATCCCGCGAACTGCAAAGATAACAAATAAAAAAGTGCTGCAGCATATAAAGTCGGACATGTCACTGGAAGGCAAAATATTAAAACTTAGACCAAGGGCCCAATCCTATCCAGTTTTCCAGCACTGATGCAGCATGGCAGTGGGGCATGTGCTACATCCTGTGGTGCAAGGGCAAACATGGAGCACTCGTCCAGGTAGGGAATGTTGTTCCTTTACCTTATAGCTACATTGTGGCTGCACTGGTGCTGGAAAGGTGGATAGGATTGGACCCTTAGTTAGTTCAACCATGTCATGTGGTCAACATCATTGGAGAAAGAGGTTATGCTTGGAATGGTCAGTGGCAAAAGATGACAAGGAAGCCAAAGAACGTGCTGGTTGCCTGTAATCAAAGTAGACACAGGTCAAAATATAAAGCAATTGAAAGAAACTGTACAAGATTGGAAATCATGGAGAGAACTGGCTCACAGAATTGCCAAGGGTCGGAAATGAACAAATGGATAATTTGATTCGAACTCAGAATGCCAGGCGCAAGGGTGGGTACCAGGATGCAGCTTTCTTGTTGTCTTGTGTGCTCCTTGAAGCATCTGGCGGGCCACTGTGAGGTACAGGAAACCATCTAGTCCAGATGGGCCTTTGGCCTGACCCAGTGGGGCTCTTCTTATCTTCCCATAAACCTGAAACAGGCATTGCAAATGCAGAACACTAGTAGGAAAGGGAATCATTTTTTTGTAGTACTGTCCAGGGTGCTGATCTTTATCTAAATCATAGTCAAGCTAACCTCACCCAAGAAAATTAAACACACACACACACACACACACACACACACACACACACACACACACACACACCCATGGTTTTACTGAGCAAACAAATTCACTCACCCCATGATCCTCCCTTCTCTATGTAACCTGCTGAATAAATTCACTTGGTGGGATGGGCAGGGCTGACTTCACACCCCATGATCTTCCCTCCTCTGTTTGGGCAGGGGTGCACCTTCAGTGCTTGCCATGGGAGCCATTTTCGCTAGATGTGCCTCTGACTGCAGAATTTCCCTGATGAAGTCCTGGCTTCCTCCATCTTCACCAGCACCTGCAGCTTGCTCTGCCCCTTTGACTCATTCAAGGATGGCCCAAACCTGTCCTTTAGATACACCTGCACAGCCACTGAAGAAGCCTGCCCACCAACAGGCACACCATGGAAAACAGGTGCAACAATGTAAAAATGCCATGTAGTGCAGGTAAACTGAGAGCCGGCAATGAGCCTGGGGCAAGATGCCAGATTGCCCCCCCACCTTGATGCATTGGGGTGATAGAAGTGCATTGCAAAAGGATTAAAGGTGTAGTGGAAATGCAGCCTTGGAAAGGCTGAGATTAAGGAGCCCCCCAATTTATTTTGTAGTAGTAGTTGGCAACCTTCAGTCTCGAAAGACTATGGTATCGCGCTCTGAAAGGTGGTTCTGGAACAGCGTCTAGTGTGGCTGAAAAGGCCGATTCGGGAGTGACAATCCCTTCCACACTGGGAGCAAGTGCAGTCTGTCCCTGGTCTGTCTCCCTGGCTATGGGCCTTCCTTCTTTGCCTCTTTGCCTCAGACTGTTGGCCAAGTGTCTCTTCAAATTGGGAAAGGCCATGTTGCACAGCCTGCCTCCAAGCGGGCCGCTCAGAGGCCAGGGTTTCCCACTTGTTGAGGTCCACTCCTAAGGCCTTCAGATCCCTCTTGCAGATGTCCTTGTATCGCAGCTGTGGTCTACCTGTAGGGCGCTTTCCTTGCACAAGTTCTCCATAGAGGAGATCCTTTGGGATCCGGCCATCATCCATTCTCACGACATGACCGAGCCAACGCAGGCGTCTCTGTTTCAGTAGTGCATACATGCTAGGGATTCCAGCACGTTCCAGGACTGTGTTGTTTGGAACTTTGTCCTGCCAGGTGATGCCGAGAATACGTAGGAGGCAGCGCATGTGGAAAGCATTCAGTTTCCTCACCTGTTGTGAGTGAAGAGTCCATGACTCGCTGCAGTACAGAAGTGTACTCAGGACGAAAGCTCTGTAGACCTGGATCTTGGTATGTTCCGTCAGCTTCTTGTTGGACCAGACTCTCTTCGTGAGTCTGGAAAACGTGGTAGCTGCTTTACCGATGCGTTTGTTTAGCTCGGTATCGAGAGAAAGAGTGTCGGAGATCGTTGAGCCAAGGTACACAAAGTCATGGACAACCTCCAGTTCATGTGCAGAGATTGTAATGCAGGGAGGTGAGTCCACATCCTGAACCATGACCTGTGTTTTCTTCAGGCTGATTGTCAGTCCAAAATCTTGGCAGGCCTTGCTAAAACGATCCATGAGCTGCTGGAGATCTTTGGCAGAGTGGGTAGTGATAGCTGCATCGTCAGCAAAGAGGAAGTCACGCAGACATTTCAGCTGGACTTTGGACTTTGCTCTCAGTCTGGAGAGGTTGAAGAGCTTTCCATCTGATCTGGTCCGGAGATAGATGCCTTCTGTTGTAGTTCCAAAGGCATGCTTCAGCAGGACAGCGAAGAAGATCCCAAACAAGGTTGGTGCAAGAACACAGCCCTGCTTCACGCCGCTTCGGATATCAAAGGGGTCTGATGTGGAGCCATCAAAAACAACAGTGCCCTTCATGTCCTTGTGGAAGGATCTGATGATGCTGAGGAGCCTGGGTGGACATCCAATCTTGGGGAGAATCTTGAAGAGGCCATCCCTGCTGACCAGGTCGAAAGCCTTCGTGAGATCTATGAAGGCTATAAAGAGTGGCTGTCGTTGTTCCCTGCATTTCTCCTGCAGTTGTCTAAGGGAGAATACCATATCAGTGGTGGACCTGCTGGCTCGGAATCCGCACTGTGATTCTGGATAGATGCTCTCTGCAAGTACCTGGAGCCTCTTTAGTGCAACTCGGGCAAACAACTTTCCTACAACGCTAAGGAGAGAGATGCCGCGGTAGTTGTTGCAGTCACCCCTGTCGCCTTTGTTCTTGTACAGCGTGATGATGTTTGCATCCCTCATGTCTTGAGGTACTCCAGACATGTAATAAATTACATTTATTTTGTAATAAATGTGTTTTGTCCAACACAAAACAAGAAGTGTATAGTCCAACAAGAAGCTGACGGAACATACCAAGATCCAGGTCTACAGAGCTTGCATCCTGAGTACACTTCTGTACTGCAGCGAGTCATGGACTCTTCACTCACAACAGGAGAGGAAACTGAATGCTTTCCACATGCACTGCCTCCGACGTATTCTCGGCATCACCTGGCAGGACAAAGTTCCAAACAACACAGTCCTGGAACGTGCTGGAATCCCTAGCATGTATGCACTACTGAAACAGAGACGCCTGCGTTGGCTCGGTCATGTCGTGAGAATGGATGATGGCCGGATCCCAAAGGATCTCCTCTATGGAGAACTCGTGCAAGGAAAGCGCCCTACAGGTAGACCACAGCTGCGATACAAGGACATCTGCAAGAGGGATCTGAAGGCCTTAGGAGTGGACCTCAACAAGTGGGAAACCCTGGCCTCTGAGCGGCCCGCTTGGAGGCAGGCTGTGCAGCATGGCCTTTCCCAGTTTGAAGAGACACTTGGCCAACAGTCTGAGGCAAAGAGGCAAAGAAGGAAGGCCCATAGCCAGGGAGACAGGCCAGGGACAGACTGCACTTGCTCCCGGTGTGGAAGGGATTGTCACTCCCGAATCGGCCTTTTCAGCCACACTAGACGCTGTGCCAGAACCACCTTTCAGAGCGCGATACCAGAGTCTTTCGAGACTGAAGGTTGCCAACAACTGAGTCTGTGTAGTGCTTCCAGGTGCCCTGGAAGATTTTGCTCCCTGCACCCCGTTCCTCAGGCCTGCAGCAATGTAGCTTGTACGCCGGCACAACTCTGCCAATGGAGAGAGATGCCAAGCAGGGAGAAGATTGGGGCATGATGAGCGATGGAGTCATGATGGCGGAGAAGTGTGGGGGAAACAATGTACACCATATCCTGCACATCCCTCTGTAGACAAAGGACATACCCCAACACTGGGAGAATGCTGTGCTAATGAGGAGCTGGTGTAGGAAGGAGGAACCCCAAGGGAGGGGAAGACAGCAGAGTTGCTCCCCCCATCCGACCTTCCTCCCTATGACAGAGTATAGGATACGGACTACAGGTGGCAGCCAGTGCAGCACACGCGTTCCAGGAGAGACGCCCCTGCCAAGGAGGCTGCAGTACAGATTAATAATAATAACAACAACAACAACAGGTATTTATATACCGCCTTTCTTGGTCTTTATTCAAGACTTTATTCAAGGCGGTTTACATAGGCAGGCTTTATCTAAATCCCTTATTAAATAGGGATTTTTACAATTTGAAAGAAGGTTTCTATCTTTCAAGAAACCATAACATTCAGGTGTTACTTTCTTGATCTGGTCGCACATTCTGGCCTCCATCCTCCCACGCTCAGAGCAGATGGAATAACTCGGCTCAGCTTGTCAGCTGCTTCAAGGTCGCACGGTGCCGGTGGCCTCGAACTGGCGACCTTGTGGATGTTATCTTCAGGCAGACGGAGGCTCTACCCTCTAGACCAGACCTCCTGCCCAGATTAGGAGAGGTGTGGCACAGAGCTCTGTCTCGCTGGTCTCCCAAAGGGGTTCTTTGGTGAGGGGAATGGTGGTGAGAGGGCACGTGGTGAAAAAGGGAGCACTTTGCACAAACAACCTCATATCCCGCACAACACATATGGCAAGAGATGGTGTTAACTCCGGTCTTCTTCTCAGGATTCTTATTGCAAGGACTCTGCCACTCTGTCCATCCCCTGCATAATTTTGTACCCTGATGCCAGGAGAGGTAACTAGGCTGGAAGAAGACCAGACCCTACTAGAAATCAGCATGAATGCGGGTTGGCAAATTGGGGCATTTCAGTTACACCAAAGGTCCCTTTCTATCATTCTTGTAGGACGTTGATGAAGGCACCCCCCACCACAACTAATGATGTGCTGTAGTCCATCCTGAGCCTGCTGCCAATCTGTTCCACGGGATGAGCCAGGCTGGCTCTTGGCCCAGGTGCACGAGAACCGTCGCAGCCTCATTCTCAGCCCGCGCCTTGATGACCGTTGCCCGGGACTCGCCTTCGTTATAGCAGCTTTTGCCAAACTCTTCACTATCGCTAGGAGAGCTCTTGGCTGGCTCATCACCTCAGACCGCCACCAGCCTGTACGGGGAATGGAGACTGGCCCAAGTGGGCCTTGCTTGACACTGAGCTGCTCTTGACACATGGTCCCCACTCCCCACCCCACCCCATCCCCACGCTGCAGCCCATTCAGCAGCAGCTCTGACTTTGCCACCCCACCCTGACTCATCTGGTGCCCTCTGCAACCCTCCCCCTTCGCTGTTCACCTTCAACCCCAGATCACCTGGGAACCAGGTGAAAAGCACCAGTCCAAAGACAGGTCCTTGGGGAACCCCCCTTATGACCCCCATGCAAACTTGCCCCTCCCCGTTCTTCCTTCTGTTCCCAGCCATCACATTTTATTCAAGAGCCTTTGGTGATTTATTTTTATTATTGCCCTGCTAACTGGGCAAAGAGGTGCTTTTTCAAGAGGCACTCCTCTTAGATTTAGCAGGGGGGAGAATAACTGTCCCTCTTCCGCCCAGCACAGTGTCTCTGCCAGTGGCTGTTTGCTGGGGTTCTTTTGCATCTCTTAGAGCATGAGCCCTTGTGGGACAGGGAGCCAGCTATGGGCTTTTCTCTCTAAACACTTTGTAAACCTTTTTTTTAGCAATGGATGGGTTCTGCCACCCGCCTCTGTGCAGAATTACACCCTGGAGGCAGAGAGGACACACAGCGAGGCAAAGGTGTTTCACATTTGCACTTCCAGAGGTGGACCATCCAGAGGGGAGGTGCATGGATGACACCCCCCCCGTTCCTTCCTCCACTTCAAGTGCCCTGGTGGGTAGGAGAGCCACCCCAAGCAGGCAGCAATGGTCATAAGAACATAAGAACAGCCCCACTGGATCAGGCCATAGGCCCATCTAGTCCAGCTTCCTGTATCTCACAGCGGCCCACCAAATGCCCCAGGGAGCACACCAGATAACAAGAGACCTCATCCTGGTGCTCTCCCCTACATCTGGCATTCTGACTTAACCCATTCCTAAAATCAGGAGGTTGCGCATACACATCATGGCTTGTACCCTGTCATGGATTTTTCCTCCAGAAACTCGTCCAATCCCCTTTTAAAGGCGTCTAGGCTAGACTCCACATCCTGTGGCAAGGAGTTCCACAGACCGACCACAAGCTGAGTAAAGAAATATTTTCTTTTGTCTGTCTTAACCCGCCCAACACTCAATTTTAGTGGATGTTCCCTGGTTCTGGTATTATGTGAGAGTGTAAAGAGCATCTCCCTATCCACTCTGTCCATTCCCTGCATAATTTTGTATGTCTCAATCATGTCCCCCCTCAGGCGTCTCTTTTCTAGGCTGAAGAGGCCCAAACGCCATAGCCTTTCCTCATAAGGAAGGTGCCCCAGTCCCGTAATCATCTTACTCACTCTCTTTTGCACCTTCTCCAGTTTCACTATGTCTTTTTTGAGATGCGGCGACCAGAACTGGACACAATACTCCAGGTGTGGCCTTACCATAGATTAGTACAACGGCATTATAATACTAGCCGTTTTGTTCTCAATACCCTTCCTAATGATCCCAAGCATAGAATTGGCCTTCTTCACTGCCGCCGCACATTGGGTCGACACTTTCATCGACCTGTCCACCACCACCCCAAGATCTCTCTCCTGATCTGTCACAGACAGCTCAGAACCCATCAGCCTATATGTGAAGTTTTGATTTTTTGCCCCAATGTGCATGACTTTACACTTACTGACATTGAAGCGCATCTGCCATTTTGCTGCCCATTCTGCCAGTCTGGAGAGATCCTTCTGGAGCTCCTCACAATCACTTCTGGTCTTTACCACTTGGAAAAGTTTGGTGTCATCTGCAAACTTAGCCACTTCACTGCTCAACCCTGTCTCCAGGTCATTTATGAAGAGGTTGAAAAGCACCGGTCCCAGGACAGATCCTTGGGGCACACCGCTTTTCACCTCTCTCCATTGTGAAAATTGCCCATTGACACCCACTCTCTGCTTCCTGGCCTCCAACCATTTCCCAATCCATGAGAGGACCTGTCCTCTAATTCCCTGATTGTGAAGTTTTTTCAGTAGCCTTTGGTGAGGGACCATGTCAAACGCCTTCTGAAAGTCCAGATATATAATGTCCACGGGTTCTCCCGCATCCACATGCCTGTTGACCTTTTCAAAGAATTCTATTAGGTTCGTGAGGCAAGACTTACCCTTACAGAAGCCATGCTGACTCTCCCTCAGCAAGGCCTGTTCGTCTATGTGTTTTGAGATCCTATCTTTGATGAGGCATTCCACCATCTTACCCGGTATGGATGTTAGGCTGACCGGCCTATAGTTTCCCAGGTCCCCCCTTTCCCTTTTTAAAAATAGGCGTGACATTTGCTATCCTCCAATCTTCTGGCACTGTGGCCATTTTGAGGGACAAATTGCATATCTTAGTCAAGAGATCTGCAACTTCATTCTTCAATTCCTTAATAACCCTTGGGTGTATGCCATCAGGGCCCGGTAACTTATTGATCTTTAATTTATCAATGAGGTCTGAAACATCTTCTCTTTTAACCTCTATCTGACTTAACTCCTCGGTTAGGAGGGGCCGTTCGGGCAGCGGTATCTGCCCGAGGTCTTCTGCCGTGAAGACAGATGCAAAGAACTCATTTAATTTCTCTGCCATCTCTAAGTCTCCTTTTATCTCCCTTCCTCACCATCCAGAGGGCCAACCGCTTCTCTGGCGGGTTTCCTGCTTCTAACATACTTGAAGAAGCTTTTATTATTCCCTTAATGTTGCTGGCCATGCGTTCCTCATAGTCTCTCTTGGCCTCCCATATCACCTTCTTACATTTCTTTTGCCACAGTTTATGTTCCTTTTTATTCTCCTCATTAGGGCAAGACTTCCATTTATGGAAGGAAGCTTCCTTGCCCTTCACAGCCTCTCTAACTTGGCTGGTTAGCCATGCGGGCACCCTCCTGGATTTAGTGGAACCCTTCTTTCTTTGCGGTATACACCTCTGCTGGGCCTCTATTACTGTTGTTTTAAGCAGCCTCCATGCACTCTGGAGAGACTGGACTCTTTTTACCCTCCCTTTCAACCTCCTTCTAACCAGCCTCCTCATTTGAGGGAAGTCCGCCCGTCGGAAGTCAAGGGTTTTTGTTAGAGATCGCATAGTTGTTTTGGTCGCATAGCTACTGCTACTTCCCCCTCTCCGGAGGGCTCTGCGCTCCTCCTCCTCCTGAGGTGGCTCCAAAACGTTCTCAGGCTGCTGCCCTATTCCAGGGCTTGAGGAGAAGCCTTTCTGCCAGTCCCTTCAGGCCACTCTCTCACACCCTCTCCTCCAGAAATCACTGGACTCTGCACTCTTCTGCTCAACATTGCACCAAGCTTGGAGATGCAGGCTTGGTGCTGGTGCAGAACCCTCCACAGCTGGCAGGCCTGCAGTATGACCTTGTCCCCAGAGGACTTGGCAACTTCCACCCTTGCTCCACAATCCAGATTTATTAGATAATGGCTTCTAATCTATGTGAGCCCCTTCCCACCACAGATTGGACCTGTTTTACAGCAGGCTCTGGGGGGCAGCCCGCCTTAGGGGTTGCAGCACAGCTGGAGCAGATTGGCTGGGGAGGAGAGGGACCCTTCCTCGCCACACCCCACGTGGGGGCAGGCACTATCTGGTAAGCCTGGAGTCACTGCTGCTGGCCCAGGGAGGGGGGTGAAGGCTAGCTTCAGCCTTAGCAAGAAGCCCCTTCCGGCCACAAACCCTCCCCTCCCCATGCCCACCCTTCAATACACTCAGCAGTCCTGAGCCAGCTGCAGACAGGGGAAGGGAGGAGCCAGCCTCCAAGGAAGGGCTGCTCTGGGGAGACTGGATGGAGGCTCGGACAGTTTGCCTCCAGTGGAGAGCAGAGACAGAAATGGTCTGAATCCCTCTCCCAACTCCAGGTTTACCCAGCAGGCATTCAGCGAACGCCTTGGAGCAGGGAAGCACCATTCCTCTGGGACAGCACTTCCCAATCTTCTCAGCATCGCAACCCTCCTTGTTGTCTGCCTCCGTGGTGGGTCATACTGCGGGGAAGGGGGGGGCTCTTCCAAGTTGTGCCAAACCAACAACCCACTCTGTGGGTCTCAGAACTGACCACAAAGGCCTCAGAAAAGCTGTTACTGCTTTTTGAGAGTGAACCAGAAATGGCTTTCAGAGGCCAGTGGCATTGACGTGGCATGACCCAGAAGAGGCCTCCCACCCTCCTGGTTAGCAATTTGGCTTCCAGAATGGCTCCTAAGGGCAGGTGGGAGGGCCCAGGATGCAAGCCACTGCACGTGAAGTCACAGCAGTCAAGCGGTTGTGTGCTGTAGCAGCTGTTGGAAGAGGGCGGTGGTTGGTCAGAAGTTAGAAAATGTCCCCCCTGTGCAGGCAGGCCACATGTGCCTCAAGTCAACAAAGGCAAGGCAGAACAGGCTCAGAAGGTGATGCCAAATGCCTGCTCCTCAGTCCTGAGCATCTGGAGAGCCCTGTTGGATCAGGCCCAGGGCCCACCTCATGGACCAGGGGAGGGCTCTTGATACAGGAAGCTGGACTACATGGGCCTCTGGCCTGATCCAGTGGGGCCGTTCTTATGTTCTTAACATACCTGCAATCTCACAGGAACGCAGGAGATGCCTCAGGGAACACACAAGACAGCAAGATACCCATATGATGTTGCCAACTCCCTTGAATCCGGCATTCAGAGACAGCCCACTTCTAAAACCAGGAGGTTGCATACTGTCATGGCTTACCATTGTGATGGACTTTTCCTAGGGCTCATACTCCATGTTCAGGCCCAGTTTAGGGACTTGAGGGTATTTTCAGGTCAAAAAGGGACTAAAAGAGGGACCTCAAAAAAACTATGGGACATCACTCAAAAGAATGCTTTAAACAAAACAAAAAACCCCACCACTAAGCCAGTGTGGTTGGTCTGTGGAACTCCTTGCCACAGGATGTGGTGACTGCAGCTGGCCTGGATGCCTTTAAATGGGGATTGGACAAGATTCTGGAGGAAAAATCCATTACGGGGTACAAGCCATGATGTGTATGTGCAACCTCCTGATTTTAGAAATGGGCTATGTCAGATGCAAGGGAGGGCACCAGGATGAGGTCTCTTGTTATCTGGTGTGCTCCCTGGGGCATTCGGTGGGCCGCTGTGAGGTATAGGAAGCTGGACTAGATGGGCCTATGGCCTGATCCAGTGGGGCTACTCTTAAGTTCAGTTAGGTTCAAACCAAAAACACTTTTAATGCATATTAACTCTTTAAGTTCAATGCTTAGCTTGTCTTTCAACTTTAACTCAGTTTTTGATTTTAGCCATATTAAATGACCAAAAATAAGGGTGTTCTAAAAAAATTTGACCCTGAAATTACAATTTCAGGAGGCAGGGCCTGTCAAAAGATGGTGTCCCCTCCTCTCTCAGAGGGCATCCCACCTCCAGAGCAGAACTGGATAGCCAGAACACCCTTCAATCTTCCAACCCATCCACGGGTGCTAATGGTGCATGTTGTTCATTACACCTCAAAAACACAAGACTTGGCAACACAAATACATTTGCACACACAACAGAAGATGCTACCTGGGATAATCAGCCCTCCAAAATGTTAAGGAAATCTCTAGGTATCTCCCCACCTGAGGCCAGGAGGATGAGGCGCATTACCTGGTGGAAGAGGTGGCTGGAATGCCCCCCTTCTTTCCCCAGAACAAGAATCCACAAGAACTTTGCTTTTCTCTGGAAGACAAAGGGGGGCGTTCCTTGACCCTTTGGGATATGACAGCAGTGCAGCAGAGGGCCAGGCCATGGAACAGGCTACTGTCCAACCACCTGCTGAAGGACCCACATGCTGAACATGCATCAACTGAAGAGGGCTTATCTATGTTCATACTTAAACACTGCAAGTATGAAGTGACAACCAGGTGGTCACCCTGCATATTTCCACCAACAAAGGAGGCCATCAAATGCACAGTGATTCCCTCAGGAGGTGACCTTCCCACTGACTGATAAGCCAACTCAATGCAGGCGCCCAACCAGTGCAGCGAGGCAGCTGTGGAGTCCTTCGGTTTTACTCTTGACCCCTGGAAAGGCATGAAAAGACTGTCTGACTTCCGGGTCCCACACCACCCTCTTCACATCCAGGGACTGCCAGATTTCCTGGGTTATACTGAAAATCAAAAGTTTACATAAATTATTCAAAAAAAAATTTGTATACCCAATTTTAGGGTCTTCAGGTACCTTGGATTGAAAAGGGACTTTAAGGAACTTTGTTTCGGTTTAGGGCCTTTCAGGGACCAAGTGTGGAGTCCTGCTTTTTCTCCACCTGACCAATCCCCTTCTAAAAATATCTAGGCCCAGTACCGTCACCACATCCTATGGCAAGGAGTTCCACAGATTAATTACAAAGTAGAGAAATATTTCCTTTTGTTTATTCCTGCCAGCCAATTTTAGTGGATCGCACTGGTTCTGGTGTTGTATGAGAAGGAAAAGAACATCCCTCTATCCACTCCCTGCATAATTTTGTATGTCTCAATGTCCTTCAGGTGCATTTTTTCTAGACTGAAGAGCCCCAAACACTTCTGGCCCTTCTTCACAGGGGAGCTGCCCCAGCACAGTGATTACACGCAGGATAAAGAAATATTTTCTTTTGTTTGTCCTAATTCTCCCAGCATTCAATTTCAGTGGATGTTCCCTGGTTCTGGTGTTGTGTGAGAGCGAAAAGATCATCCCCCAATCCAGTTTATCCACACCCTGCATAATTTTCTAGGTTTCAATCATGTCCCCCCTCAGGCACCTTTGTTTTTTTTAAGATTGAAGAGCCCCAAATGCTGTAGCCTTTCCTCGTAAGGGAGGTGCCTCAGCCCAGTAAACATATTGGTCGCTTCTCTGGCACCTTTTCAACTTTCATTATATCCTTTTGAGATGCTGCAAGCAGAACTGGACACAATACTCTAAATGTGACTGGTGATTTGTACAATGATATATTAGCCATTTTAGCTCAATCTCCTTTAATATCCCAAACATGGAACTGGCCTACTTTACCACCACTGCCTGCTGGGTTGACACTTTCATCGAGCTGTCCACCAGCACCCCAAGGTCTCTCTCTTGATCCATCACAAGCAGCTCAGAACCCAATGGCCTATATGTGAAGTTTTGATTGTTTGCCCCAATGTGCATCACTTTACACTTCCACTGAAGTACATCTGCCATTTTGCTGCCCACTTCCGCATTTTGGAGAGCCCCATCTGGAGCTCTTCACAATCCCTTCACCACCTGGCAAAATTTAGTACAGCACTTCTTGAACATTTCAGCACCATGGCCCACTTCTAGCCTAAAAAGGACTCCTCCCCCTCTCCAATTCTCATGCTCTGCCCTCCCTGTTGCCTGTCCAGGGGAAAGACCAGCTGCTTGTGGACAATCCAGTTGCTGCAGTCCCATACTGATGAGATGAGAGCTGCAGCCTCCTGGTTCGTTCAGCACAGCCAGTACCAGTTGCTTGGTGTGGCTGGTTAGTGTTGGCCACATCAGTCAGGTAGCTGTGGTAGCTGCCACCCAGCCAACTTGTCAGGTTTTTGGCATCCCAGGCTTGAGATTATTAGCCATGATGTGGCAGGAGACCCTGATATCTGGGCCTGGTGTGAAGCTGATGCAATCAACTGCACCTGTTGCAGCTGGGAGTCATGTGACTTGGGGAGAGATGAGTGCTGAGTCACGTAGGCTATGTAGGAATGGTGCAATGCACCACTGGACAGCCAATCAGAGTGGGTCACAAGACTGTCTTGTGACTATGAGGTCTCCCCATTCTGATTGGCTGGCCCTGGTATATACGGGGACAAGAGCAGACTCCAAGTGCGGGTTGCTGTGGTGGAGTTTCTGTGTGTCGTGCTGCTGGTTTGTGTACTGACTTGGACTGCCTTCTCGTGACTGTGACCTGCTGCATCCCTGACCTCTGGACCGTTTGCCTGACTCCTCTTCTGCCTGCTCCTCTACCAGCACCTGCTGCTGCAACAAACAAGCCTGTGCCTGCTTCTCTGGCTCTGTTTGGGAGCGCCTGCATCTTGTGCCATGTCCCTACGCTCCCATGCCATTCTACTATCGAGAAAGCAAGGGCTATCTTCCCCTGCTGACCTGACACAACTCAAGCTCATTCAGGAGCGGGCATGCTGCGCCCAGACGCCCATGTGGGACTGCAGCCCGCTCAACCCTGCAAACCTTCCATGGCCCAGTTTGGGAACCACCGGCTCACTGTCATCCACAAACGTGGCCACTTCACTGCTCATCACCAACTCCAGCTCATTCATGAACAAGTGGAAAAGCTCTCACTCCGGGGCACACAGTTTTTCACCTCCCTGCCCCCAAGAACAGCTGTGTGCTCCTAGGAGCGTGGACTCCTCTCTTCTGGCTACGTACCGCTGCCAGTTCCTGCTTTCACGACACACTTTCTGGGCGCCCTCCTGCGCAAGCTGGGTGGGTCAAGCCTTTTGTCCCCTTGAAGATAATCAGTATAATGCAAACAGCCCTCGTTAAAACTCTGAGATTAGCTGTTATAATCCCATGTAAACACTGCCAAGCAAGCGGCTCAGGCAGGCAGCAGTGGTTGTAGCAGAAAGAGTTACACGGGATTTGGCCTGTCCACCAGCTGATTAATTCCTGCTCAAGCGTTGGGGGGGGGGGGGGAGAGAGAGAATGACTTCCCCTGGCAGATCCAAGGTCACCTCAGCAGGGGTGAGAAGCAAGGCGAGGGGCCGGCTCCCTTGTACAGGATTTGGTGTCTTTATTCACCAGCACACTGAAGGCCAGCAAGCCTGTACTCCACTCGCCCAGCAAAGGGAGCAACTCCCGTTCCACAGTCTCTGCTCAGAGCCCCAGATCCAAAGGCAGCCCCAAACGACCGGGCCCTGTCCCTCCTGTGCAACTGCCCCTTCCAGGGGGCAACGTACCAGTCTAGCGGGGAGGGGGCTGTGTCAGAGTCCAGGTCACTGCAGAAGGCACAATCCAGGTGCAGGGCTGGTCCTGCTGCCACCCACCAGCACCCTGAGGAAACCCATCCGTCGGAGGAAGACTCCCCCCCCACTACTCTGCCAGGGTGACGATGTCATAGTGGACTGCTGGCTGCAGCTGGTGGGCGGGGTCTGGGCCGAATGTTCCTGGGGCTGCGGCAGCATCAGCTACTGCTGCAAAGAGAAACCAGACAGGTGAGGAGAGGGAGTGAGGGGGAGACCAGAGACTGCTAGCCACACCCCTCCCCATACACAAGGGCGTGGCCAGGGGCAGAAAAGACACGCTGGCCTTAACTGGCTACACCAGGTGGGGGGGCGGGGGCTGCTGACAGGAAATTGGAAGCAAAAAGGGAGGGAGGCAGAGCAACATGACCCCTCCCTTCCACCTCTGCCAAGAGGAGGGTCAGCCAGCAGTGGGGCACGTGCCACAGCCAGTGCAGCCCAGCCTCCTGCAAAGCGTTGGCCACGAAAATCCCTTGGGCTGGGGAAAGACGCACCCTGGGCTCTCCCACTTTCCCCATTTCCAAAATGGAAGCTGGAATCTTTTCGCCAAAGCAGCGAGACCCTCACCTGCCACTGCAGAGTGGGCTGCCGCCTCCAGCCGGGCCTGTGCCACAAGCTGCTGTCCCGACGCCACAGGGACATACTGGATCTGGGAGGACAGCGGGGGAATGGGAAGGAGGGAGAAAGAGGTGAGTTCCCCTCCCTCTGTCCGGCGCTCTCAGGCTCCCTGTCCCACTTCTCTCTCGCTGCAGCACCAGCTCCCACAGCCCAGTCCCCTGCGCTCCGGCCAGAGGGGCACAGCCTCCTGGACCCCCTTGCCACCCCCCTGCCTGCTGTGCGAGTCTCCTCCCCTGTACCTGAGGCTCCTGCACTAACTGGCCGCCCTGCTCGTATTGGATGTGGGTGATCTGCCCATCTTGCACCTGGAGAGGCAAAGGGGACAGTGAGAGTGGGCAGGCCTAGGAGGAAGAAACAGCTCTTGCAGCAGAAACCCCCCCCCACCTCCGAATCTCCCAGAGGGCACTCTGGGTAGTGCCTCCTCCCCTGAGACTGTTGGGTGGGGACATTCTTCACCTCTTCACACCCTCTTTGGGGGAAGCCTCCTGCCTTCTACTATTTTGCTGCCTCAAGGGATTCCCAGAGGAGACACCTGGGTCAAAAACCCCATGGGAGCACCTCCCCACACCTGAGGCAAAGGTAGAAGCCTGTGGGTTGCCTTCGGAAGGCACAGAAAACAAGCACTCATGAGAAGCAGCGCTCCTTGCTCCTGTGACTTCCACAAGGGGCCCGAGGGGGAAGACCTTCTGTCACATGTCCCGGCATGCCTGACCTGCTCCAGGTGGAGTGCGTGGCCTGGCAGTGTGTGGCCCCTTCAGACCCCTTTGGCTGCCAGAGCCTCCTGGGAATGGAGCAGGGACACTGCAACTTCTCCTGGGCAGAATGACCCCCCACTCACAGCACCTCCCCACCCCCAGATCACAGGGAAGGCAAATAACGGGGCTTCTTCAACACAGCTAAAAGCAGCAAACAAGGGGACAGTGTGGGCAGTCACCTACCCAGGTGTCCCTTGCCCATGAGCCCCATCTGAGGGGCAGGGGCAGGGAGAGCCCATGCCGTCGAGCTTAGCCATCTGAGGGAGCTCTAGTTCCACGAGCCTTGAACAGGAATCCTTACTGCCGCAAGTTGGCAGGAGAGCCAGGAGAGAGTGGCTCCCACACAGAACATGCAGAACTGAAGGGTCCACCCCTGGCTCCAATGAGGCTCCTGCATGGAGTCTGGAAGGCTCCAGGCCCAGGCAGGCAGGCAGGCAGGCAGTTCTGCCTCTGCCCCAGCAGCAGCCGCCACAGCTCACCTGGAGGTGATGTCCCTCTGGCAGAACTACGTACTCGTGGGGCAGGAGGTGCTGCACGCCGTCCTGAGTGATGATGTACTGGACCTTGAAGGGGGGAGCCAAGACAGGCAGGCAGCTGAGTTCTGCTCATGGCAGTCCTCACCATTCTGACCCTGTCCTGCCCACTTGCCTCCCACCCAGTCCCTGCAGTCCACCCACCTGGTTCTCAGCTGTCACCAGGTGCTGCACCATCTGCCCATCGGCCGTCGTCAGGATCTCCTGGATGTAGGCAGTTTCCTCCTGGAAGGAGGAGAAATCACAAGGACAAGGCTCTGGACCTCAACCCATCACTACCACCCCACCCCCCGGTTTCTGGAGCAATCAGAGGCAACATCAAGGCAGGTTCGCAAAGCCACATACAGTCTAGAGAAAGGAACACCTGCTGTCATGGAATCAGATGACAGCCGTAAGATGCTGCGTCTACACTGCAGGATTGTACTCTATCCCCCAGGGCTGCCACCACGGAACAGTATTTGCCCCACACAGCAGCTACTGGCCACATACGTACACACTACGCTCAGCCCTGGCAACTGCCCTCAAGGCCCCCCCTCCCCCCGCTGCAAGAATGCAGAGCCGAGATGGTCTCTGTGCTCTATGAGCTCCAGGTGAGACTCGAGTGCTGCTGCTCCTGCTGCAGGCACTTACCTGACTAGGGAGGCCCTGCTCCTGCGTCATGATGATGTGCTCCTGCCCCAGAGCCTGCTGGAGCCTCTCTGGAGTCAGCACAGCCTGTCCGGACTGCAGAGCCGCTGCAGAAGGGGAGGGAATCAGTCACAGCATTGCTTGGCCTGCCGTCCCAGATGCTCTGCTCAGAACCCTCCAGGGAGCATTCTGCTTCCGTCAGCTCCACAGGGACAAGGAAAGGCCTGTGGCAAAGCCCCCTTAAACAGTATGCTTGATTCTCTCCCCTCCCCCGTGGCTCACTCTGCAGCGTGGCCAACGCCTCATCATCGCTGCTCAGGACGATTGTCTGGGAGGCACTGCTGGGGGCCAGCTCAGGCGCCTGCTTCCCTTCCGAGCTGTGCAGTCGCTGCATGTGGAACTTGAGGTGTCCATTGCGGTTGAACCTGCAGTTGGAACAATGGGAGAGCTTTTGTGTCAGACACGCTGTGAGCAGAGGCCAGAACGGGGGGGGGAGAGGCCCCCCTCCACAACCAAGCTCAGATGCCTTGCGCCAAGCACGTGGCTCCGACAGGCACAAGAGGTGCCCTCCCCCTTTATGAGCCGCAGTGCCCCCCACCTCTGCCCACAGATGCGGCATGCAAAGGGCTTTTCGTTGGTGTGGGTCAAGGTGTGTCGCCGGAGGTCCTTCTTGTTCTTGGAGGCAAAGCTGCAGTGCTGGCACTTGTGAGGCCGGAGGCTGGCATGGAGCTCCATGTGGCTCTACAGGGGAGAGGCAGGAAGGTACTTCAGTGCCCGGGTTTCCTCCCCCCACTGTTTCTGACTCTGGGGCAACAGCAGAATAGAGGCAAGAGATGGCCAAGCTCACGAGGCAGGCACCTCCACACCCCTCCCAAGACCCACAACCCTCAGACTTGGTATTCCAAAGCACTCACTCAGCACCCCCCTCCACACACGGCCCTCTCTAGGGGAGGCTCCCCTCAAGTGCTTGCCCACCTCCACTGTTTGACAAACAGCCTGCGGAGAGGCTGTGGCATCTGGCTGCTGCCCACCTGACCCAGTCTGCGTCCTACGCAAGAAGAGCCCTGTTGGATCAGGCCAAGGGCCCATCCAGTCCAGCTTCCTGTGGCCCACCAAATGCCCCAGAGAGCACACAAGACAACAGGCACAACCTGCGCCCTGGTGCCCTCCCCTGCATCTAGCAAAAATCTGGCATCTCCCCTTCCCCAGAGCCTCCCGAAGGGACTGGCAGAACACCCACCCTGACTTCTGGCCACCCGGCTGCTGTGAAGAGGCAGTCGGGGCACTTAAAGGCGCTGGGCCCTGCGTGGGCTCGCTTGTGGCTCTCCATCTCTGCTCGACCAGCAAAGGGCGCTGCGCAGATCTTGCAAGAGAACTTCCTGGCTACTGACGTCGTGCTGCTGCTGCCGCTACTCAATGGCTTCTTTGGGGAGGCTGCTTTCCAGGAGATGGTCTGGGTCACGCCTCGCTGCTGCATGGGCTGCTCGGCCTGGCTGAGGGAAGGCTCCTGATCCTCGGAGGCCAGAGCGACAGCCTGAGGGGCCTGCCAGGCCAGGCACTGCACCACGGGCCACCTGAGGCCAGGCGGTGTCTCCACCTGCTCCTTGCTCATCTGCTGCAGACAAGAACAGGCATCAGGAGGCTTCCTGGAGCCCGGCACCTCTTTCTCCACGGCCAACTCCCTCACCTCTGCTGCGGGCGGCTGGCGCGCAGGGGCACTGCTGCGGGGCATCATCTCCTGCAGGGTGTCCCTGATCACTGCTTGGACAGCTTCACTGGCGCTCTCCTCCACTTCCCTGTCAAGAGAGACACAGGAGAATGAGGCTGGGGGCTCTGCCACCCTCTCCTCCACTCCCCCGTTTTCCCAGACCAGGAGCTCAGGCTTCCCCCACCCACTACAAGGCAGACATTTCCAAGAGAAACAGCCGAGGAATGAGAGCCAAGAAGAGACACCCCTGCAATGCAAGTGCCCAGCAGGAACGCGCAACCAGGCCAGGCATTCCCGAGATCAGGGCTGGGGGAGCATCTCGCCAGGCCAGGCAGGACCAACCAGGCACCCAGCACTAGAAAGCTCAGGGTTTGGGGGCATCTTGTCGACGTCGTTCCAGAGAGCATTTGGTTTGGTTTTTTAAAGAAAGCGAACGCAGCCCCTTTGCCCATCTCTCAAGCATCCCCTCCCACCAGTCCAAGCAGTGCTCCAACCCTTTCTCTGCACGGTCCAGAGGGAAGCACGTTGTGTCTATAAGCCTATTGTGTCCAGTTCTGGTCGCCACATCTCAAAAAAGACATAGTGGAAATGGAAAAGGTGCAAAAGAGAGAGACTAAGATGATTACGGGGCTGGGGCATCTTCCTTACGGGGAAAGGTGCAAAAGAGAGAGACTAAGATGATTACGGGGCTGGGGCATCTTCCTTACGGGGAAAGGCTACGGGGTTTGGGCCTCTTCAGCCTAGAAAAGAGACGCCTGAGGGGGGACATGATTGAGACTTACAAAATTATGCAGGGGACAGAGTGGATAAAGAGATGCTCTTTACACTCTCACACAACACCAGTACCAGGGGACATCCACTAAAATTGAGTGTTGCGAGGCGATACCATAGTCTTTTGAGACTGAAGGTTGCCAACAGGGGGAGGGTTAGGACACAGAAAAGAAAATATTTTTTCACTCGGCGTGTGGTTGGTCTGTCCACATATCCTTGCCACAGGATATGGTGACGACATATGGCCTGGACGCCTTTAAAAGGGGAATGGACAAGTTTCTGGAGGAAAAATCCATCACGGGTTACAAGCCATGATGTGTATGCGCAACCTCCTGTTTTTAGAAATGGGCTGTGTCAGATGCCAGGGAGGGCACCAGAGTGAGGTCTCTTGTTATCTGGCATGGTCCCTGGGGCACTTGGTGGGCCGCTGTGAGATACAGGAAGCTGGACTAGATGGGTCTATGGCCTGATCCAGCGGGGCCATTCTTATGTTCTTAAGCCCCCTCACCCGTAGAGCGGGCCACTGGCCTCCCCGCCTGGGGCGACGATGCTGTATTCCGCCGTGCTGCTGAAGGGGACAGTGACCTGCTGGAGCTCAGGGCTGCCCAGAGCAGCCTCCCCGTAGCCTCCCTGACTCATGGCGGCCTCCCCCTGCTCAGCAACGTGCAGCGTCACCACCTCGGACTGAGGCTCCTCCGGCCGGGCTTGAGCCTCGGGGGCCTTGGAGTAGTCTCCCGCCTTCACCACGGCCACCTGCAGGGAAAGAGCTCGCTTAGGTTCAGGGGCTGCTGGCTCACAGGGGGCAGGCCAAAGCACAGGGCAGACCAGAGACCCAGATTTTGTTTACCTCCAGGCCGCCAGCAGGCAATTGTCGCTGGCTGCTCATGTTCAGCAGAAGGTCCAGCGCGGTCTGCGTCGCCAGCTCAGCTGAGCCCTCGATGCCTGGTGGGGGAGGAGATGTGCCACATCACTTACTCACCCGCCCTCTGTGTTCACTCAGGGCAGTAAAGGAAGATGGTTGCCAAGTATGCAGAGCCCTTCAGCGCCAATCCTACTGCGGTCTTGCGCAGCTGAACTCATGACCCAGCAGTGCAAGATAGAAGGCACCACAGTGGCACGAAAGCTGAGCCACTGCTTGCTGCCAGGTCACTGCTGCAACAAGTGCCAGTCAGTTGGCCACAGGGCAGGGGGCGGGCCAGAGGGGGATGGTCTCCGCAGCAAACACATATACCAGATCCTTCTCCCTGTTTTTGGCCTGCCCCCTTCCCCCCATAGCTGGCGTAGGTCTGAGAAGACCCATAAACCTTTGGGGACCTACACAGAGGTAAGCAAGAAACACCTCTGGCAGGCGAATTGCCCCCCACTGGATGCAGTGCACATTCTGTTAGCCCGGCTGCACCAGAGCTAGTGGGGGAGGGACAGCACTGGGGAGTTCGCCAATCACGATTCCAGGTCTATCCCCATCTTTACAAAAGTGGCAGAGATCAAACGCTGTGAAATTGGTATGGAAGACCTCTAGTTCCCGTACAACCCAAAACTGCTTCCAACTTCAACTCCACAGATGAAGCCATAAGGAGCCAGGGCTCTGGTCCAAAGGCCACCCTGTTAGGTGGAGGCCTCTTCTGATACTCTGCCAGGTGTCAAAGAGGCCTCCAGCACCTGGACATCTGACAGTACCCCCTGCTGATAGCACCAAGCTTCTCAGTAGTCCCAGGACACACACCTGCCTCATAGATGATGGTGGCTCCCTCCAAAGGCTCCTGGGAGAGGAGGGGGGGCTCCAGGGAGGGTGAGGCCTGTGTGGCTTGGAAGGCAATCTGCAGAAAGAAGGCCACAGAGGTGAGAAGCTATAGGACTCCAGCAACACACACACACCCACCCCCCGGGCACTCACCGGTGGACTGGGCACAGCAGCCTCAGGAGCAGCCTGGCCCTGGCTGTGCTGCTGCTTCAGTTCCTCGATCTGCTGGAGGGTGAAGAAAGGGCGACGGCGGCAAGGGGGCTCCTCTGGGTGCCGCTGCAGCCACCCCTCAAAGTCCTCCGGGTGGCGGCACTGGATGTGGAGGCGCAGGTTCTTCTTGTGCTTTGTGGTGAAGTGGCAGAACTCACAGGCAAAGGGCTTGCCCCCTGCAGTGGCAGAACAGCAGCACGTCGAAGACTGGCACTAGCCAGCACTCACAGCCTGCCACCGCACAGAGGCACAGGAGCGCCCGTGTGCTTGGCCAGAGTGGGCTCATTCCCACAGGAAAGGTGCAGCAGCCAGCAGTATTTACTTCCAAGTGGAAAAGTGCAGGGGCAGCAGGGCTCACCTTCACCACCTGCCCACAGACCTCTCCAAGATAAAAACATTTTTCATGACCAACAGTTGTGGCTGCCAGCAACCATCAAGCTGCACAGATCACTGGTCGTGCCACAGCCTCTCCCCTCCCCCCAAAACAGGGAGGATTGGTTCCCACCAAAGCTCTCTCTAGCACACAGCCTCATTCAGTTACAAAGGCCAACACACATTTTGCTTCCTTAAACTTTACACCAAATATACACTGGATTTATTTGGGGTGCTGATTCCAAAAATGGCATCCGTTTTGCCCTATCCTGTCTAGTTTTGGAGACACGGCATAGCCTCTTTAGTGAATGGTTCAAGCAGCTTCCTCATGAGGAAGCCTATACCAAGGCTTCCTATACCATGGTGTAGGCTTCCTCATAAGGAAGCTCTTGAACCATTCACTAATGAGGCTATACTATATCTCTAAAACTAGATGCGGTAGGGCAAAATGGATGCCATTTTTGGACTTTGGACCCCAAAGTCATATAAAACCACTGTAAAGTTTGGGAAAAACTTTTCTGACCTTCAGTTTTGTAGGCCTCTGTTATCTAGCAGAAGAACCACCCTGTATCAGGGGCTGCCGAGAAACAATCAAGCGTTTATTGATTGTAACCCAAGAAGTGGGTTACCTCAGAATGCCAGATGACAGGGAGGGCACCAGGATGCAGGTCTCTTGCTGTCTTGTGTGCTCCCTGGGGCATCTGGTGGGACGCTGTGAGATACAGGAAGCTGGACTAGATGGCCAATGGCCTGATCCAGTGGGGCTGTTGGTACTTCAGAGGGGCGTGCAATGCCTGCTGTGCCACCCCACCCATGGGGCCTTCCAATTTCAACACCACCACTCCAGCCTGGAGTGTGGGATGACCAGCAACATACAGGGAACCCTGAGCACTGCCAACAAGCAGAGGGAGAGCGCAGCAGCTTTCCCTGCCATTCCCCTCTCCACCCTCCCACATGCTTCAGCCACAAGGTGACCTGCAGAGATCCTGGGAAGCCGGGGAAGGCAGGTGGGAGATGTGCATGCACCTGACTGTCCACACGGTCTGGGACCCATTCCTGAACTTCTTCTCCAAGGCACAATGCAGAACAAAGCATGGCATGCAGGCACTTTCTCTGTTCTGGCCCAGGGCACTTGGCTGGGAACCTCAAGGCAACCTAGAAGGGACTTTCTGGAAGAGATGGACTCTGTTGGAGTACCTCACCCCACTTCCTTTACCCAGACAGGGCACCTGATGGCTTACGAGGCGCGGCAGATGAGGAGCTTTGGAAGGAGGTGCTCAGCGTTGGGCCCAGGGAACATTGGGGACAAGCTGAGCCTTACAACAGGGAGATTCCCTTGAACCCAACTGCTGGCTATTCAGAAACAATGCAGAGCAGCTTTTAAACAGACCTGGAGGGCAAACTGACAAAAGGCCCTGCAGGATCAGGCCCAGCGCCTGTCTCATCCAGTTTCTTGCCTCTCACAGGGGCCCACCAGATGCCTCAGGGAGCACTCAAGACAACAAGATACTTGGATCCTGGTGCCACTCCCTTATTTATTCATTTATCTATCACACTTCTGTATCAGCCTTCCTCCAAGGAGCTCACGGTGGTGTAAAAGGTTCCTTCTCTCCTTTGGCCCTCAGGACAATTCTGTGAAGTAAGTGCAGCTGAGAGATGGTGACTAGCCACAGGCCACTCAGGAAGCTTCGTGGTTGAGCAGAAATTTGAACCTGGATCTTCCAGGTCCAATCACACCATCCAGCATTCAAAGATAGACTCCCTCGAAAACCTAGACAGGAGCTGGGCAGCTTCTGGTTAAGATAACTCATTCCTGAAAGGAGAGAGTGCAGCTATTCCACATCATCCAAAAGGGAGCAGGCCAAAATACAGGAATGAGCACATGGCCAGGCAGAAAGAGACCAAGAGGCAGCCGGCCGAGACACCAGCCTGCTCTGCTTCAATGGGGCTACACCTTTCTCTCCCCCTCATTTCACAGAGCCATTTAACACCAACTGTCCTGCGAGGGAGAACAAGCAGAGAAAGGAAGAGGCAAGTGAAGATGGCAGACACCTGACCTGCTCTATGACTTGACTGTGTGCTGCCTTCAACACCTCTCAAGCAGGAAGGAATGCACAGGATATCTCAGTTCTCTACATAACCCCACTGAACAAAACAGGACTCACTTCTGAGTAGACCTGGCTAGGATTGTGCCCTATGACCATTATAGGAGAAAGGGAAATGTTAAGATGAAAGCAAGGATCTTGGGGTAAAAGTGTAGCACCCTGTTGTTGGGCAGAGAAAGGAAGACTGTTGATTAAGCGTTTCTTTACCTTTAATTATTATTAACAGTATTTATATACTGCTTTTCAACAAGAAGTTCCCAAAGCGGTTTAAGGCGAAATAACAGGCAGGCCCTTATGAGGGATCACTCCAGGGTATCTAATGTTAGGTGCCAGCCTGGGACTGGCCAAGAATGACGCAGCAAAACCACTCCACTGGAACTACAAACGAGAACTGTGCTTTTGAACTGTATGCTAAGGCGCTGCAGGGCACAGCGGGACAGGGAGTGGCACTCACTGGCTGAAGCTTTTTAGCTCTGGGCACCTTCATAAGTAGTACATGGTTTTAAATAAGCTAGCCTTTTATGTTGTAATTGCACGAGATGCAGGTATTATTGTGACCCTTCCACTTCCTTGTGGAGCTGGGAGAAGGACGCGAAGTTCCCCGATATACTAATACGCTTATAACAATAAAGCTCTTCTTTGGAAGACAGAGATGTGTGACCTCCAGGAAATTTGTTGTAGCTACTGATTGGATTGAACCTGTAAGGCTACTTCCCCCCTTTTAAATTAGGGGACATCGTAACCCAGAAAGTGGTGGAAAGCAAGGCTTTGTGCCTGATAAGTTAACTACACTCACTCAGAGGGCTGAGAGAGGCTTGTTTTGGCTGGAAGTGGTGTGGTTTGCATCTTGCCAGGGTTAAGGACAAGTAATCCCCTCAGTTTCACTGAGTTTAATCTGTGGATGGTGACATGCTGGTTATTGGTGTGTAACCTAGACCGTAACAGAAAGACAGCGGCATTCTCTGTCATTGTTACAAGGTTCTTTTAGGAATAAGAAAGTTGAACAAGAAGAAAAGAGGGCAGCAATTTTCACACTGGAGGGAAAGAACAGCCCCCCCAAGGGTTTGTATCTGCTTTTTACTTGCAAAGCTTCTGAAGTTTGGGTGAGCAGCAAGGTGGCCAACTCTGCAGGCAACGCCAAATGATTAAAGGTGCAGAAATCAAATACTTAGCATGAAGAGCAGCTCTCCAAACAGGCCGAGAGCAACCAAGCAGCAAGTGCGCTTCCGGGGTGAGTGATGTGTCCGGGGGCAAAACATCCCAACTTCACCAACACACTGATGGGACCTGAACTATAAGGAAAGTGCCGATCCCGTGCGTGGCCATGCTGAAAGCAGCAAATTCCACGCTAGGACTCATCAGGAACAGGAAGCGAACTGAGAGCAAGGCTGCTGCCATTATTACAGCCCTGCACAAATCTAGCGCAGCTACGTTTAGAAAACTGCACACAGTTCTGACCGCGACACTGAAAAGAATTGTTGTCAAGCTGAAAAGTGGAGCAAAGGAGGACAATTAAAAGACTAGCACTACAGCAATCTCCTTATGAGGAAAGGCTAATTTTTTTTTAGGGGGAGACTACGAGAAGAACATGATTGAAGTTTATTAAAGTTACACATAGCACGAAGGGAGAGAAATCCTGCTTCCTCCTCCCAGACCATCACTGGTGGTTCTTAAGTAGAGGCTGGCTAGCTGACTAGCAGGGACATTGCTGCTGTGGGCAGGTAGCCTCCAGGGGAGGGGGCTTGGACAAGGGTCTTGAAGGACCCTTCCTACCCTGTGATACTCTTTCAACACTACAGCCAGGCTGTCATCCAATGAAACTGCTGGGAAGTCTGGGACAGACAAAGGAAGGGGCTTCTTCACACGTGAAATTTGTCTGGGAAAGCCACAGTCAACAGGGCACGAGGACGGCCACTCACTTCAGTGGCTGCAGACAAGTTCACTGGAGGGCAGGGGGCTGCCAATGGCTGCTGATCACGCCTCCGCTCCAGCCGGATGCCAGCCACAGTGGAACAACAACTGTCGCATCCGCTTGCTGACTTCCTGGAGATCCTGGCTGAGGCGGGGCCCCTTCAACTTGACCCAGCAGCAAGTGCACTCATCTGCCAGCTCCCCAGGAGCTGCCCACAAAGAGCCTGGGAGCACTTCCAAATGACCACCCCCCTCCTACTGTTAGTCTGGGTGCTCTGCCCAGACCATGGGCACCTTCCTGGTCCTCGCCCACTCCCTCTCACCTGTGTGCTTGACTGCCATGTGGGAAAGCAGGAAGTCCTCTCGGATGGTGGCGTAGGAGCAGAGGCTGCACCGGTAGGGCTTGTCGTTCAGGTGCAGAAGCTGGTGGTTGAGGAGCAGCTTCTTGTCTTCGCAGACGTGGTCGCAGAACTCACACTTGAAGCTGCCCGGGAGGAGTGGCTGTCACAAAGGACTGGAGCGGTTTTCCCCAATCACCCTCCCCAAGCGACCCCATGACCTACCGGCGGTTTGCAACAGCCTGGATGTGGGTCAGCAAGTGCATCTTGAAGGTGTAGCGCTTCTTGAAGGACTTCCCACACTGCAAGGACATCGTGGGCGCTCACTCCTGCTGCAAGCGGCTGCTGTGCCACCCCAGCGAAGCCTCGCTCCCACACTCACCTTGTCACACATGTGGGGCTTTTCAGCACTGTGGGTCTTCATGTGCTGGGTGAGACGCTTCTGCATCGGGTAGACACGGCCACAGACAGGGCAAGGGAAGGCGCTCCGCTTGGGGGGCTGCGGGTTGAGGGAGAGACGCCCTGTGTAAGCAGCACAACCCAACTGGAGAGGAAGGCAGTCGGGTTCACTCAGTCCTGCCAGGGAAAGCTCTTGTGGCCACGGGACAGTCCGTCTCTCAGCTCCCACTTGCGTGTCAGCAGGAAGTTGCCCTACACGGCAAACCCCTCAAGCAGCACTAGGAGTGAGACAGAGGCACAAGCTGGGAACGGTCCACTCACCGGGTCAGCTCGCTTCTTCCTGAAAGAAAGAGAAAAGAAACTGAAGAGAAAGCTGAAAAGCCCACTGGCCAAAGAAGTGCCACAAGAGGCTCTAGACAGCGGCAGGAGCCTGGATCCCCACGAGACAGGAAGCTTCCCCTCTGTGGCCTGTGGGAGGCAGGCACAGGCCAGACCGGACTTACTTGTCCCGGCTGTGCACAGCAGAGTGACGGATGACATCCTTCTTGTACACGCTGGTGTAGTCACATTCCTCACACTTGTAGGGCTTGCTCCCTACGTGATTGAACATGTGCTCCTGAAAGGGTCAGAGAAAAGACTTACGGCACCAGCCCCCACTGGCCACAGGAGCCACGGAAGACACGGCAGGCTACAGGGGGCCCACCTTCAGAGACGACCAACGCCGGGAGCGGTAACTGCACTGCAGACAGCGGAAGAGCTGTGGGTCGCCAGCCTCGTGCGAACTGACATGGAAGCGCAGGTCATCGTGGGTGAGGAAGCGGGAGCCGCAGATCCGGCACAGGTGGGGACGCATCAAGGGCTTGGCAGACTTATGGCAGTACCTGCAGCAGGTTGCAGGGACACTGAGTGCTTGGGGCCAGTCCCACCTACGGGAACTCACTCCAAGGAGCAGGCAGGAACCCACTGCCCATTCTCTCACCTGCGCCCTCCATACTTCCGGTATTTCTTGCCCAGAAAGCGAAGGGAGGGCTGGCCTCGCCGACGGAAAATCACTTCTGGTTCTACCTGGGAAGAAGGGTCCCTGTTCTCTGAATCTGACTGGCTCACAGCAGGCTCAGCCAGACCTTCTCCCCCAACGGATGACAAGCCGGAGGAGCTGGCAGCCTCAGCACCCTGCGAAGACACCACCGGCTCCGCTTCAGCACCTGCCCAGCAAAGAGAGATGCTGCTCAGTGTGGAGAAGGACTAGAGGTTCTTACGAAGGAGCCTCCAGGGGTAACCCTGTGCCAAGAGGTGGCAAACATCTCCAAGGGGGAAGTGTGGACCCCCCCCCAAAGCTAGAACAGCTTTATTGCCAGGGATGCTGGTTCCAAAACCAACTCTGAGAGCATCCACTCATCACCTGTAAGCGGGAGCAGAGGCCTGTGTCCCAGGACCTCTATTGGGATCCATACTTTCCTTCATATGGAGGGTTGTAAGGAAGATGATGCCAAGACACAAAATCTCATCACCTGATGCAGCAATAGGGCCTGAACTGAGTAAAACCACTCTTAGCAAACCCGGAGGCACATGCAGATCAGCGTTGGGAAACACTGGGCAAGGGTCCAAACATGAACAAGCAACTCTTGCAAGGTCACAACCTGCACTGCAGTTCCATCTAAGCTGTCCCCAAGCACAGCACCTCAAGACCCCACCACCAAGATGGGAAAGGGGCAGCAGCAAGGAGCCTCTTCCTTTGCAGGAGAGGGCGGCAGTTGGGGGCAGGGCAGGGGAGGGGCCTGTAGGGGGCTGGCAGCATGGCCTCTTTCCTGCCATCTCCTGGACAGCAACAGGGAGGGAGGGAGGTGCCTTGTGCCGCCTAGACTACTGTCCTCCCCACCCACCCCATGGCAACACACTCCTGAAGGGGCAGGCCAGCAGGCAGCCCCACCAGGAGACCAGGCCCAGAGCCAGCGGTCCCACAGCGCCACCCGGGTGGATGCCAGGCACCACTTTGCTTCAGGGAGGAGAGGAGGATCAGGCTGCAAAGCCTTTGGGAAGAGAACCACACACACATCCAGCCCACGCATTTCTTCTCCACATTGGATTCAGTTCTTAGAGCCCTGATAACTTATCTCTCTTCTCCCTCAGCAGGGGCTTTAAGTCCCTCACAGTTACCTCCCCACCAGGGGCTTAAAGCCCCTCACATAGTCACCACAAAACAGTACAAAATAAATCAAAAATCTGTGTGCTACAGTCAACCTACAACAGAAAGAGAGGAGGCACTTCTGCCAGGCACAACCTGAACCAGGCCAAACAGGAGTGTCTGAACAACTTTTCTGGAAGGAAGAGCCAAGTTGGGGGCCATACACATGTCCTCTGGCAGGGCAGCTGCCGCAGTGGAGAAAGCTGCCTCCTGGATTAAGATTTTTTGAAAGAAAGGAAGAAAGAAAGCAAGGCAAAGCAGGGCCTCCACGGGTGGTCTCATATGGGGAGGGACAATCTTCTGGGTGCTGCCTGAAAACATTGCCTATTCTGGAGGCAATCTCCAGCACCTCACACCTTCTGCCCAGAATAAACCAGCAGCCAGTGCAGATGAGACAGCCAGGAGGCAAAACGGACAACTTCTGTCACCAGCCATGCCTAGTATCAACCAACATGTTCAGGCAGTCTTCACAAGAAGCTATATACAGAGCATGCGACAGTAGTCCAGTTGTTGACTGCAGCCAGGTCTGACTGACCAGAAATGGCCATAGCTGGTGCATCAGCCAGAGATGGCAAGGAAAGCAGCCTGACAGCAGCAGACAGTGGCTCCCCACAGGCCCTACTGGGTCCAGGGCAGCCTCAAGCTGCTGATCATTTAAGGAAGCTGCAGCTCCATCCAGAGCCAGACTCTGCCACAGAATCCGGGGGTCTCCTAACCAACAGCAACTCCCATCTTGTCCAAACTACAGCTTGTAGGTTCTCATCCAGCCCACTGCTGACTCCAGACACTGATCCAGAATGCCACCTCTCTCCCTACCTGCAGATAAACAACAAAGATGGAGTTGGGTGCCATGACACCTAATGCTAAACCCTGTGACACAGGAAACAGAGGAGCTGCCTAAAGCCAGCCCCACCCATCCCAGCAGGGCTTTCCGACGGTATCAGAGGCTGCGGAGAGGTACAAGGGAGCAACTGTGTTCCCTGTCTAGTCCCTGGCATGGATCAGCCAAAAGGGTGACCAAGGCAGCCTCAGTTCCAAACTGGTCTGGAAGCCGTAGTATCAACCCTGTCAGGTCAGGCCAAAGGGGCCCATCCACTCCCCCATCCTGTTTCCCACCAATCAGCTCTGGGTAAGACACAGTGAAAGAGAAAGGCAGCCCCCCCCCACTGCTGCTATTGCTCCATGAAACTGACCACCACTCAAGCCCAAAGGTGGCACACAGCTACGGTGACTAGTAGTCAACAGCAGAGCTGCCCTCCTTCAGGTCTCTTGTCGAATTCCCTCAGAAAGTCAACCACGCTAGTGGCCACTGCCCCACCTCTTGTGGCAGTGCATTCCACAACCTTGTAACCTGCTGCATGAAGAACTCCTTCTTCCTATCTGTCACAGATTTCCCACCAATCAGAACATTAGATGCCCCTAGTTCTAGCATGGCAGAATTGGAAGCAGGAGCTTTACACCTTGCAGGGCCCAGACAGTTCAGTCAACCGCACAGTACAGAATAGCCCTTACTGCGAAATGTATTTCTCATCAGACCTGGAAAAACAAGACTGCCTAGCCAAACACCAAACTATGCGCATTTTCAACTGATGAAACTCTGGGTCCAGTTCACACTGTGCCCCAATGTGCTAAAAGGGACTTCCACTGGTGCTCCGCACAAGGCCTCTCCGCCATCAAGCTGCAAGTGTCACAGTGCTGGCCCATCAGCCCAAGTCTGCGCCACTTGTGACTCAGTAGGGTCCAAGCGCGGCCCAGACTGGCCTGCCTTCCTCTTCCGGAAGAGGTTTTCAGAGCTCCCAAAAGACAGGCACCTGCGATTTGAGCCCTGCTCTTGGCTGGTCCCAGAGGAAACAAGTGCTGCAGTAGGCAGCCCCCCTGCAGACCCCCCAATACACCACCATTTAGAGTACCAGGAGTGGGAGAACCTTTATGCCATGTCGGAGGCTGTGCAACAGTAAGAACCATCAGACAACCAAGAACCACAGAAGAAGACCCACCATTAAAGCAGTCCAGAGTGGAAATAAAAGGATAACAGGGCAGCAGGATTGACGAGAAGACCATAAAGACAACAGCACAGGTGAACCTAAGTGGTAGGTGTCATGAATATGTACAGTTTCGGCCTAATAGCATGTAGAGCCTGAACCAAACTAAACCAGTAACAGAGAAGTGGCTTGAGTTCCTAGCTGCAAGGATGTGAGTAGCAACAGTCAACGGAATTAACAACTCAATGGGAGGTGATAATGTAGCACCTATGCAGACAGAAAGGCATCCCTCAAGGATGGAATGCAGCTGTGGACCTCCAGTGGGGAGGGGAGAGCTGAGAGGGCTAGCATCCAGCCCCACTTCAGGAAGATTCTGTCCCCAAGAGTTTCTGATAGGACAGTTTAAATAAATACAGAGTCGCCTCCATCCTGTTAGCATGAGAAGTATAAGAACAAAGCCCAAGGGGTGTGGTGGGGTCTTTTTTGGTGGAAAAGGTTGTAGGTGCAACATCCTGCAGGTTGAGAGCCTGGTCCACCAGGGCCATGTGGCCTCAGACGTAACCTGGAGCTCAAAGATCTACAAAAGAAAGCTGACCCAGGTAAGAATTAGGGAATAATAGAGATAGCCAGCTAACTTTGTTATTTTAATGCTGATATGTTTCCTAGAAGTTTTATGCCTCTAGCATTTGCTGCCTTTTGTAACTTTATGTAACCCGATGTACTTAATAAAGTAAAAATCCTTTTACTAAGTTGTTTCATTGTCTGTTGGGGACAAAGATTCAGAATCCTGCCTAGCCGTTCAGCAAGCTACCAAACCCTCATTGAGGACTAGTAACTCGAGGACTGAAGCTTTAGTTAAAGAAAGTGCTCAGTGTCTGCAAGGGATAGAATTAAGCCTAGAGGGTCTCAGTGTCCCTGAACGGAGACACTGGCACATACAGGGTGGTGGCAGTACTACTGGACGGGGGAGCTTTGAGGGCTCTAGGGTTCGAGAACCAAGAATCCTGAGCACCCCCAAACCCCTGAACTATACGACAGTGGGAAACAGCTAATCTCTACAAAAATGCCAACTGAAAAAGAAAAATGCCAAGCCCACAATGGAACTCCTACAGGAAGGGGGTAGTTCTCAGGTCAGACAGCTTTCTGAATTATGTTCTAGTTAAATATTTAATTCCTGTGTTAGCAGCACAAGACTCTTAACGAAGTCATGTCATATAACTAATAAATTCTAAATCTTCACAGCAGCGCATGACTTGGTGGGCAATTACTGGTTCAGCCTGATCTGGTGTTGAACACGGTTTCTCTGCTGAAACTTTTTGCTAGTACTCGGGAGAAGGGGCGTTCCAAAGCTCAAGTGCTCTTGTTCCTCTCAGTAGCTGGGAAACCTGCAGGCCTTTCCCCTGCCCTGGGCTTGAGGCCTGACAGTGACAGATCCATGCCTGGGCCAGGTTTAGCCCACTTGCAGTCTTTCAAGTGAACCCATGACTGGGCCTGGCAGGATTTCCAGTTTCCCCTGCAGGACAACTGAGTGAGTCGGCACAGAATGCTGTGACAGGTCCTTACCCTCTGGATGAGGCTCAACTTCCAGGCGTGGGAGTTTGCGGGGTCTTCCTGGACGCCGGCGCAGCCGCTCTGCACTGGAGGTGGGGAGGAGGAGGCTGAGCTTGGGCAGACGTCCTCGGGGCTCATCCTCCGCTGGGTTGTAGTCACTATCATCTGCAGTGGGGAAAGGGGAGACAAGTCAATGGCGAAAAGGGAACAGGAGATGAACCAAGCCAAGAGTTGCTGGCTGGGGACACCGCCAAGGATTTGGAGATTTTTTTGTTTTAATCCTGCCTTTCAAACCCCAAAGTGACTTCTTGCGACATAAATATAAAACAGTTAACACTTCCAATCTACAACAAAAGGTTTACGTATTTCCCTCAGTATCACAGGTGCCCAAGCTGGCTTGCGTAAAATCCAGAACCTTAACATAATACCAAAAGCCATCAACGTAGGACAACACAGCAACAAGTGGAAACCAGCAACACAAATCAGCAACACACAAGTCGCAGCACAAAAAAAATAAAAGAATTAACAAATGGTAATAATTGTTAACAACAATAAGACAAAGTGGTATAAAAGCAGACATGGAACAATACAAAACAAGGCAACGTCAAGCAAAAATCCTTACCCATCACCAACCCCAATAAAGGTGTTTCAGCCCCCACCAGAAGACTCCAAGGGACAGGGCAGTTTGCAGCTCTTAAGGGAGGAGGCTCTAGCACTGCAGTGCCAAAACCAAGAAGCCCCTCCTACTTGCCACCAGTCCGTCTTTTACTGTGGGACTGGGGTTTTCTCAGAGGGTCCCTCAGATGACCAGAGGGAGCAGGCCAGAACATATGGGGGAAGGAAACCTCTCAGTGACTCCTGCCCCAAGCCATCAGGGCTGCAAAGTCAGCCCTTTGAACTGGGCCCAGAAGGGACTCAGGAACCAGCAGCCAGCTGGCAGCACAGCCCTCACTGAAGCCACAGTCCAACAGAATCAACTGCCAAGCCCTGATAGCCACACGAGCCACCACATTCAGCATCATAACAACGTATACATAAGAACAGCCCCACTAGATCAGGCCACAGGCCCATCTAGTCCAGTTTCCTGTATCTCATAAGAACATAAGAACAGGCCCATTGAATCAGGCCACAGGCCCATCTAGTCCAGCTTCCTGTATCTCACAGCGGCCCACCAAATGCCCCAGGGAGCACACCAGATAGTAACAAGCAGCCCACCAAGCTCACAGCAGCCCACCAAGTAACAAGAGACCTGCATCCCGGTGCCCTCCCTTGCATCTGGCATTCTGACATAGCCCATTTCTAAAATCAGGAGGTTGCACATACACACCATGGCTTGTAACCCGTAATGGATTTTTCTTACAGAAATTGGTCCAATCCCCTTTTAAAGGCATCTAGGCCAGATGCCATAACCACATACAGTAGCAAGGAGTTCCACAGACCAACCACGTGCTGGGTAAAGAAATATTTTCTTTTGTCTGTTCTAACTCTCCCAACACTCAATTTTAGTGGATGTCTCCTGGTCCTGGTGTTATGTGAGAATGTAAAGAGCGTCTCTCTATCCACTTTATCCTTCCCATGCATAATTTTATATGTCTCACTCATGTCTCCCCTCAGGCACCTCTTTTCTAGGCTGAAGAGCCCCAGATACTGTAACCTTTCCTCGTAAGGAAGGTGCCCCAGTCCAGTAATCATCTTAGTCACTCTCTTTTGCAACTTTTCCATTTCCACTATATCCTTTTTGAGATGCAGCAACCAGAACTGGATGCAATACTCCAGGTGTGGCCTCACCATCGATTTGTACAATGGCATTATATTAGCCGTTTTGTTTTCAATAACTTTTCTAACAATCCCAAGCATAGAATTGGCCTTCTTCACTGCCACTGCACACTTTCATTGACCTGTCCAACACCACCCCAAGATCTCTCTCTTGATCTGTCACTTACAGCTCAAAACCTCTTAACCTATATGTGAAGTTTTGATTTTTTGCCCCTAATGTGCATGACTTTACGCTTACTAACATTGAAACGCAACTGTCATTTTGCTGCCCATTCATTTGGAGAGATCCTTCTGGAGCTCCTCACAATCGCTTGTGGTCTTCACCACTCGGAAAAGTTTGATGTTGTCTGCAAACTCAGCCACCGCACTGCTCAAGCCTGTCTCCAGGTCATTTATGAAGAGGTTGAAAAGCACCAGTCCCAGGACAGATCCTTGGGGCACGCTGGTTTCCACCTCTCTCCATTGTGAAAAATGTCAATTGATACCCACTCTCTGATTCCTGCTCTTCAGCCAGTTCCCAATCCATGAGAGGACCTGTCCTCTAATTCCCTGACTGTGGAGCTTTTTCAGTAGCCTTGGGTGAGGGACTGTGTCAAACACCTTCTGAAAGTCCAGATGTACAATGACTTCTGAAAACCCAGGTATACAGTATAATAGACTGACCTTTCTAGTCAGCCTTCAAGGGCAGTATCACATAGAGTGCACTATGTTAATCTAAATGAGATCTCACCAAGGCATGGACTACTGTGGTCAGGTCTGACTTACGTATCGCTGCAGTTGGTGCACCAGCCAAAGCTGGGCAAAAGCCGCCCCCTGGAGATCCAAGAGCCGCTAAGAACCCAAATTGTGTACTTGCTACTGCAGAAAGAGTAGCACTCTGTTCAGACCAAGTCGATAGTCTGACACCTGCATCATGGATTTCCAGATCAAGAGAACCTCAGTTATGTCTGGATTCCTTTCAGCATCTTAGCATCTAGTTCCCAGCTGCTTCCAGGTAGCACTTTAACAGCCCTCCCCCCGTATTTAGCAGAAAAGAAATGCAAAGCTGGGTCTCATTTGTTTTCAGTAAGAAGATTACAGTTTAAGCCTTATTGAACACAATGGGTTTACTTCTGAGTAAAACAAATTACACAATTTCCAAACACCTCTATCGGTAGGGCTCAAAAGATTTTCCTTATCAGCTACCAAACCGTCACTTTCATAACCCACCAACAGTCAGGTCACCACTCACTTACATCCAGCGTTTAGAAAGAGGCTATTTTTACACCCTAGAGACTGCATACAGTCAGCATGACTTTTAATCCATGATGGACTTTTCTTCCATTCATCTTTTAATGGCATCTCAGGCAGGCGCCATCACCACATCTGGTAGCAAGGAGCACCGCAGATTAATCACACCACATTCTGAATCACCCACACTTCCAACCACTTTACTATCAGTCTCACATGTAGAACACTACATTAGTCGGGCCCCAATGCAACTGGGTTGTGTGTCAAAAGAGTGCAGCCGGAGCAACAGCCCAAGGTCTGTAAAGCACACCCAGGGGCAACCTGATCATTCCAGGAGAGTGCTGCCCCCTTCAGGACCAGATCAAGGTCACCGTTGCTCCCCCAGCACCAGACAGAGCAAGACAGAACTGCACCCTCAGCTTCTGGCCAGCTCCTCCCAGAGATTTCACACAGATGCAAAATGCACGAAATACCTTCTGGGTCATCGATTGCTCCGGCATCCACAATATCATCATCGTCCTCATCCTCCCCTTCTGGCTGACCCTCCTCTGGGGCCTTTGGCACAGAAACCTCCTTGCACGGACGCCCTCTTTTGAGGCCAGTGGCTGATGCTGGAGAAGAGGAATCCACAAAGCTTCACATAACAGACAAAGGCTCAAGAGCACCTTGATGACAATATGCAACACCACGCGAGGCAAAATCCCCTCCTGTGCTCTGTGTTTGTGGCAGTCCTGCACAAGCACAGAACTCCAAAACAGCACAGCATTCTACATCCCAAGAATCCCAATTCCCCCACCCCACCCCAGAGGAGATGACACTTGAGCTGCCTCATAAGACCTGGGAAACCAGGCGGGCATGAACAAACCTTCCCAGAGCTCTTTCTTTCTCCACCCTAAAGTAGCAGAAGGCACTTGCATGAGAACTGGAACCCCCCCCCATCCCAATTACTCACTCACTGAGCTCTGAAACAGCAAGCAGCCCTGGCTAATAAGAACATAAGGACACCCCCACTGGATCAGGCCATAGGCCCATCTAGTCCAGCTTCCAGGGGACATCCACTAAAGCTGAGATTTTGGTGAGTTACGGCAGATAATACTGTATTTCTTTACCCAGCATGTAATTTGTCTGTGGAACTCCTTGCCACAGAAAGTAACAACAGCATCTTGCTTATACGCCTTTAAGAGGGAATTGGACAAATTTCTAGAGGAAATTCATCATGGGTTACAAGTCGTGGTAGGTATGTGCAAGATAGAGGTATGCTGCCTGATTGCCAGATACAGGGGAGGGCACCAGGACACAGGCTGTGTCTGTTGTCTAGTGCATTCCCTGAAGCATTTGGTGGGCCACTATTAGATCCAGGAAGTTGGACTAGATGGGCTTTTGCCCTGATCCAGCAGGGCTCTTCTTATGTTCTTGTATCTCACAGTGGCCCACCAAATGCCTCCGGGAGCACACCAGACAAGAGACCTGCATCCTGGTGCCCTCCCCTGCATCTGGCATTCTGACACAGCCCATTTCTAAAATCAGGAGGTTGCACATCACATCATGGTTTGTAACCAGTGATAGATTTTTCCTCCAGAAATTTGGACAATCCCCTTTTAAAAGTACCTAGGTCGGATGCCATTCCACACCGTGGCAAGGAGTTCCACAGACCAACTGCACATTGGCTATGGCAGCTCCCCTCCTCGCACGCCAGCAGCCTATGTCAAGTATGCAAACCCTCTTCTGCACCCCCTCCCAGCAAAGGCCACAAATGCACACACCTTGCTGGAAGTGTCGCTCCCGCATGTGGCTGAGAAGAGTCTGTTTGGAGGCGCTCTTGTAGTGGCACATTTTGCACTTGAACTGCTGCACAACCACCACCTCCATCAGCTCCTCCAGGTTCTCCAGGTCAGGCTCCCCAGACGGGCCCAGTTGGGCAAGTTGCTCCGGTGGTACTGAAGGACCAGTATGCTCTACGCAAGTGGAGGTGGGACCCTCTGCCAAGGTGTCCCCAGTCAAGCTGCTACTCAAAGCAGAGCTGGCAACATGGGACACCCCTGTAGCACCTAAGGGTAAAAGACCAAAAAAGGCTGCCTTGTACAGGGTCAGGCCACTCAAACTTCCCCAGTTCAGAATTCCCTGTTCTGACTGCAGCCAAAAGGCCCTTCAGAGACATCCTCAGCTCGACCTGGAGATGCTGCCAGGGACTGAACCCCTCCCCTACAGGCCCCTTCCTGAAAAAAGAAAGCACTACCATCCTGGTAACATGAGCCAGGTGGGGCCTCGGTACCTTTGGGTACTCCGTTCTCAGATCCCCCCCCCCCGACATAGAACTCCTATGTGTTGGCAACCTTCAGTCTCGAAAGCCTCTGGTATCGCGCTCTGAATGGTGGTTCTGGAACAGCGTCTAGTGTGGCTGAAAAGGCCGATTCGGGAGTGAAAATCCCTTCCACACTGGGAGCAAGTGCAGTCTGTCCCTGGCCTGTCTCCCTGGCTATGGACCTTCCTTCTTTGCCTCTTTGCCTCAGACTATTGACTGTTCTCGGATCCCCCCCGCTGACATAAGACTCCAGGTACTCAAATCTGCAATCTTCGCCCCATCAACCCCTTCAAAGAGGACCAAAGTTGTGGTCCTTTCCCCTCCAGAAGGCTTTTTGAAGTCTGAAGAGGCAATGCGCGCCCACCTGGGTCTCAGAATGCCTTAAATGGCCATAAGTCACTACCAGTTTCCCTCAGGATGCCCCCCAGCAGCAGACTCTTCAGAAAGCCCTCTGGCTCAGGCTGAGCCAGATCTGAAGATGCATAATCTGTGAACAAACAAGTTCCACCTGTAATTCTGATTGAGTGCCCACCCCCAATACCCCCTCAAAAACTCCCGTTCTAGTTTAAACCACGCTGGGCTTCCTTTGAGAAAGTGAAATAATAATAATATAATATAATATACAGTATTTATATACCGCCTTTCTTGGTCTTTATTCAAGACTTTATTCAAGGCGGTTTACACAGGCAGGCTTATTAAATCCACGCAGGGATTTTTACAAATTGAAAGAAGGTTCTCTCTTTCAAGAACTACCACATTCAAGCTGTTACGCTCCGATCTGGTTTAACATTCTGGCCTCCATCCTCCCACGCTCCGAGCAGATGGAACAGCTCAGCTGCAGCTTGCCAGCTGCTTCAAGGTCGCACGGTGCCAGTGGCCTCGAACTGGCGACCTTGTGGATGTTAATCTTCAGGCAAATGGAGGCTCTACCCTCTAGACCAGACCTCCTGCCCCATGAAAGTGAAAGTGCCCATGAATAGTCCCCTGAAGCCAGCAGAGCTCCACAGCGCCAGTGGGGGCACAGTTGCTCCAAGCTCCCACCCAAGGAGGAAGAAAGAAAGACTGCTCAACCAGAAGGATTTATTCCCCTCACTGGAGAGAGTCTTTTCTTACCGTCATCTGGCCTCTGTAGGACTAAGTACTGGGTGGTCTGTGCCCCACCGTCCTCCTGGCTTGTCACAGCAAAGCATCCTGTGCCAAAAGAACAAAGAGGGAAAGTTAATGCTCCTCTGAGAAAGACAATGGTACAAACCTGTATAAAAGTCTGCCGAAAGTGGCAGTCCCCAAAATATTCTGAGTGAGGAGAGAGGCAGTAAGAGCATCCCCTCACCCAAGAAACAGACACTCAAAGGCAAAACTGCTGACTAACAGACTTTGGTCACAAAACTGCAGTCACCCTGTCGCCACCCAAGGAGCACGCACATGTGCGCACGTTCTGAGGATAACAACAGGCTGTTGGGGCGCTGAAGTTCTTGGGAGTGCTGTGACCAAGCCCAAAGCAGGGAAGCACGGGACAGCCTGACTTAGCCTTGGGCAGGCAGTCAATGAGCAGCGTGCACCCAAGCACCATGATTGCAAACTCACTCCCAGCCTTCCCTGCAGACTTGGAGCTGGAGCATGATGGACATGAAGCTGCGGGATGCTCCACTTCTCCAGGTCTGCAGTTGGGAGAAGGTCTGGGCCTGCTCACCACCAGGGCCAAAGCACAACAGCCCACTCACACGGGCAAGGGTGGCAGCCTGGAAAGTGGAAGCCTGCCCTCCCCCCCCCCCCGACAAGGCCCTGCTGGAAATGCTCACTCTGAATGACTTTGGGCCCCACAGTGGACTCGATGACCTTGTCAATAGCGGGACCCAAGTCGGAGGAGGTGGAGGCTGTAGAGTCGGACACGGCAGGAGCCCCTTCTGCCAGGACACTAGAGTGAACCAGGCCCTGCAGAGACTGAGATCTCAGGACTGACTGGCTCACTGTGGACACGCTAGAGACCAGGGTGGACTGTGCAATGGAGGAGGAGTCAGGCAAGTAGGCCCTAGGCAAGGCGTCTGTGCTGGAGCTGCTCTCAGACACCTCAACCTGAAAGACAGAGTGAATGTGAAGAAACCTCTCTCCACAGAAAGACATTCTTTACACAGCAAGATACGCCTTTCCAGTTGCTCATATTTGCTCCCTCAAGCCCCATTTGCTGTCCGCTCGCTTGTCTAGCAGGTTCCCATAACCTGCAGTGCCCCCCCCCACTGCCGACAGCTTAGGGCCTCCACCAGAAAGGACTTGCCGCGTACCAAGGAGATCCTTCCATCTTCTGAGCTCTGGCCTACACCAGATTCATCTGCTTCTGAAAGGGTAACAGGCACCAAGGCAGCAACGCTACTATCTGCAGACATGGCCTCAGAGGTCTCCGGGTCAAGGCCACTCTCCGAAGGCTCCTCTCGCTGCTCCAGCCGAGGGGCTGCATCGCTGCTGCTCTCCACCTCACCCTCTGCTTCCATGGCCACACCTGCTTGGGGAGGGAGAAAAAAGCAGGGCTACCAGAAGGAGCTCAAAGAAGAGAGTCAGTGCCTGCTCCGAAAGCTCCCCTCCCGAGGTGGGGGAACAGCAGCCTGCGCAGAAAGCAGCTCTGGCGCTACAGCTGCCAGGCGGCAACCTTCACCGTGCAGAAGGGCCACAGCGCAGCCCTCCAGCTCCCTGGACGGGCAGAGCCACTGGGACCCCGTCCAGCCGCAGACACTCCTGCCTCTGAGCCGCACGACACGAACCTGAGCGGCGCCGGCTGGGCTCGCAGGCAGCTGCTGTGCCGGCGCTTCACGCAGGCCGGAGGAGGGCCGAGCTCCGGGGGTCATGGGGCTGTGCGGGGAGAGGGGCGGGGAGCGGGCCGAGCCCGCGGAGCACCCAGAGGCCTGCCGTGGCTCCGCAGGGGCCGGCGGGCGAGGCAGAGCCTCCGTCCGGAGTCCTGCGAAGGGCGCTGCTGCCTGCGAGGGGCCGGGCGCCCCCCACGCGCGCTGCATTCTCCTCCTGCGCTGCGCGTGCGGGTGGCGGGGGGTCCCTGGGCACCCGCACGGCGGCGGCGCCCTTCGCAGGACTCCGGCGGGGAGGCTCTGCCTCACCTGCCCCCCCGCCCTGGACAAAGCCCCCGGGGCCAGAGCTGCCCCCGGCCGGCACCCCCGCAGCAGAGCCGGCTCCGCGCGGGCTGCAGGCCAGGAGGGAGGTCCCTCCTCGAGCCCGGGCTCCGCCGGCGCCAGCCTCGACCTGCGGGACAGCCCTGGCCGGCCCGTCCTCCCAGCATGCACCGCGAGCCCTCCCTCCTCCATTGGCCGAGCCCGGCAACGCCCCGCCCCTCCGCCCGCCCGGCTGCTGCCCCCCGCGGGGCCTGCCAGGCGGGCTGCCCTCGGCGCTGCCTGCCCGCCCGCTGGGCCGCCATCTTGGGGGCCTTGGACGCGGGCGGAGGAGCTGCGCGCACTCACCGTGGCCGTCCTCGCGGCACCACCCGCGCCCGGCCGCGACGCGCTCCGGCCCGGCAGCCGCGCGGCCGCCAGCGCCGCTTCTCCGACCGGCGGAGGGATCTCGCCCCGCCCCGGCGTCATCGCCCCGCCGGGACTACTTCCTTCGCGGCGCTGTCCCTCCCCGCTCGTCGACGGGGCGGGGCCGCGCTGCGCCTCCGCGTCATCTGGCGAGGCCGGGACTACTTTCCGGCGCCTCCGCGGAGGCCGCGGGCGCGTGACGGCTGCGCGTGGCTGGCGTTTCCCGGACGCTGCCGGAGGGAAGGACGGCAGCCCGCCTGCTGCAGCTCCGCCGCGCCGCGGAGTCTCCTTCGGCGGACGCCGCAGCCTCTTCCCGGCACGCGGCCGCGGCCGCTGCGCCCCTCCCGCCTCCGAGGCCAGGAGGGCACGACCCCCGCGGGACCCTCCCTCCCTCGCTCTGACGAGGCCGGCGGGAGGGAGGCGGGTCGCGCTGGGCCTTCCGCGCCGCTGTGCAGGGAGCGCTCCGGACGTCAGAGCCGTGCGGGGCCCGCGATGGGACGGGCGGCCGCGGACGGCTGCGAGGGAAGGCCGCGTCCGCAGGATCCGCGCGGGAGCAGGGCGCAGTGGGGAGTCGCTGCCCGCGCCCCTCCGCGCGGGGCCCAGTGCTGAGCAGCCTGCGGTGCCTGGGAGTGCGGCCTCCTGCGGGCAGGGGCAGCATGGAGGCCTCCCAGGGAGGGGGACGGAGCCTCTGGGCGGACTTGGCATGGAGGGCGCCCTTGACCGGGCGGAGGGCGCCCAGGTGTCTAGCAAGGGCTGAGCCTGCTCCTCCTAAGAGGCGCCTTCACCCGAAGGGCGCCTCCTGGAGTCTCACAGGCTGCGGCCTCCGCCTGTTCCTCCTGCCCCTCCTGATCTTGCCTCCCTGCTGCCGGGCTCTCAGGCTTCTGCAGGGGTGGCCAGACCCAGACCAGGGCTGATTGCGGCCCTCAGGGACCCCAGTCTCCAATGAGCCTCCGGTCCTCCAGAGACTTGCTGGTGGGCCGACTGCTTGACCTCTTCGCAAGCTGCGAACCATCTGTGTCTGAGTCGGGGCTTGGAGCTGCTATTTTGCGGTGGTTCTGCTCCTTCCTGGAGGACAGATCCCAGAAGGTAGTGCTGGGGGACGCTTATATTGCATCCTGGTCTGTGGGGTATGGGGTGCCACAAGGGTCCGTTCTATTCCCCATGCTGTTCAACATATACGTGAAGCTCCTGGGAGAGGTCATCCGGCGGTTTTGGGTAGGGTGCTGTCAGTATGCTGATGACACCGATCTCTTTCTCTCCTCCTGATTCTGAGGGGATAGTCAAAGTTCCCTCGACCCTATGGGATGAGGATGGGGAGGTTAGAGAACAACAAGGCAAAGACAGAGTAGGAGAAGAAATTGGGAATGGTAGCGTGATGGGATGTGGCAGACGGTTTGGCACAATGAGACGATTCAGGGATAAAGGAGTGAATAAGCAGCCCATCCTGGGACATTCCATGTACAAATACTTCTATGCAAATGCCCGAAGTCTCTGAGCAAAGATGGGAGAACTGGAATGTCTGGTGACAAGGAAAAACATTGACATAGTGGGCATAATGGAAACCTGGTGGAATACAGAGAATCAGTGAGATACTTCAATCCTGGGCTATGAACTGTACAGGAGGGTCAGGGAGGGGCATGTTGGAGGTGGGGTGGCCATTTACATTAAAAAAGGGATATAATCCAGCAAAGTAGGGATTGAAGGTGGGTCCGACTCTGTAGAATATGGGTTAAATTACTAGACCTGAGGAGTGATGTAATACTGGGGGCCTGCTGTCGTTCTCCAGACCAGAAACTAGAAGGGGACCTTGAAATTTGGAAACAGATCAGGGAGGTGACAAGAAGGCACAGAGTTGTAATCATGGGGGTCTTCAATTATCCTCATATAAACTGGGTCAATTTGTGTTTTGGTCACGAAAAGGAGACCAGATTCCTTGACATGTTAAATGACTGAGCCTTAGAGCAGCTAGTCGTGGAGCCCACCAGAGGACAGGTGACTCTGGATTTAATATTGTGCGGTACTCAGGACCTGGTTAGAGATGACAGTGTTATGGAGCCATTGGGGAACAGTGATCATGCTGCGATCCATTTCGACATGCACATTGGGGGAAGAATACCAGGCAAATCTCTCACAAAAACCCTTGATTTTCAACACGCGGACTTCCCTCAAATGAGGAGGCTGGTTAGAAGGAAGTTGAAAGGGAAGGTAAAAAGAGTCTAGTCTCTACAGACAGCATGGAGGTTTCCCAAATCAACAGTAATAGAGGCCCAGCAAAAGTGTATACCGCAAAGGAAGAAAGGCTCGACTAAGTCCAGGAGGTGCCTGCATGGCTAACCAGCCAAGTTAGAGAGGCCATAAAGGGCAAGGAAGCTTTCTTCCGTAAATGGAAGTCTTGCCCTAATGAAGACAATAAAAAGGAACATAAATAATGAACATAAGCAAATGAAATGTAAGAAGGTGATACGGGAGGCGAAGTGAGACTGTGAGGAACGCATGACCTGCAGCATTAAGGGGAATAATAAAAGCTGCTTCAAATATGTTAGAAGCAGGAAACCCGCCAGAGAAGCAGTTGGTCCTCTGGATGGTGAGGGAGGGAAAGGGTAGATAAAAGGAGACTTGGAGATGGCAGAGAAATTGAATGAGTTTTTTGCATTTGTCTTCATGGCAGAAGACCTCCTGACCAAGGAATTAAGTCAGATAGCGGTTAAGAGAGAAGATGTTTCAGATCTCATTGATAAAGATCAATAAGTCACCGGGCCCTGATGGCACCCACCCAAGAGTTATTAAGCAATTGAAGAATGAAGTTGCTGATCTCTTGACTAAAATATAAAACTTGTCCCTCAAAACGGCCACAGTGCCAGAGGATTGGAGGATAGCAAATGCCATGCCGATCTTTAAAAAGGGAAAGAGGGAGGACCCGGGAAACTATAGGCCGGTCAGCCTAACATCTATACCAGGTAAGATGGTGGAATGTCTCATCAAAGTTAGTTGGCAACCTTCAGTCTCGAAAGACTATGGTATCGCGCTCTGAAAGGTGGTTCTGGAACAGCGTCTAGTGTGGCTGAAAAGGCCGATTCGGGAGTGACAATCCCTTCCACACTGGGAGCAAGTGCAGTCTGTCCCTGGCCTGTCTCCCTGGCTATGGGCCTTCCTTCTTTGCCTCTTAGCCTCAGACTGTTGGCCAAGTGTCTCTTCAAACTGGGAAAGGCCATGTTGCACAGCCTGCCTCCAAGCAGGCCGCTCAGAGGCCAGGGTTTCCCACTTGTTGAGGTCCACTCCTAAGGCCTTCAGATCCCTCTTGCAGATGTCCTTGTATCCCAGCTGTGGTCTACCTGTAGGGCGCTTTCCTTGCACGAGTTCTCCATAGAGGAGATCCTTTGGGATCCGGCCATCATCCATTCTCACGACATGACCGAGCCAACGCAGGCGTCTCTGTTTCAGTAGTGCATACATGCTAGGGATCCCAGCACGTTCCAGGACTGTGTTGTTTGGAACTTTGTCCTGCCAGGTGATGCCGAGAATACGTCGGAGGCAGCAGATAGAATCTCAAAACACATAGACAAACAGGCCTTGCTGAGGGAGAACCAGCATGGCTTCTGTAAGGGTAAGTCTTGCCTCACGAACCTTATAGAATTCTTTGAAAAGGTCAGCAGGCAGATGGATGCGGGAGAACCTGTAGACATTATATATCTGGACTTTCAGAAGGCGTTTGACACGGTCCCTCACCAAAGGCTGCTGAAAAAACTCCACAGTCAGAATTTGAGGGTAGGTCCTCTCCTGGATTGAGACCTGGTTGAAGACTAGGAAATAGAGAGTGGGTGTCAATGGGCAATTTTCACAATGGAGAGAAGTGAAAAGCGGTGTGCCCCAAGGATCTGTACTGGGACCGGTGCTATTCAACCTCTTCATAAATGACCTGCAGACAGGGTTGAGCAGTAAGGTGGCAAAGTTTGCAGACATCACCAAACTTTTCTGAATGGTGAAGACCAGAAGTGATTGTGAGGAGCTCCAGAAGGATCTCTCCAAACTGGTGGAATGGGCAGCAAAATGGCAGATGCGCTTCATTGTCAGTAAGTATAAAGTCCTGAACATTGGGGCAAAAAATCAAAACTTCACATATAGGCTAATGGGTTCTGCGCTGTCTGTGACAGATCAGGAGAGAGATCTTGGGGTGGTGGTGCACAGGTCGATGAAAGTGTCAACCCAATGTGCGGCGGAAGTGAAGAAGGCCAATTCTATGCTTGGGATCATTAGAAAAGGTATTGAGAACAAAACAGCTAATATTATAATGCCATTGTACAAATATATGGTAAGGCCACACCTGGTTGTGTCCAGTTCTGGTTGCTACATCTCAAAAAGGACATAGTGGAAATGGAAAAGGTGCAAGAGAGAGCAACTAAGATGATTGCTGGGCTGGGGCACCTTCCTTATGAGGAAAGGCTACGGCCTTTGGGCCTCTTCAGCCTAGAAAAGAGACGCCTGAGGGGGGACATGATTGAGACATACAAAATTATGCAAGGGAAGGATAAAGTGGATAGAGATACTCTACACTCTCACATGACACCAGAACCAGGGGACATCCACTAAAATTGAGTGTTGGGAGAGTTAGAACAGACAAAAGAAAATATTTCTTTACTCAGTGTGTGGTAAGTGTGGAACTCCTTGCCGCAGGATGTAGTGACAGCATCTGGCCTGGATGCCTTTAAAAGGGGATTGGACAAATTTCTGGAGGAAAAATCCATTATGGGTTACAAGCCATGATGTGCATGTGCAACCTCCTGATTTTAGAAATGGGCTATGTCAGATGCAAGGGAGGGCACCAGGATGAGGTCTTGTTATCTGGTGTGCTCCCTGGGGCATTTGGTGGGCCGCTGTGAGATACAGGAAGGTGGACTAGATGGGCCTATGGCCTGATCCAGTGGGGCTGTTCTTATGTTCTTATGTGCGGCCTGGTTAGTACTTGGATGGGAGACCGCCTGGGAATACCGTGTGCTATAGGCTTATACCATAGTCTTTTGAGACTGAAGGTTGCCAACCAACCAGAAATCAGCAGCGATGGAACCAGATGGGAGGCTTGAGAAGGGGGCATCCGCTGAAACTGAGTGTTGGGAGAGTTAGGACAGGCAAAAGAAAATATTTCTTTACCCAGTGTGTAGTTGGTTCGTGGAATTGCTTGCCACAGGATGTGGTGATGGCATCTGGCCTAGATGCCTTTAATTTTTTTTATTAATTTTTTTTTAATTCTTCCAAAAACAAAATAACAAACACACATAACATATCATACAAGACATAAATACAGTATTAGAGGGTGCAAGATGCCGTACTTCACTGTAACTAATAAATCATTACATATTTCCTAATCCAGTTCCTCTTCTACGTTAGCCTCTTCATATTTATATATCATATCATATATAATATATCATATATATAAAACATTCATCTAAATGCCCTATCTTATACTTCTACAACTTTATTTTCAACCAAACATAAAATAATTTTCATTACTCTATATCGGTTTCACTGTTGATCCAAGCTCTCTAAAAATCTGTCCATTTCCACCACATTAATTATTTTCTCTATTAATTCATCTTTCATTGGGATCTTTGTGTCTTTCCAAGCCTTCATGTCTTTTAAAGGAGATTGGACAAATGTCTGAAGGAAAAATCCATCATAGGTTACAAGCCATGATGAGTATTTGCAACTTCCTGATTTTAGAAGTGGGTTACCTCAGAATACCAGATGCAAGGGAGGACACCAGGATGCAGGTCACTTGCGGTCTTGTGTGCTCCCTGGGGCATTTGGTGGGCCACTGTGAGATACAGGAAGGTGGACTACATGGGCCTACAGCCTGATCCAGCGGGGTTCTTCTTATGTTAAGGGTGCTTTACAGCTTTGGTGTCATCCCTGTGAAAAGTCCTGCTACTGTTAGTGACTCCTGGAGTACCCCGGAGGAGGAGGCTTCATCTCCTGCCCCACTCCCACTGTTCTCACTCTACACAGTGTCCCTGGCCAGGTTTGCAACCACCTCTTCAATGCTCTCTACCCAGAACTCTTTCTCCATGCACCTCTAGCATCTGTCTGTGTCTCTGTTCACAGGGTGCTCCTCTTTTTGCCTAGGATAGGCTGGGCCCTTGTAGCTGGGCTGCGATACAAGGACATCTGCAAGAGGGATCTGAAGGCCTTAGGGATGGACCTCAACAAGTGGGAAACCCTGGCCTCTGAGCGGCCTGCTTGGAGGCAGGCTGTGCAGCATGGCCTTTCCCAGTTTGAAGAGACACTTGGCCAACAGTCTGAGGCTAAGAGGCAAAGAAGGAAGGCCCATAGCCAGGGAGACAGACCAGGGACAGACTGCACTTGCTCCCAGTGTGGAAGGGATTGTCACTCCCGGATTGGCCTTTTCAGCCACACTAGACGCTGTTCCAGAACCACCTTTCAGAGCGCGATACCATAGTCTTTCAAGACTGAAGGTTGCCAATACAATGTAGACCTGAGCTGGCCATTCCTTATGGATTGCACTCTTCATGAAACTAGATTCTTCTTGAAGAGCAAGCTAGTCAGTGGCTTGGCACCACTTAATTGATGTGGTTATTAAATGTCTAGGCCACTTTTCAATCTTATGGTCCTTCTGTTCCAGTTGGAAAAATGAAGCCACACAAATGGAATGCTCAATTCAATGGAACAGCAGCAACCGTGAAATGATGACAAAAGATGACAATCCATGAGCTACCTGGATCCCTGCTGCGCAAGTGGAGTGAGGGCCTCCATGAGGGCAGACCACCTTGTATGGTGGAGGGGGGAATCTTTCTTTTGACACCCCAGATCTACAGCAAGTTCCTGTCCTCAAGTGGGCCCAGGTTCCTGAGCAAGGAGAGTCCATGATCTCATCATGCCATTCATCATTGATTAAAGCTGTTCCCTACCCAGGCTCCTGACTCATATTTCCTAGCCATGAAATTGGTGTTTGGATCAGAGCACAGATGTCCACGAGGGGGCAGCACTGAAGCCAGCATGGCTCCCTCAGTGATGCAACCCTTAGCCCTGTCCATTTTGGTCTGGTGACAGCTGAGCCCAGTGTCCATCTCTGGGCAGGAAGGAAACACCAGGAGAGGTTGCAGCCCACACAAGAGAATTCTGATTCTCTTGTGGATGAGATTGCTCATGAATGGTATCTGCCAGCTAGAAGAGCAGGCTCCTTTGTTTACTGAGGAGCTATGAATGATGAAGTGGCAGGGTAGAAGTCTTGTGTGGTAGTGGAGAAAGACTTGTGACAGGTTCAACTGGACACAGGCTAGGACCCTTTATTGGACCTATTCTGTGGTGATGATGACAGCAAAGAATTTCTCTGCCACCATCGTGTCTGTACAGAGCCAACCAGCAGAACTGTTTTGTGTTGCATGGAGTCTTCTCCATCAGACCCCACCAGTCGACTGGGGGAAGTCTGCTGTAACATGTTTGCCAGGCACTTTGCAGATAAAATTGCTCAGATTCACCACAGCTTGGGAGTCCACGTTGACAGTGTCTGGGGATGTCCCCGTGGCATCGGTCAGTTCTGGTTTGTGGGATGCTTTTCAGCTTGTGGAACCTGAGGATGTGGACAGGATCCTTTGGAGTGAGAGACTGTCTGCCTGCCCACTGGGTCTATGCCCAGCATGGCTGATTAGATCTGCCCAGGAGGGACTGGCTGAGTGGACAGGGTAGTAAATTCACCTTTGAGGGCGGGAGTGTTGCCATTGGCTTTAAAGCAAGCAGTGGTTTGCGCCAGGCTTCGCGCACTGGAGAGGACACTCTGTTCCAGAACCACCATTCAGAGCGTGACACCATAGTCTTCCGAGACTGAAGGATGCCAACTCAACTCAAGGTTTGCGCCCTCCTGAAAAAGCCCTCTCGGGACCCCTTGGTATTGGACAACTATCGGCCAGTATCAAACCTCCCATTTCTGGGCAAAATGGTTGAGTTGGTTGTGGCATCTTGGCTCCAGAGGGCCCTGGATGAAGCGGATTGTCTGAAACCCTTTCCGTCTGGCTTCAGTCCAGGCTTTGGGACAGAGACAGCCATGGTTGCCTTGGTGGATGACCTATGCCAAGGGCTGGATGGAGGGAGTGCATCCTTGCGAGTCCTTTTGGACCTCTCGGCAGCTTTTGACACCATCAACCACAGTGTCCTTCTGGGACGGTTGGCTGAGTTGGGGATCGGGGGCATTGTCTTGCAGTGGTTCCGCTCCTTGACTGATAGTTCCCAGATGGTGGTTCTGTGCAACTCCTGGCCCTTGGGATGGGGGGTGCCGCAGGGTTCTATACTGTCCCCCATGTTATTTAACATCTACATTTTTGTACTATATTTTTGTACTATATATTTTATGTACTGCCTGTTAGTCATCTTGGGTGCCCTTTGGGGAGAAAGGAAAATTACAAATCCAATAAACAATTCTGCGTAGCCTTTTTTGAACAATGGCCTTGGGGGTCCCTGGGCAAAGCCCTGCATGGAGGGGCTGGCTGGTGGGCCCTCAGAGGGGTGCAGGCCCAACCTGACCTGTCTCCATTCAGAAGTAGATTACCTGTTCCATGAGCAGCAAGTGTGCCTCACTGAGCAGAAGTGCCAGGAAAAGAGAAAACACAGCGAGTTAAGCAATGGTGCGAGTTCAGCAGCAGGGCAAGGAAGCAGGTCCCAAACATTGCCCTTCACTTCCCTTGAAAACAGGGGCAGCAAACTACTTTAAGCTTTCCTGATAATCCCAAAACAAACAAACCAAGTGACACAGTCAGCCAGCAGCAGGGTTGGAGCTTACAAGTGTTTTGTCATGTGTATGACTAGATGCCCCTGGGGCGTAAGTCATGGGTGTGCTCTCAGTGCAAGGAGCTCCAGGCGCTCCTGGAGTAGGTTTGCTCCCCTGAAGGCTTGGTTGTGAACCTGGAGAAGCAGAGTCAGGCAGAGAGGGACCTTTGGAGGTGGCACAAGTCCGAGGAGAGTGGAGCGGCTTGCAGCCGTTCCGTTCTCCCCAGGAATGGGGGTTGGGATCCGGCATAACTGCCGAATCCCAGCCCCGTCTCCTGCTCCCTGCCCTCCCATCCCCAGGGCTGCCCACCCAGGATGCCTCCCTCCCTCCTCCGCCACACCTACCTTTTCTGCTTGTGTCAGTGCAGGCGGGCCGACACAAGTGGCTGAGGGGAAGCCGGCGCGGAGGCTTATGTCAACCTCCGCAGGCTGGTGCTTCTTGGAGTGCCAGCCTGGCTTCCCCTCGAGGAGGTGCAAACGTGCTTTACAACCCTCCTAAGGACTTGGGCCAACCTGACAGTTAGGATTGCTCCCATAGACGAACAAGCCTTGCTGAGGGAGAACCAGCCTGGCTTCTGTAAGGGTAAGTCTTGCCTCACAAACCTTTTAGAATTCCTTAAAAAGGTCAACAGGCATGTGGATGCGGGAGAACCCGCAGACATTATATATCTGGACTTTCAGAAGGCGTTCGACATGGTCCCTCACCAAAGGCTACTGAGAAAACTCCACAGTCAGAATTTGAGGGCAGGTCCTCTCGTGGATTGAGAACTGGTTGAAGACCAGGAAACAAAGAGTGAGTGTCAAAGGGCAATTTTCACAATGGGGAGAGGTGAAAAGCGGTGTGCCCCAAGGATCTGTCCTGGGACCTGTGCTCTTCAACCTCTTCATAAATGACCTGGAGACAGGGGTGAGTGGTGAGGTGGCTAAGTTTGCAGATGACACCAAACTTCCGAGTGGTGAAGACCAGAAGTGATTGTGAGGAGCTCCAGAAGGATCTCTCCAGACTGGCAGAATGGGCAGCAAATTGGCAGTTGCATTTCAATGTAAGTAAGTAAAGTCCTGCACATTGGGGCAAAAAATCAAAACTTCACATATAGGCTGATGGGTTCTGAGCTGTCTGTGACAGATCAGGAGAGAGATCTTGGGGTGGTGGTGGACAGGTCGATGAAAGTGTCGACTAATGTGCAGCAGCAGTGAAGAAGGCCAATTCTATGCTTGGGATTGTTAGAAAAGGTATTGAGAACAACACAGCTAATATTGTAATGTCGTACAAATCGATGGTAAGGCCACACCTGGAGTATTGCATCCAGTTCTGGTTGCCACATCTCAAAAAAGACATCGTGGAAATGGAAAAGGTGCAAAAGAGAGCGACTAAGATGATTGCTGGGCTGGAGCACCTTCCTTACGAGGAAAGATTACAGCATTTGGGGCTCTTCGGTCTAGAAAAGAGGCGCCTGAGGGGAGACATGATTGAGACATACAAAATTATGCAGGGGAAGGATAGAGTGGATAGAGCAGCCATTTTCAACCACTGTGCCATGGCACACTGGTGTGCCACGAGTGGTTCACAGGTGTGCCACAGGAATTTGGTGGAAGGTCATTTATTAATAGGGCCAATGTGAGTTGCGAGCCCCCACTGGCAGCATGGTGTGCCTTGTCAATTGTCAAAAACCTGGTGGTGTGCCTTGACCATTTTTAGTACCTTGTCAGTGTGCCATGAGATGAAAAAGGTTGAAAATCACTGGGATAGAGAGACACTCTTTACACTCTCACATACACCAGAACCCGGGGACATCCATGAAAGTTGAGTGTTGGGAGAGTTAGGACAGACAGAAGAAAATATTTCTTTACTCAGCGTGTGGAACTCCTTGCCACAGGATGTGGTGACTGCATCTGGCCTGGATGCCTTTAAAAGGGGGTTGGACAAGTTGCTGGAGGAAAAATCCATTACAGGTTACAAGCCATGATGTGTATGCGCAACCTCCTGATTTTAGAAACGGGCTATGTCAGAATGCCAGATGCAAGGGAGGGCACCAGGATGAGGTCTCTTGTTATCTGGTGTGCTCCCTGGGGCATTTGGTGGGCCGCTGTGAGATACAGGAAGGTGGACTAGATGGGCCTATGGCCTGATCCAGCGGGGCTGTTCTTACATTCTTATGTTCTTAAACTGTTTGGTACCAGAGGCTGGGTGCTTGTGTGCCTGGAGGCTCTATGCACGTGGCTCCCTCATTGACACCTGAGCAGTGGGCCCTTGCATCAGCAGCCGTGTTGTCAGATGTTGAGCAAAACAACTGCTGCTATAAAAAACAGGTTTTGCTTCATTCCAGTTGCATCACTGCCTGTCTGGTCTCTTCCTTCCGGTTTAGGGGGAACTGGGAGGGGCAGAGTCCTCCTTCTGCTGGTCCTCCCCCCAGGTCTTCCTCAGCTCTGGCTCAGTCCACCTGAGGTGGGACTAGATGGGCCTATGGCCTGATTCAGTGGGGCTGTTCTTATGTTCTACCTCTCCACCCCAGATCTCTCTCCCAGCATTCAGCCCCTGATGGCTTCCTCATCGTCTCCAGCTCAGGATGTCTCAGACTTCCTCCTCACCCCAAGCTCTCCTTCCTCTTGCTCTGACAGTGTCACCCCACCTCCTTGAACAGACATCATGCCTTGTCTTTGTCTTAGCAGGTCCTTCTCTCTGCAACCCTGCAAAAGGACAGCCCTTCCTCTCTGCCCCCTCAGCAGAAACCTAAGTCGGTGCCCTGATCGTTTCTCACAGTGATTTGTCCTCCTCCAGCTCGTCTTGCTTCTCTCACCTCCTCCCCACCCTGCAGCTGCTGCCAAGGTCGTTCCTCTTGCTCATTGCTCAGATCATGTCACCGGCTCAGCCACTCTCAGATCCAGCAGAAGCTGCTCCTGCCCTGGGCTGGGAAAGCCCCCCACTCTGTGCCCCTCCACTCTTGCCTCGTGCCACCCCTGAGACCCGTGAGTCACCTCTTTGGCTCCACCATCACCATCTGCCCTCAGCTTCTCTCCCGCTCTTGCGCCACCCCATGTTCCCAAGACGTGTTCCCAGCTCTACCAAGTCCCCTCTTCCTTCCTGCCACTAAGCCAGGGAAGCCCTGAGGGCTGCTGACCCAGCTGGCCTCTGTGGTCCATGCCTGGGCCCCAGGCAGCTGAGCCAAGCTCCAGAGTCAGGAAACCTGCTGGGGAGCTGGTGCCAGTCTCCAGCTCCAGAAGCAGGCGCTGGTGTGCCGGGTGGGCAGTGTGTCTTGGGCCAGGAGTGTGGAGACCTAGGTGACTTTCCTGGGTCTTTCCAGCTGACTTCACCTGACCAGGTGACCCACTGGGGTGACTTCCAGCCTGTTTGTCAGCTTCACTTTGCCTCACCTGCCCAACCACACGGCTACGAAGACAAAACGGTGGCAGCAGTGGAGGCTCCTGACCACCCTGAGAACTTGCAGCAGCTGCAGATGTGCCTTCCCTTTGGTTCTGGTGACCCCATGGAAGGAACCCCGACCCAGGAGCCGCGCTGCTGTTTGTCTCCCCGCGCCCCACGGTACCACCACGTTCTGGTGGCGCTCCCATTGAGTGGGGCTTGTGCAAGAGAACTTCTGGGAGGGGGAGGAGAGCTGTGTCGAGCCATGGCTCAGGCTCTGTCAGACTTCCCCTCCACCCCAGACTTGGACTGGCACTGGCCAGACTGGCCCTGGAGCCCCCAGTGGCAGGTGTGTCCAGTGGGCCTGCCTGCCTGGGACCCAGAGCAACCTGGCACTTCGCTGCCCAGGGAACTGAGGACAGCCACCACCACTTCTGCTTCAGGTCTCCAACCACAATAGGGGAATATCAGGTGTCCTACCTTACAGGACTGTTGTCAAGACTGCCAGGTGTGACGCCCTCTGAAAACGTCAGCTACCTTCCAGGGGCTGTGGCCATCCAGGTGATTCTGGGAACCGGGGGTGGCTTTTCAGTTTTCTTCTGCTCAGCATTTTGCTTCTTGCTGCTGCTGGGCTTAGTTGTCTTGATGGCTTTCAAACTTGACAGCCAGCTTGAGAAAAGTGGAAACCCAACTGGGGAAGAAGCCCCTCCCATGGTAGGCCTAGCTGTGCATGAGCCCAGCCTCCCCAGAGCTCAGTGCTGTCCTGGGTTCCTGAAGGAAAAGGAGGAGGCTCCTCATTTCAGGGACAGGTGCTGCTCCCTGGGGAGTGAGTGGCTGGCAACACTTCCTTGGTCTGTCCAGGCAGCCTCTGTCAGATTGGAGGGCCATGCTGACCTGTGCCCGTGTGTGCTCAGGGCGCATGCCCTGAGCGGTGCTCTCTGGGCCTGGTGTGGGCCGGGGGCAGAGCAGCTGCCTGGTTCTTGAGGAAGCAGCTTCCGTGAGAGTCCTCCCTCTCTTTCCTCGGTGCTTGGAGCGGAGCCCTCCTCCTGCCCCCTGGAGAGGCCTTGTGGTTTCCCTGAGTCTCCTGTCTGCAGCCTTGGTCTCCTGCAGCCCCAGCAGTGTCAGGCTTCTGGCTCCTGGCCCACCTCAGGGTTGCTGATTCATCACTCAGCTTCGTTGACAAAGGGGAGACATCAGCACAGTGTGGAAAACAAGTCAACAAGAGGGCCTGGCTGGAGACGCTGAGGCTGGGACTGGGGGGGCTCAGGAGCTTCACACAACAAGCAGCACTCTGGTCTACAGGAGGCCCCCCCCCCCCCCGCCATTCACACCGGGCTGCTTGGGCAAGGTGCCGACTCTGGTTTCCACTGGCGTTTCCATGTATTCTCCCCGAGGAGGCTGCCTGGGAACTTGCGGGGTGCTGGCAGCATGGAAAACACAAGTGCCGTGAATGGATGTTTTTCTGAAGACACAGCAGCAGGCAACACGGGAAATCAAACAAAAACAAGGCTACACTCAAAGTCCCTGACAACCTCCCCCAGCAGCTTCAAGTAGGCATTAAACATCAGGAGGGACAGAATAGATCCCTGGCACCCCACAAGTCAATGACCAGGCTGCCGAACAGGTACTCCCCAGCAGCCTCACCACCTCAGTCCGATCTTTCTGGAAGGTGTGGAACCACTGCAAAAAGAGTGCACCCATCCAGACCCCAACACAGCCAGTCAGTCCAGAAGCCAGTTGGCCACCACGGTTGATGGTGTTGAAGGCTGTTGAGAGGACCAGCAGGACCAACAGGGATATACTCCCCCTGTCTAGTCCTTAGTGCAGGTCATCAATCAAGGCAGCCAAGGCTGTCTCTGCCCCATAGTCAGGCCTGAAACTGGATTGAAAGGGGTCCAGACAATTTGCTTCTTTCAGAACTCCCTTGCCCCAAAACGGGAGGTAGGACCCTGGCTGGAAATGATCTAGGTCCACTGAGCCTAGAGAAGGTTTCTTCAGGAGAGGGCGAACCACCACAACCCTTAAGGCTTCTGGCAGTACCCCTGAAAGTTATATTTATTGTCCTCCCCACTCATTCAGCCAGTCCTGGGCAGATCGTAATAACCATGCAGAGCAAGGACCAAGAAGACCAGCAGCAGGACTCGCACTCCAGAGAATCTGGTTCACATCCTCAGGCCATATGAATGGAAAAGAGACCCAGATAACTGGACAGACAGTTGCCTGAAGGACCTCTCCAGTCCATGCGGAATCCGAGCTGAGTTGATTCTGGGTGACTTGATCTGCAAAGCGCTTCATGAATGCATCACAGTGTGCATTGGGAGAACCTCCTCGATCTCAGCGCATGAAACCAGCCCCACACAATGTGGAAGGGTTCCTGTGGAGGACACTCTACAGAGAAGTCCTTCTGAGCGGCCATCCCTGCTGCAGAGCAGGCACTCGGTTGCACTCTGGCCTGTGTCCAGTCAGCTGCGCCCCACGTCTGCCCAGTTTTTCCGCTGCCTGAAGTTCCTCAGTAAACCAAGGAGCCGACTGGACTCTGTGGCCTGGCCGAGGTCTCACAGGGCAGTCCCACCCTCTGCTCTGTGAAGCCGTTTCCCCATTCCAGAGGGCAACCAGAGCAGTGGGTGAGTTGCCAGCTCTAGTAGCAGGCCCTCAGGAAGCCACCTGGACCCCTCAGTCCTGCCCCAACCATTCACCTAACTGCATCTGATTCTGGACAGAAAGGTGCTTGGTCAGGACTCAGGTCTGTCCTGGATCAGAGTCCATCTGCCTCTGCAGCCACAGCCAAAGAGCTCCCTTATGCCTCACAGCACCTGGGTCAATGTGCTGGCAAGTGGTGCAGCGCGACAGGGAGCCTATTCCCATTGCTCTGAGGTCTGGCCGCGTGACACGCAGGCAAGGAAAAGAGGGCAGTTCTTTGACCAAACGCACGTCCTCATAAGTGGAATCACGACATGGAGGGAGATGTGTGAGAATGACATGTGTCATGTCTGAAAATGCCCCAACCCGTGTGTGCGCGTGCTTGTGCACACGTGTCACATGACCTGTTTCCTTGCTTGCCCTTGCTTGCTCCTGCCTGCCTGGCCTGTGCTACACAAGCATGGCCTGATCCTGCTCAGATCCCATACCAGCGGAATGAGCGCTGCATCCTAAGCCCATCCAGGCAATGCCAGACTGGTGCTGCCCTCACAGTCACACTGGCAGAGGCTCTCCCAGTAACACCCCCAGCCTGCAAGAAAACCCTGACACCGCCATGGAGCAGAGTCCAGACACCAAGGAGCCAGTGGCCACGTCCACCCAGCCCCAAAGCTGCTGGCCAGAGAAGCCCCACCAGGTGATCCAAGCAGAGGGGGGCAGGCACAGCACCACTGAGTGCCCACTGCTGAAGTGATGCCTCCTTGCTGGCCACGAGGAATGAGCAAGCAGGCCGCAGCAGTCGCACCTGCTGACACCTGTGGGAAGGCGCTGCAAGGATAGCGCAAGGGGTCCAACTGACTCCCAGGTCACAGGTGCCTGTGAGGTCTGGCTGCACCAGTCAGCGCACTGGAGTTTGCCAAGCCACAGGGGCCTGCCTGGAAGCAGCAGCTCAGCAGCAGCTGAGCCCACACTGGCGACTGCAAGCAGGCGGGCAGGCTGGCTGTCGGCTTTCCTTGGGATCTGCCTGGTGTCTTTGCCTGTGGAACAGCTGCCACAGCAGGGAACAAGGAGAAACACAGAGTTGACCACACCATCATCTGGGTGGAGACACACGCTTGCTTCTGGTGCCTCCAGGGGATACAGGCAGTGACACCCTGTTTGGGGCAAGCATGTTGTGCCTCAGAAGATTGCCTCTCCCTGTCCAGGGAACCCCCCCCCCATGTGGCAAAGGTGCAGTCCTGAAGAATCAGCAGGGTTCAGAAGAATGTTTGGCCAGCAGAACCAATGGTTGGAGCCTGGCATTCCCCCAAAGGGAGAGCAGGCACTTCCCTGCTCCCGGCTATTGCAGAAGGAAGGAATGTTTGGGCCATGTGATTGACAGCAGAGACGTGTGAGAATCCTGATGCATGGGGTGGGTGGGAGGGGGGAGAGGTGCGGCATCCACCTGGAGTGGCGTGGGAGTCCCTTCTCCCCTGCGCCGACCTGGGGGGGCACACGGTCCTTGCTGCCTGTTGGGGTGGTTAGGGATGAGAGCTGGGCTCTCATCATTTCTGATGACAATCGCTGACAAGATGTTATGCTGTACGGATTGTGGGAGCCCAGTGCCCCCCGGGTGCGCCAAGTGCCCTCACCAAGTTAGGAACGGGGTTAGGATCTGATGTGTAACAACAACTCCTCTCCGCCCCTGCCTGTTCCCACTCCTCTCCGCCTCCGGTTGTCTGGTGTCCTGCTGGCTTCAGGGCCACGTCAGTCAATGAACTTTTGCTGGTGCACCTACCTTGGGGAGTGGCTTGAGCTGAAAGTCCCTGAGGTCACCTGGAAGGGCAATGGTTTTTCCTTGCTTCGCAGGCCAGGAGGCCACCACATGCTTTGCATGGAGCACATGCGAACACACTGCACCCTGCCCAGCCCAGCACATCATGAGGACAAATTTCTCCTTGTCAAAGCCTCGTTTGCAGACTGCTGGAGCCACAAGTCAGTCCTGGCTCCTTCTGATGAGAGCCTGCTGTCATTTAAAGAGCACATCTTGCCCTCCTCATCAACAGGCGGTGCTGTCATGACAGCACACAGCCAACCTCCAGTGAAATCACGGCTCATTCTGTCGGCAGGAGACCTTAGTCACCTGGTCTGCCCTCTTGCCTTCTCCAGGCAGGCAAAACGGTACTGGAGGAAGGAGCTGAGTAGACATGCCCCACAGGGCCACTGTTCTGGAAGGCACAGAGAAGAGAGTGGCTTCCCCCAGACCGGGAGCCTTGCTGCCCCGTTGCACAGGCCAGCTTTGACGTGGGAACCTGAGCGCTGGTGCTGCTGAGCTGCCATCATGTGTGGAAGATGTCGACTTCCTCTTGGTTTTGACTCAGGCCCAAGCCTGGCTGGAATCTTACTGTGTGCCAGGAAAGAAGCCCCCCCCCCAGTGCTGTGAGTTCTGCCACCCTTGCCCTGGTGCGGAGGCTCTGCAGGGGACCTGGGTGAGGGCAGTCCCTGGTGGCTCCTCTTCCTCTTGGTCCAAGGCAGCATCTCTGATGGCTGAGGAACATAAACAGCATCTTTCCAAATGAAACCAAAGCTGCCAGGCTCTCGAGTGGGGCAGAAGTTAAAACAAGGATGGAGACAGTGACCCTGGGTACCCCCCCAGCACCCTGTTTGTAGAAGATGGCAGTGGGGAGTGGTGGTTTCTGTGTGTGTGCACACGCTGGTGCCCCTGAGCCTGCCTGAGCTAGTCCACCAGCTGGGACCAGCTGTCCTCTTAGAGTCACCATCCAGTCACTCTCCTGATGGACGAGGCCTCAACAGCGTGCATCAATTTGCAAAACTTTACATACAAGCTGATGGGTTCTGAGCTGTCTGTGACAGATCAGGAGAGAGATCTTGGGGTGGTGGTGGACAGCTCGATGAAAGTGTCTACTCAATGTGCAGCGGCAGTGAAGAAGGCCAATTCTATGCTTGGGATCATTAGGAAGGGTATTGAGAACAAAACGGCTAGTATTATAATGCCGTTGAATAAATCTATGGTAAGGCCACACCTGGAGTATTGTGTCCAGTTCTGGTCGCCGCATCTCAAAAAAGACATAGTGGAAATGGAAAAGGTGCAAAAGAGAGCGACTAAGATGATTACGGGGCTGGGGCACCTTCCTTATGAGGAAAGGCTACGGCGTTTGGGCCTCTTCAGCCTAGAAAAGAGACGCCTGAGGGGGGACATGATTGAGACATACCAAATTATGCACGGGAAGGACAGAGTGGATAGAGAGATGCTCTTTACACTATCACATAACACCAGAACCAGGGGACATCCACTAAAATTGATTGTTGGGAGAGTTAGGACAGACAAAAGAAAATATTTCTTTACTCATCGTGTGGTTGGTCTGTGGAACTCCTTGCCGCAGGATGTGGTGATGGCATCTGGCCTGGACGCCTTTAAAAGGGGATTGCACAAGTTTCTGGAGGAAAAATCCATGACGGGGTACAAGCCATGATGTGCATGCGCAACCTCCTGATTTTAGAAATGGGCTATGTGAGAATGCCAGATGCAAGGGAGGGTGACAGGATGCAGGTCTCTTGTTATCTGGTGTGCTCCCTGGGGCATTTGGTGGGCCACTGAGGGATACAGGAAGCTGGACTAGATGGGCCTATGGCCTGATCCAGTGGGGCTGTTCTTATGTTCTTATCATCAGTAGATATTGTTTGGCCATAGTACTGAGTCAACGGCCCACTCTGCACAGGGTTGCACTCTCCTGCAAGAACAGGTGCACAGTCTGGGAGTGCTGCTGAACTCGCAGTTCTCTCTGGAGAACCAGGTGGCAGTGGTGGCTTGCAGTGTATCTGTCCAGCTTCAACCGGTGTGCCAACTGCAACCATACTTGAGCCAATCATATTTGACCACAGTAGTCCATGCCTTAATAACTTAATACTGGACAACTGTAATGCGGTGCATGTGGGGCTACCCTTGAATATAGTTTGGAAGCTGCAATTAGTGCAGAATGTGGTGGCTTGGGTGGTCACAGGGGCTAGATGGCTTGATGCTTTGGACCACTGCTTCAGTAGCTACACTGGCTATCCATTTGGTTCCAGTTCCAATTCAAGATGTCGGTTGCAACCTTTAAGGCCTTTCACAGTTTGGGTCCAGGCTATCTGTCCCAAGTTAGAGGGATAGTGGTCTGGGGGCAGCCTTCTCTTTAGTGGCACCTCAATGATGAAATTATCTTCCAGGGAAATTAAGAACTATCCCTCCCACATGGCTTTTTGGTGAGGGCTCAAAACTTACCTGTGTTTCATCTGGTGTTTGGTGGATAGGTGGCTGGACTAATTTGTGTCTCCCCCCCCCCCCCCCAATGGCTCAACAATGTGTGCTGGGCTTTTGCTCTGTATTTATAATCAGTCTGTGCAATCTTCTAGCAGGAACTAAGTACAGGTCCAACCTTGTTATACTCAGATTTTTTATGCATGGATTTGACTCAAAACAAATGGCCACTGCAAATGAGAAGGAATGTGCTGATCCTTTTAGGAGGGATCCCTTCTCCCTGAAAGAGAAAAATGCATCCCTTTAAAATCAGTTTAAAAAAATAATTGCTTTTCATACTGGTGTAGAGACACAGTCATGCAAGCAATCATTTCATTCTTCAGTTGAGCCAGGCAAAGGTAGGGGGTCCTTTGCATTTCAAATTGCTGACTGCCTCTCTACAACAGGTCTACAGAGCTTGCGTCCTGAGTACACTTCTGTACTGCAGCAAGTCATGGACTCTTCGCTCACAACAGGAGAGGAAACTGAGCGCTTTCCACATGTGCTGCCTCCGACGCATCCTCGGCATCACCTGGCAGGACAAAGTTCCAAACAACACAGTCCTGGAACGTGCTGGAATCCCTAGCATGTATTCACTGCTGAAACAGAGACGCCTGCGTTGGCTCGGTCATGTCGTGAGAATGGATGATGGCCGGATCCCAAAGGATCTCCTCTATGGAGAACTCGTGCAAGGAAAGCGCCCTACAGGTAGACCACAGCTGCGATACAAGGACATCTGCAAGAGGGATCTGAAGGCCTTAGGGATGGACCTCAATAAGTGGGAAACCCTGGCCTCTGAGCGGCCTGCTTGGAGGCAGGCTGTGCAGCATGGCCTTTCCCAGTTTGAAGAGACACTTTGCCAACAGTCTGAGGCTAAGAGGCAAAGAAGGAAGGCCCATAGCCAGGGAGACAGACCAGGGACAGACTGCACTTGCTCCCAGTGTGGAAGGGATTGTCACTCCCGAATCGGCCTTTTCAGCCACACTAGACGCTGTTCCAGAACCACCTTTCAGAGCGCGATACCATAGTCTTTCGAGACTGAAGGTTGCCAATACCTATCTCTACAACAGTAAGCAAAGCTGTTTTTAAACTACAATTGTAAAGGGACACACTTTTTTTTTTAAACTGCTTTTATTTAACACATTTTATGGTATCAGCAAGGAGTCCCTGAATCAAACCCCTGTGGATGCTGAGGCAAGACCTTATTCCAGTAGGAGCATTGGGGGGGGGGGGGAACCTGAAGTGGGTCTGTCAATCAATTTTCCCATTGTTTTTATATTCACAGATTATTTTTCTCCACTAGGGGTTCTGGAACAGAACCCCAGTGGATAACGAGGGATGACCTGTATATGGTCAATTGTTTCTTCGGCTTCTTTGCACAATCTGCATGTTGCATCATTTGATGATTTTTCAGTTCTGGCCGTTATTGCATTTGTTCGAATAGTCTGCTCCTGGCTGCTAATATTAATGATTCTGTTTCTTTCTTTAAAGTTCCAGATGTTAATCAAAGTCAGGTTTTAAAAATTATTTTACCTTTGATCTTTTCTATATATTGGCCACGCAGTGGTTTCTTGTGCCAGTTTTCAGTTCTTATTTTTATAGCATTTTTCTTATACTCTTGTTTCATTTGCTAGGCTTTTAGTAAGTTCCTATTCTTTACTTCAACAAGTGCTTGCTCCTGACTCTCTTTTCCATAATCAGTCAATGCATCTTTCTCTTCCTCCACTGTTTGTTTTACTGGCCAAAGCCCTCTGCAGTTCAATTTTCAGGCAAGTACAATCTGTCCAAATCACTTTGTGGGTGTAAAGCATAGTGTATTGTCATAAGTTTTCATGTTTTCCAATCCAAGGTATCCAAAGGCTTGAGTCTTATCATCATCATCATCATCATCATCATCATCATCATCATGCATATCACAGTTGCCCATTTTTTAGCTGGACTTGGCATTAATTACTAATCAGGCCCCTCCAAGGGGCCTAGGACGTCATAATATATTTGCGAATGATGTCTGTTGAACCAAGCCGGGTAGCTTTTTGAGTCTGACCAATAGTAATTTTGTCAACTTTCAGATGTTTTAAATGCAGTTCAAGCCTTTTTGGAACTGCACCCAGTGTACCAGTCACCACTGGGATAACCACTGCTGGTTTGCGCCATAATCTTTGAATTTCAATTTTTAAATCCTGATATTTACTAACTTTTTCATGTTCTTTTTTGTCAATTTTATTATTATTATTATTATTATTATTATTATTATTGGGTGGTGTGACCAAGCAAACGTCAGTCACTTGCCTTTATTTTCAAAAGCATTATCTTGGACCTCCCACTTCCCTGAGTAGCAGACAGACTCATTGTGAAAAGAATGCACAGGACACCTGAAGGTGTTTCTGCAGTAACTGCTCCGTGAAGGCTGCCCCTTGAAGGAGGAGGAGGTGGGGGAAGACGGTCCTCCGAATAACACAGGCCAACACACATTTTGCTTCCTTAAATGCTATACCAATTCCTGGGTATATTTGGGGTGCTGATTCCAAAAATGGCATCCGTTTTGTCCTATCACGTCTAGTTTTGGAGATATAGTATAGCCTCTTTAGTGAATGGTTCAAGCAGCTTCCTCATGAGGAAGCTGCTTGAACCATTCACTAATGAGGCTATACTGTATCTCCAAAACTAGACGTGACAGCTGATCTGTCACATCAGCCTATATGTGAAGTTTTGATTTTTTGCCCCAATGTGCAGGACTTTACACTTGCTGACATTGAAGCGCATCTGCCATTTTTCTGCCCATTCTGCCAGTCTGGAGAGATCCTTCTGGAGCTCCTCACAATCACTTCTGGTCTTCACCACTTGGAAAAGTTTGGTGTCGTCTGCAAACTTAGCCACCACTGCATAGCCCATTTCTAAAATCAGGAGGTTGCACAGACCCATCATGCCTTGTAACCTGTGATGGATTTTTCCTCCAGAAATTTGTCCAATCCAGTCCACTTCTTAGGATGTTCACAGCCACTCTGCAGTGGATAACTCTTAAAAGCTCTTGTGTGGATGCCATCTGGGCCGGGTGACTTTCTGATCTTTAATTTGTCAATTAGGTCTGAAACATCTTCTTTTTTCACCTCTATCCGACTTAATTCCTTGGGCAGTTTGACAAGGAAGCTGATTACTGAGGGGAGTAGTATGTTCTCCCTCACTTGGGGTCTTCAAGCACAGGCCTGGGTGCCACTTTTTGGGGATGCTCCAGAGCAGGTGTTCCTACTTAAAGCAGGGGGTTGGACTAGATGGCCTTGAAGGTCCTCCCAAGCCTTTGACTATGATTACAGGCTCGCTAGGCTTTGGCACAGCTGAATCACTTGTTTCATGGCTGGTGGCTACTAGCTGTTGCACACACCTCCAGCACCCCCTCAAATGCACACGTAAATCCATGTTCTGCCTTTATGTAGGTGTCAGGAGAGAACCAATTTTGCACGTTTGAAGGCAGTCTGCTCAAGTGCGGGAGGTCTGAGTGCTTGTCGAGGATTAGGAAGGATCTAGTCCTACTCTCTGTGCAGCAGAGAACAAATCATTACCCCCTCCTTGGCCCAGTCCTTCAGGGATTTGAAGGGGGCTGTCACAGCCCCCTCAGCCTTCTCTTCTCCAGGCCACATATACCAAGTTCCCTTAGCCTTTCCTCAGAGAGCTGTGGGTCTTCTTTAACCTGTGGGTCGTGACCCAACAGGATCATGGAGCCTCTTTCGGGGGTGTTGCGGAACCCTTCAAAGCCAGTGCCAAGAGAGGGCTTGGATCCAATCCAGTAATGGTCCTGGCTGATCAAAACTGAGTTCTTGATCTAATCCTGCACAGCTTCTTCTTGCTGTCTTGCTTTGCATCTCCTCAGGCTGGCCCTGCTCTGGCTGCTGCCTCACAACATTGTTGTGCAGGCACAAGAGGTGGGGGGCAGGGTGGGGGTGGCAGGAGGGTGCTGGGTCCACAGTCTCAGACTTGGTGGACTGACTGGGGTTGTGGAATGAAGAAAGGTTCCAGACACTGTCGCCGATCTTGTCCTCCAGCCCCTGGATCATCCTTGTCGCTCTCCTCTGAACCCGCTCCCGTTTGGCTCCATCTTTCTTAAAGTGGGTGCCCAGAACTGGACACAGCACTCCAGGTGAGGTCTGACCAGTGCAGAGCAAAGTGGAACCAGGACTTGGAAGCTACAGTTCTGCTAATGCAGGAGAAAATGGCATTTGCCGCCTTTGCAGCCGCGACACTCGGCTGACTCCTGTTCCTCTTGTGGTCACTGCTGCTCGTTGTGCTGCCAAGCCAGCATCTCCCATTCTGCGCTGTGTCTTTGATTATTTGTGCCTAAGGGCAGTCCCTGTTGAACTTCACCTTGTTTGTTCCAGCCCAGGATTCCGTTCTGTGGAGGTCTAGGACGTCGCTTGGCACAATGAACACCCCTCTCTACAGCCTTCAGGTGGAGCCGAGGAGGAATTTTTTCTTTTCTTTTTTGCAAACTGAAGCTGCAGTTCTCAGAAGACTTGAGTTCAAGTGAGTTCCCCCCCCCCCCTCCGGAACACAGTGTGACTGAGCTCTCAGGAAACATGCATAAGGTTGCACTGTCAACTATGCTTTTCCAACTGTGCTTCTGCAAAAAAGCATCTCAGACTGCAGCAAGACATCCTGGGAGAAAGAGCAACGTCTGTGCTGCCTCCCTGGAGAAAAGGAACTGTGGGCAGGTGCAAGAGGGAGGAAAGCTGCATCTGCTGGAATGTATTTGTTTAAAAACATTTCTGTCCCACCTGTGGGATAAAACAAGGGGACAAGGCGGCTGGCAGTCAAGCAAGGTTTCAAGCAAAAATTTCCCTCTTCTGGAAGAGGGCTGGGAGTCCGGGGCTCAGTGCTGAGGCAGCCCCTGCCTTGTGTGCAGCAGTCCTAGGCGGCATCTCCAGCTAGGGCTACCTGACCCCTGCAGAGCAGCAGCCCGTCTGCGTGGACAATCCTGAGCTAACCAGCCCCAGAAACTGGCCCAGCAGGCAGCAGCACTCCGGCTCATGGGAGCTGCAGGGGCAGCTGGTCCTTTCTGGGCATGTAGAACGAGCTGTAACTGCCAGGAGGGCTCAAGATGCAGCTCAGCCTTTGTGATACTCTGTTTGGGGAGGACCAGAATGATAGCTCTGTTGAAACCTGCGTAAGTGGGGAGAGATCCCCAGTCTGAATACAGGGACATGGGGATGCTGACCCAGAAAGTGGGGTAGTGCACGGCGTCTGGCAGGTGAATCAGTCTAGGGCAGGATATTTGCAGCCCAGTCCTATTCGGTCTCTGCACCACCATCACACGGTTGCTGCAGGCCTGGACAACACCATGCCCAGCAGCACTCACGGAGTCCATCAGGGGTGGGGGGCAAGTATAGGGCCAGTACTGGGGGTCTCTCCCCCTTGCAGTGTCCAAACCTGTGGTCAGATGAGGTAAGAAACAACAAAGGTGTCTGTTCACAAGGAGACAACACATGTGATTCACTCACAGCGCAATCCTATCTTGCGCTGGAACAGGCAGGCCAGGAGGTCTGCGCTGTATCCAGCGCAAGATAGGGGCCCAAAGTGGCTCAGCCAGTGACAAGGGGAAACTCTTCCCCTTACCCCCATGTAAGCTACTGCAGCTCCAATGGGTCTCCTTAGACTTGTACCAGTTCTGTAGGTGGCATAAGTCCGAGGAGAGCGGAGCGGCTTGCAGCCACTCCGCACTGCTCAGGAACAGGGGCTAGGATCCGGCTATATCTGCCAGGTCCCAGCCCCACCTCCCACTCCCCACCTGCCCCTGGGACCACCCTCCCCCTGCCCCAGAACACCTCCCTCCCACCTCCTCCCCATCCTCCCCAGAGCCTTGCGTTGGCCAAGCTCGGCTGATGCAAGGCTTCCCCATAAGACAGCACGGAGACTGGATTCAGCCTCTGTGGGCGGGCGCGCATCCCTGCGCCTGTCCAGTTGACTCCAGAGGAGGTGCAAACATGCCTTAAGTCACGTTTGCGACTGCTGCGCTCCTAGGATTGCACCCTCAGTCTTTTTATTGAACTGTATCAGCAACAGAGCAGCCTCTGAAAGGGAAACACTTGAGTTGGGTTGCCAACCATTTCTTCCCAGCAGGGATGCTGTGCTCTTGCAAGTGATCCAACAGACAGGCCAGTAGCAAGTCTGGCTGCAGTGGTTGGTTCACTGACTGCCATGGAATTTCCAGAGCGCAAGGGCCTGACTGGAAGGAGCAGGTCAACAACCTCACTGAGCAGCAGCCAGGCTCACACTGGTCACTTCCAGGCAGACTGTAGGCTTTTCTTGTGGGCTGCGTGGTGTCTTTGCCTGTGGGACAGCTGCCTGTGGGGAAGTGAACAGGGGAGGGCACCAGGCCGCAGGTTGTGTCTGTTGTCTCTTGTGCTCCCTGGGGCATCTGGTGGGCTGCTGTGAGATCCAGGAAGCTTGACTAGAAGGGCCTTTGGCCTGATCCAGTGGGGCTCTTCTTATGTTCAAGGAGAAGCACAGAGAATGCAGAGAACCCAATGCTCTGGGTTGAGATGCATACTTGGGGTTGGGGGGGTGCCTCCAGACGGCACAGGTGGTGGTGCCCTGTTTGCTCTGGAATGCCTCCCCCCTCCCAGGCAGGATGCAGCATCTGGGGATGAGGGACCTGGTGGGCCAGTGTGAGATGCAGGAAGCTGGACTAGGTTGGCCTGCAGCCAGGCTCTTCTGAGGTTCTTATGTGCTGGTTTTTGTGGATTTGTGTCACTCCATGTTTTGCCAGTAACCAGCCCCCCCCCCCACCCACACACACACACAGAAAGAGGCCTGTTTTCTGATCCTGCCCCTCTTGGAAAGGGTATGCACAGCTTGGCTGTGAAGTGAATGAACAGCTGTGTTTTGTGCTTGTGTTGAGCAACCGTGATTGAAGAAGGGTGCTGAGCATCCCCAGTGCTGTGTCTTGCCTGGGAAGGGGGAGGCATTCCAAATAGGGCAGGGGCACCTGCGATCTGGCCAGTGTTTCTGGAGCATCGAGGCCTTTCGATCCCATTTGAAGCCCCTGCAGCGTCTTGGTCCTCGCGGATTTTGTCAGCAGCCACCAGGCAAGGGCTCCTCCATGGGTGCCTGGCTGAGGTGGGGGTGGAGGGGATTCCCTGTGACCATCGGTGTGTCAGAGCGGCTGGCTGTGACTCAGTGGCTGGTTTCCAGGGCCCTCTTCCCCTTTTCGCTAACAGGAACCTGCACACTCATGCCAGACCGTGGATGGGGAGCGGAGACGGAGTCTGTTCTGTAGAGGCTTTGGGGGACCTGGCATGGGTGACAAAGAAGGGACTTGGATTGCCGGCACCCTTCCTGCTCCATATATGGGCTATGCAGTAGGTGACCTCATGGAGGAAGGAAGGAGCGTCGGGTGTAGTCGGGTCTGCAGCCAGAACAGCAGCTGCCCAATCTCAGCCAAAGCACTGCACTGGGCCTGCTGTCCCTGTATTTTGCCCCAGCTCCCCTCCCTTCCTAGGGCACACAGCAAAAAGGCAGCTTGCTGCTCCCAGGGCCTGTTGCTGAGACAAGGGCAGAAACACATGTGCAGGGTGGGGGTGGGGTGGGGGTGGTGCAGCAGCCTTTTGCTTGAAGATACACTAGACCAGGGGTGTCAAACACAAGGCCCGGGGGCTGGATGTGGCCCGAGGACACTGTTTGTCCAGCCCTCAGGCTTTCAGCTGCTGATCAGTGCTGAGATGTTGCTGCTGAAAGGGCAGCCCTCATGAAAATTGTGCTCTCCTTTCTCTTGAAATATGATCAAGATTTGCGTAATTCCTCTTCTGTCATTTGAAGCTAATGATTTCCTGAGAAAAGGTTCTTATTTTTGGTTATGACCTGTTTAATGACATCACTTCCTGCCTGATGACATCACTTCCAGCCCTCAGCAGGCATCATGAATGCTATCTGGCCCTCTGTATGAAACGAGTTTGAGACCCCTGCGCTAGACCACACAGTCACCCTACAACACGTAGCAACAGTCAAGATCTCCCTCTACAGCTGCAGTGCATGAAACAGCAGACTCCACACTTACGAGGAGGCGCATCCACCACCGTGTGACTCTGTTCCTAATTCATTGAGGAGTTGGGGTGGGGCAGGTCTTCCAGGTTGGAGAAAAAGTGTCTTCTGGGCAGGGGCAGAGCCCTGCCTGGGACCTTGGACATTATGTTTCATTTTTGAAAGTATTTTATCTAGGGCCATATCCTCATGTGTAACCTGTGTAGTACCTGCCCAAAGTCTAACCCATTTTCCTTACCTGTATCTGTAATAAAATAAAAACACCTTGGACCTTATGGACGAAAGGTCTGCTGGAGCCTGAGGGAGGAAACAGACCCCACCTGCCAACAGAGACCGGATGAGGCCAGGAAGAGAGGCCTCCTCTGTGCAGCATCAGGCCAGGCGAGGGCCTCCTCCAGAGTGGTGAGGACCCCGGGCACAGCCGAGGCAGCCTCCTCGGAGCAGCAGGCCACAGCAGGCCACAGTGGCTGCTGCCAGGGGCAAGGGGTGCTTGGCTGTCACCCCAGTCCCTTCCGCCGAGCCCCTTGGGCTGTCCTGGCCTCATCTCCCCAGCTTCTTCCTCCTTGGTCCTGACGTTGGATGGAATTTGTTTTATTCATTCCAAGTATAAGTCCAGCGTTCACAAGGCAGCCAACCACTGAACAAGCACCGCAGCGGCGGTGGCAGCAATAAGATGATAAAAACCACCTTGTCAGAGACACACACAGTCAGTCAAGCCACAAGCGCAAGAACCAGGCCATACAAACCCCTGGAGTCATTCTGAGCTGGTGTCAGGTGCCTCTGAGCTCCAGGCAGCGCCAGGCACAGGGCCTCTGAGAGGAGTTTTATTGGGGAATACAAAGTTTTTCCATTCCTCTTACACTGGATCATAATTTCTACGAATTACAACACGTAAAGCTGCGAAGGCTCACTCAAGATGTGAATGCCAGACTTCCCACAATACACGCAAACATTTTCTGCGATCCCAGGACATTTTTGCCTGCCCCTTTGGCTCCTGGGCCCAGGTACCCCCTGCAATCCCCTCTGACGGGGCTCTGTTGCCACGTGGCCAGGCTCAATGCTGGGAGATGGCCAGCTGCTGAAGAACCAGGCCTGCTTTTGACAGCAGCCACACTTGTGTCTACGAGGATCTGAGCAAGCAGGCCCTCTGAGCTTTGGCCATGTGGCACAGCAGCTGGAGGGCCAAAGGTGAGGGAGGCTTTGCCAGACCCAGGAGGAGCCATCAAGAGGCACTCTGGGCACTGCTCTTTGGCATGACCTAGGCTCCCTTGCGGGGGGCTCCTCCCATCCAGGCACCACTGCAAGGACTCCTGGAGCTGCAGTGATGGCCCCCTTCCCTCCACCTGGGGCACCAACAGCTCCACCGCTTTTGTCCACAGCTTGTCTCACGGTTAGGTGGTGCACCAGCTGCAGGTATGAGTGCAGGCCTTGGAACGCCGTGACTGGCTGCCTGCCTGCCTGGCTGCCTTGGGAAGACATCTGGGGGACAGAGTCCTGCTTGGATCAGGGATCAGCCAGCAGCAAAACCCAGACGAGGAGCTGTGGAGAGCTCAAACACGCCAAGGGGTCAAGGGGGCTCCCTTCTGCAGTGCTCCAAGGGCGAGATCCCAGAAAGCTTTTCCTCCTTGTGCTGCTGGATCACTGGGTCTAAGTGCCCAGGAGAGAGATCTGGCTTCTCAACGGCTGTGCGTGGCCCACCTGAAGCCCGTGGGATGCAGTGACGGGCAGACCAGGAAGACCTCCAGTAGAGGAGACCAGAGATGCAAGGGATTCCTGGCCACGGGGTGCCCTTGGGGTGAGGAAGGACAAACCCTTCCCACCATCTTCCTCCCTGAAACCGCACTGCCTGTCCTCGCTGGATTTCACACTTCCTGTCCACTTAGTAAACAAGGTGTTGAGACAGCCCCAGGAAGTGGTGAACCCCCCAGCCTGGCTCTGCATTTCCTGCTCTGCCCAGAGCAGTGACTCACCCCCTCTACCCGCCCCCCAGCCAGAGTATAAACAGGCCGGCAAGGCAGGGCTCCTGGTGGCAGACGGGCAGAGCAAAGCCAGAGGACTGCACCTGGAGCACTGACTGGCCACCATGGGGCTCACCTGCCTGGCCCCCTTCCTCCTGGGGCTGCTGTCCCTCTGCTGCTGCACACGGGCTGCGCCGCTGCAGGCCGGTGCCCCTCCTGTGGTGGTCTCCTTCCCTGGAGAGCTGAACAGGAGTCTGACGGACTTAGAACTCGCCACTGTAAGTTCTGGAGCTAGTGGGTGCTTGTTGGAGACGCCACCCCCCTGGGACACAGCCCGGCTCCTCTGGTCCCAAGTCCCAGAGCTATGGGTCAGGGCATTTGACCCACAGATGCGACTCCTTCCTGTGTAGGAGTTGGCCTTCAAGCCTCTTGCTGGCTCAGGGGAGAGGAGCGAGCTGGCCCAGAGCTGACTGGGGTGGTGGCGGCAGGGATTTGTGCAGTGGAAGGGGTTCTGCACGCATTCAGTTCAGCAAGCCTGGTCATCCTTGCCACTGCGGGTGGCTACTCCTTAGATAGCAGAAGGGAGGCCAAGGCAGGTCACATGGTCGTCCCCCCCCCCCACAGGCCCAGCACTAATGTGCACCTGCACATAGAAATCAGATTCCAAAGACAGAGCTGCATTAGCACTGGCAGAGACAAGAAAGGGCTTGCAGTGAAACTGGCAAGATGGATTGTGGCAGAAGCTGCACGGATCAGGGCTCTTGAAGTGTCCTCTTTGGGAGGCGAGTCTATTGAGTGTGTTGGTGTAGCAGAGCGACTCAGAGGCTGAGCTGCAGACCTGGACTTCCCAGTTCAAACCACTCCCCAGACAGCCTTAGGCAAGCCATGCTCCACGGCCTCAGTCTTCTCTGTCTGCAGAATGGGGATAATCAGCCTCAGAAACTGTGAAACAAATGTTAGTGTGTGTATATGTACACACACCTTCATCAGTGGTGGCGCCGATCAGTGGCGCCTGAGAAACATTGCTTGGTGCTCTCTCTTGGCTCATTTTGTCACCAAGTTAAAATCATGAAAGCAGGCCAGTGACAGCTCCAGGTGGCTGAGGGGCCTTCCAGCACTGGTGATGTTTATTTGCTGCTCTTTCTTTCAGATGTAGCCATTTCAGTGTAGAACACCAGAAGAGCCGGGCTGCTGGATCAGGCCCCAGGCGGGGAGCATCTAGTCCAGTAGCCCATTCCCCACAGCAGCTGTCTCTGGGAAGCCCCCAAGCAGGAGGGAAGACCTCTCTGGCTAGGATTGGGGGCAGACAGCGCTGCTGCTGCTGCGGAATCTGGAGCTCACCACAGCCAGTCTGTATTTCTGCATTTCTGAGTAGAAAGAGAAGTTGTGCATAAAACCAGTGAGCTTAGAATAAGTGTGGATGAGCCTGTAAGTGAGCACCACACGAGAACTGCCCAGGTCCAAAGACAAGGCTGCCTTTCGAGCTCTGCTGCATGAATGGACCCTCCGCAGTGGGGCAGAAATCTCTCCGAGTGCCACTTCAGTCTGTGTGGGGTGGAACTGGACTTGCCGGCAAACCCAAGGCCAGCAGTTCCACACCGGAGCCTGTCCCGAAATCCTGCCCTGCAAGCCGGGAGACTGGGGGGTCAGCAGCCTGGGTGGGGCTTTGGGCCCCCTCTGCATCCCTGCAGCCCAGCCTACGGAGGAGGAACCCCTGTGTGTGGCGGAGCGATCGGTGGAAGAGCCAGTGCACACCAGCCCTGTGAGGCTCTCCAGGCCTTGCCTGTGCCTGGGTGCACCTGACCCTGTTCAGGCCTCCACCCCACCCTCCTCTCAATGCTCTTTCCCTCCCTCCCTCCTGCAGCACTACCTGAGTCGTTTTGGGTACTTCAAAGAGCTGGGCACAGGGGAGAGTGCTAATCAGGGGACCCTGAGCACGGCACTCCGGAGGATGCAGAAGCGGCTGGGCCTGGAGGAGACGGGGCAGCTGGATGCTTCCACCCTGGCCGCCATGAGAGCTCCTCGCTGTGGAGTCCCCGACGTTGGCCGTTTTCAGACTTTTGAGGGAGACCTCAAATGGGACCACACTGACATCACCTACCGGTGAGTGAGTCCGTGCAAGGGCTGCTCCCCCAGCCCTCTGCCCCATGCGCTTTCTCTGCACAAAAGGGGGTGACTTGGCAGGTTCCAGAAGCGGAGGAAGGAGGTTCATCTTCATCCAGTGCATGGTCCATCTGTGGAATCCAGATGTGGGGTGGCCACTCATTCAGATGACCTGAACGGGGGAGTGGACTGTAGAGGACAGGGCTGTGACTGGCCGCTGGCCATGCCTGCCTGCCTGACAAGGGCAGTAGCTGGGAGGCAAGGGGACCTGGACCCCCCCCCCCCAGTGCTGCTGTGGTGGCCTGATGCCCTGTGGTGGGCTCTGTTCTTCTGCCTCCCCAGAGTGGTGAACTACTCCCCTGACCTGGATACCTCCGTCACAGACGATGCCTTTGCGCGTGCCTTCAAGGTGTGGAGCGATGTGACGCCCCTCACCTTCACACGCCAGGAGAGCGGCGATGTTGACATTCTGATCCAGTTTGGGACCCAAGGTGAGCCTAGATATGCCTCTGCCCCTCTGGGGAGGAGTGGTGGGCGGGAGGCTGGGGAAGGGGAGAGCGGCCACTGGTGCCCGAGCCTGCAAGAGAAAGGAATGTGAGGAGGTGCGCTGGAGGGAGAGCGAGCACCAGGAGGGGGTCTCTCTTTGGGCCTGGATCCGAGCCCTGTGCTGCTCACTGTCTCCCCAGAACACGGCGATGGCTACCCCTTTGACGGCAAGGACGGCCTGCTGGCCCATGCGTTCCCTCCCGGCAAGGACACGTTCAGCGGAGATGCCCACTTTGACGACGACGAGTTCTGGACCCTGGGCACAGGCATTGGTGAGCCAGCGAGTGACTGTGCCCCCTCCTTATCCCTGGACGCCTCCCCTGCCTCATTCAGGCCCTCACCACAAGGCCTCCCTTGTTCCTGGACAGTGGTCAAGACCTACTATGGGAACGCCAAGGGGGCCTCCTGCCACTTCCCCTTCGTCTTTGAGGGCAAGTCCTACTCCAGCTGCACTGCAGACGGGCGGGCAGATGGGCTGAGCTGGTGTGCCACCACAGCCGACTACGACCGGGACCACCTCTACGGCTTCTGCCCCCACGAGCGTGAGTAGGGGGCACGTGCCTGGGCCGCGAGGGTGGGAGCAGAAGCAGGCCAAGAGAAACGCACCAGCCACACCCCGTCAAGCCCCTTCCCCAAATGTGCTCCCTTTCCCTGCTGGAGGGTATGGTGCTACATGCCAGTCTGAGGGGGGAGGGGAAGGTGTGGAGAAACAAGCCTGGCACGGAAAGGAATCGCGTGTAAGCTACGCTGAAAGAGGCTGCAGGCCCACCCAAGACCCTCCTCCCTCGGCTTCTCCTAGTCCTCTTCACCTACGGAGGAAACAGCGATGGGGAGAAATGCGTCTTTCCTTTCGTCTTCGACGGCCAGTCCTACGATGCCTGCACCACGGAGGGGCGCCAGGACGGCTACCGCTGGTGCGCCACCACCGCCAGCTTCGACCGTGACAAGAAATACGGCTTCTGTCCCAACAGAGGTCTGTTCTTCACAACAGGAGTGGTGCCTGGGCACCTGGCTCCGGTCCGGGGGGGGGCGGAAGGAGGGTGCTGTGTTTCAAGGAGCAGCGACTCCCTGTCACACCTGGGCCCTCTGCACACCCAGGTCTCCTGCTGCCTGGAAGGAGGGCAGCAAGGCCCCCATCACGTGCAACTGTGAGCACCTTCATGCCCCCACCCCGATGGGCCACTTGCGCCATCCTGGCACGGCATTGCCCTGTTCCCCAGGCACGCAGAGCCCCACAGGAGGGTGGAGAGGGTGAACCATGTGCTGGCCTGTGCTGATGGGTCTCCCCCCCCCCCCCCCGACAGACACAGCAGTGATTGGTGGCAACTCCCAGGGGGAGCCCTGCGTCTTCCCCTTCACCTTCTTGGGCCAGACATACAGCAGCTGCACCTCTGAGGGGCGGCAGGACGGGAAGCTGTGGTGCGCCACCACCAGCAACTACGACGTGGACAAGAAGTGGGGCCTCTGCCCTGACCAAGGTACACGCATGGGGCCTCCTGCGCATGAGCCTGCCAGGCTCCCCACGCACACGCACCATCTGTGGAGGGCTAGCACCCCCACCCCCACCCCCACCGGGCTGCACAAGGAGGGCAGTAACCAGACGCCTGTCCTGGGCCGGGGCAGAGGGCGGCAGCACAGGCAGGAAGGCAGTGCTGGAGTGCGGAGAAGGAGCCTGGGGCAGGAGGGAGATGGTGTCAGGGCAGGGGGAGGAGCCTGGGGCAAGCGCTGTGACACTGCCAGCCTTGCAAGACGCTCGCTGAGGTCCTGAGCGTCAGCTGCCAGTCAGCACGGAGCCCTGGTCTGAGTGGGCAGAAGCCGCCTCGGAGGAGTGAGGCCAGTGGAGCTGCGCACAGAGTCCTGCAGCTGCGTTGTGCCTTCCAGGTTACAGCCTCTTCTTGGTGGCTGCGCATGAGTTTGGCCATGCCCTGGGCCTGGAGCACTCCACTGTGCGTGACGCACTCATGTACCCCATGTACACCTACACTGCTGATTTCCACCTGCACCCAGATGATGTGTCTGGAATCCAGTACCTGTATGGTAAGTGGAAACATGGGAGGGAGGGAGGGAGGGAGGGCAGAGGTTGATTTTCGTGCCAGCCCCAGACGGGAAACTGCCCCCCACCCCAACCCCCAGCCTCCTGCATGGCCATTCCCCTCTGCACAGCAGGAAATGGAGGGCCTCGTTATGCTCTGCCTCCACAGAGACCATGGCGGGGGTGCATGTGCCTTTGTGTGCTGAAAGAAGAGCCCCCCAGGGTGTGGCAGGCACAAGGCTGAGGAGAGGGTGGGTAGCTCTGGGCCCTGCCCTGCCGGCACTTCTGGAAGAGAAGAGCCCTGCAGCCCCCAGCCTTCCACAGACCAGGCTGGGCTTGGCATTCAGAGTCAAGCACAGCGGACTCAGTGCGGCCTCAGCCTCCCAGCCCTGGCACTCAGGAGGCACCTTTGCGATGCCGCCATGCACTGGAGGAAGCGCTGTGCCAGCTGTGGTGAGGGGACCTCTGTCAGCTGGGTGCCTCCAAGCCCCTCCTTGTGGCATGAGGGCTCTGGCTGTGCCGCCCTCCAGTGCTCTGTCCTCCCCGCTGTTAGGTGCTGGCCCCGCGCCTGCCTCTCCCACTCCAAGCCCCGACCTTCCTGGCCAAACCACCACTGAAGCAGATGCCACGGATGATGGGGGCTCCTCTGCCACGGACCCCACTCCTGTGAGCCCCACAGGTGATGCCTGCCAAGTCCAGGGCTACGATGCTGTCAGTGAGATCCAGAAGGAACTGCACCTCTTCAAGGATGGGTGAGTGTGAGGGGGGTGGTGAGTGCCTGTGGAACGGGACTGGCACCTGCTCAGCCCCGGCCCTCCCTTGGGTTGCAGGTCACCTTCCCCTCCTCCCCCCCCTGGCTGCCCTGCGGAGCCCAATGGCCTGGGGACTGTCAGTGAAAGCCATAAGGCAAAGCAGCTGCCTCCCCCCTCCCTGCTTGTGCAGCCTGCCAGGGGCCCCTTCCCAGACCTGGCTCCTCCCGAACACAGAGACTCGCTTCCCTCTCCAGGCAATACTGGAAGAAGTCGGCAGCAGGAGCCGGGACCATTGCGGGCCCTTTTCGGATTCAGGACACCTGGCCAGCTCTCCCAAACCACATTGATGCCGCCTTCCAGGACACACTGACGAAGAAGACCTTCTTCTTTTCTGGTGAGTGGCTCCCCACATGCTCCAGCCACACTGTTCCTGGGCTCCTCCAGAAAAGTACTTGTGGCACTCGAGAGACAGTCCAAGAAGCAGTGCTTCCTTTTTGGGGCCAACATACGGTTACGTGTAGAATGGGGGTGTCATCAAGGTCATGCCATGGTGAGGGACTGGGCAGGGACTCAGGACTTCCTTCCAGGCACTTCTCCCTGGAAACAATTTGGCAGCTGCTCCTTCTCAGCCCCTGCAGGACTGGTCAGCCTCGCAGAGCTGGCGTAAAGCAGTCTGCGTGGGCTGCCTGGTTTCAGCCTTCATGGAAGGAATCCTCTGCCTTATGAACGGCCACAGCCCTGAAGCACAGTCCTTCCAGCCCCAAGCAGGAGGGAGAGCATGAAGGGAGCCCCCTCCCTCCCACAGAGTCAGTGCCTCCGCCTCCTCCCTGAAGACTTTCTGGGACTCCCAGGACCAGCTCAGAGGTCCCCTTGCACTGCAGCCCAGCCACACTTGGGGAGCTCTTCCTAGAGCTGCCTCTTCCCCTCCCAGCAGTGTTTCCCTTGCGGGCAGTGGTTGTGGCCCGAGTCCCCTTCTTGGGGGCCTCCCAGCCCTTGTGCTGCCTGCCAAGAGGGGATCCCAAAGCACAGCAAGAAGGGGTTCCCCTGGGCCAGAGAAGAGGCTGCTTCTGCTTGGGTCCCGGATGGGAGCAGGTGCATTGCTTGGGGCCGTCTGCAAAACACCTGCTCAGGTTGACGGGTGGGCTGCTTCTGCCAAGGGGCCCGTCTGCACTGGCAGCACCGCTGTGACCAACTCAAGTGGCTTGGCGGACTCCACTTCCTGCCCCCACAGGAGGGACTGCCTCTGAGAGCACAAGGGCTCAGCTGCAGCCCCCCAAGTTGTCAGCTGTTGCTCTGATCAGCCAGATCTTCAGCGTGGCCCTGGAGCTGCTGCAGCTGCAGAGGGTGGCCCTCTTCTGGGCCTGGCTCCAGTCCTGCCGTGGCAGGGAGAGCCAGCCTCCATTTGCATCTGCAGATTTGCAGACCAGGGAGGAGGGGGGGTGTCTGTCTGTGGGGGTGTCTGTGCTGGGCGGGGTGATGCACACTTCTGACACTGTCCTGTTCCTGTCCTGTAGGCCAGCGCTTCTGGGTGTACCAGGGGGCAAAAGTCTTGGGTCCACGGAGCACTGAGAAGCTTGGCATTGGGAAAGACGTGCCAAAGGTGGTTGGTGCTCTGCAGCGCAAGCATGGAAAAGTGTTGCTTTTCAGCGGGGAGCAGTTCTGGAGGTACTGGGAACTTGGGGTGGGGAAGGGAACAACCTGGAGGGAGGAAGTGCAAGCCCCTCCTCCCCTGCGATGTGTTCCTGGTCACAGGAGGCCACAAGAGGAGGCCAGAGGGCCGGGGTCTGGCAGAGACACTGGTGACTCAAGCCACGAGTCACCGAGGGAGGCAGGGCCTTCTGCCTCCGAGGGAGTCAATGGACAGTCCCAGGCACTCAACAGGGAGACCGTGGTGAGCTCCTCTGCTGGCCCAAGCAGATGGAGGAGGGGAGGCTGCTGCACTCGCACCCCCCACACTGCAGGGGCAGCGCCTGCCTTCACAGAACATGGAAGCCCATCCCTGGGAAGAAATGGGGAGAAGGCTCCCTCCTGACCCCAGCAGGCCACTCTGGAGACCTCCCAGAGGACCTCTTCCCAGACTCTGGGCCCAGGAAGGGGAGCAGGAGGGAGCCCTGGCCTGGCTGAGTCCTTCTTGTCTCCCGTTTCCCCTCCAGGCTGGATGTGAAGGCGGAGCGGGTGGATCAGGGCTTCCCTCGCCACATCGACAGTGTCTTTGCTGGTGTCCCTCCTGACTCCCAAAACATCTTCCTGTACAAAGGTAAGAAGTGGGGGGGACGACACAGGGGGACGACACAGCTGACCGGGTGCTTCAAGGAAGGTCTTCAAAGCGGCCCACCAAGCCATGCCCATGACGGCTGGCACCAGGCTGCTGCTGTGAACTGTTGGGCACAGCCGTTTGTTTTCAAAGTTGGGAGCCTCAGCGGGTGGGGATGAAGGGGTCACTAGACCCCCAAGCCCCTGTGTGGCTGCCTGGGAGCTCCCACCTTGTTGTCAGGCAGCCTGTGTGGTCTGAACCTCAGGCAGTGCCTTTGACCGAGTCAGGCCTCTGTGGGTCCCTCTAGCTGAGACTGGCAGGCACCACCCTGGGGTCTCTCTGGCCCTACTGGAGATGCCGCATTGGGACTGCAGGCAAGGCAGGGCCTTCACTGAGCCACAGGCTCACCGCCGCAGTGTGGGGCAGCAGGCCTGCAGCAAAACTGGGGAGCTGAGGGGCCTCCTACCAGTTCACTCACACTCTCAGAAGCCACATTCCAGGTCTGTTTACAGAGCATGGAGGGGCAACCCTGGCACTGCCACTGCTTCTGTGTAGTCTTCAGCCTCCATGCACCACACAGTGTCTCATGTGCCATTGTGCTCTCAGTGGTAATTGGGGCTGCAACCAGATGATGAGAATTCCCAGTTCTTTGAAGCAGCAAATGCGGCTGTGCTGGGAATTGGTTTGGGGCTGTGGTCTTGGGCTTCCCATGTCATCCCCCCTCCAGAAGCTTCCATTTCCCCCAAGGGAGAATGCAGGGAGGCTCCCACCTGGTACCTGTCTATTTCCACTGGTGTACTGGGGAGGGGGGCGGGTCAGCGAGTGCAAGTGTTCCAAGGCGGCATGGCTAGGGGCTGGTGCTGCCCAGAGGGCTGCCTGCCGCATCATGTCCAGAGACGTTCTGAGGGCTGGAAAACCAGAAGTACCTTTCCAAGGCCTTCTGGAGGTGTGACAATGCCTTCTAAGGGCCGGAGAGGCTGTTTGCGGCCCCTCCAGCCCTCAGAACACCTCCAGGCGTGACCAGAGGATGCCTCCAGTCACATCTGGAGGTCTGGCAAGGCCAGCATTTACTTCCAGTCGGGGGCAGCATGTCCAGACATGTCCCAGGGCAGCACAGGGGCCAGGAACACCACTATCTGTTTCTTCCCACCCCAGCCAAAAGCATGGGATTCGACAACCACACATTCCCAAGCCAATACATTCAGAGATGCAAGGGAGGGCACCAGGATGAGGTCTCTTGTTATCTGGTGTGCTCGCTGGGGCATTTGGCGGGCCGCTGAGAGATACAGGAAGCTGGACTAGATGGGCCTCTGGCCTGATCCAGTGGGGCTGTTCTTATTATGTTCTTATGAATTGGACAGCCACGGGGAGTGCTGACTCCAGCGCCCTCACAGCACCTTTGGCTTGGCAAACAGCTTCAGCTCACTTTTATCACGGTCACCGACCACATCAAGCTTGGCAGGGAGAGAGGGGACACCTGTTGACCTCCCACATCTGCTCTCTTGCCAACTGTCTCTCTGTCTCCCCTCAAAGGAAAATACCACTTCTGCCGGAACCCCTTCTGCTGGCAGATGAACGCACACTACCAAGTGGAGAGGGTGGGCTACTTGAAGTACGACGTCCTGAAGTGCCCTGAGGAGTAGCATCAGCCCAGTGCCACTGGGACACTCCTGCGGTACCCTGCCCTGGCGCCAGGATTTGCTGACCATCCTGCAGTCTTGGGCCTCTGCATGTAGTCAGCCAGGAGTCCAAGGTGGGCGCATGCCCAGGCAGGCCCAGCAGTCTGCACCACTGGCAGCCAGCAGGCTCCCCGCTCCAGCCAGTCTGCCCTTTGCCAGCTGCCCAGCTCACCGAGTGCTGTATGTTGGACTGTTGACGTGGTGATTGTGCTGTCTGCTCGAGCATGACCCTGCTACAGTGAAGGCCCCTCTAGACCTGCTGAAAAGAGGAGGCTGCCCATGACCCCCCCCCAAAGGGACCCTCTTACCTCTCCTTCCCAGCCCACAGTTCAGTTCCTCTCTCACATCTTGCACTCTCCTAATAAACACCAGCCTGGCTTCCAACCTGGAGTGTTGTGTCTGCTAGGGGTGCTCAGAGGTGGGTGGGAAGAACCTTTAAAGCACATGGAAACCACAACTGGGTGAAGGAAGAGCTAGGGGAAGCAGTCCTGGGTCCGAGGTGAGGCCCTGAAGCCAGTTTGTGAAGCAGCATCAGTCTCCAAATTGACATCCCCCTGCCCCCGCAGTAAGTGGTGGGTTTTCAACAACCACAACTAAATGACTCACAGCCCAATCCTATCCTCATTTTCCTGGGAGTAAGTTCCAATGACTCTAATGGGACTTTTCTGAGTAGATGTGCATACAGCTACGATACAAGGACATCTGCAAGAGGGATCTGAAGGCCTTAGGAGTGGACCTCAACAGGTGGGAAACCCTGGCCTCTGAGCGGCACCCCAGCTGCACTTGCTTGGGCATTAGCCTAAGGAGGCTATTACCCCTCCCTCTTTGGGTGAGAACTTGACTACACACAGGGGCCAGATCAGAAGACACACCAGTACTCTTGGGCTGGATCCTGAGAAGCCCAGCAGTGACAAGGTCTCTGTCCTGACCCTCCCCCAGGTGTCTTCCCTGGCCAGGTGGTCTTGGATGCCGCGGCTGGCCAGGCTCAGCAGCTGAGCGGGCTGGGATATTGTTCTCAGGGAATCTGGATGCCGAGGACAGAGATTACACCAAGCGCCTGCCTGGCCATGTGGTTCTGCAATGGCGCCGATTCAGAGTCTCAGGGAAGCCTCCTTCCTACTGAATCTCACACTCATGGGGGGCAACAGAAGGCTGCCATTTGACCATTGGCGGGGAGAGATGGAGGTGAATGATGAAGTGGCAACAGGAGCCCTGCTCAGCAAATGGGGGTGCTTGTTCTCACCTGACTGCTGGCCCCATTGAGGTCTGAGAGCCAGTTGGCTCACGAGGGGCAAGGGGTCGGGCTGGAGAGTTGTGCTGTGTCAAGGAACCGGGTCCTCTGTGGCAGCAGGAGACCATCGCCTGCAGTGGTTTCAAGCTCCGCTGGCACTTGTCTGTGGGATTTCTGCTTGTGACGCACCCGTCTCTATCGGGGTGGGAAGCCTGGGGGCAGACATTCCTGCTGGCTCCACTGCAGGAGCTGTGGAGTGAGGGCCAGGAGCCTTCATAGAGATATACTGGCCCACAATGTCAGAAGCAAGGCAGCTCTGACTCATCCCAGCCAGTAAGCATCCTGTTTCAAGCTTGCAACTGGCAGGATCAACCCCTGTGCCCTTGGACTGGTTGCTCTGGCATGAATCCCTCACTCATGACCCTGCCATGCTCAGAGCTCAAGGGAGCTCAAGAGTGCTTTGGGCAGCTGTCCTCTGGGCATCAGGATTTGGACCCCTACCCCCTTAAGATGCAAGCCAGGCACTCCTCCTAAGTCTGTTTCTTCCAGGTACCTGCAGATTCCTGATCTGGAGGGTCCTCCCATGCTGCTGCTGGCTGTTTGTGCCAGTCTCAGGGCACCCACACAATGAACATAAGAGCAGCCCCGCTGGATCAGGCCATAGGCCCATCTAGTCCAGCTTCCTGTATCTCACAGCAGCCCACCAAATGCCCCAGGGAGCACACCAGATAACAAGAGACCTGCAAGGCATTCTGGGAATTGTAGATAAGAACATAAGAACAGCCCCACTGGATCAGGCCAGAGGCCCATCTAGTCCAGCTTCCTGTATCTCACAGCGGCCCACCAAATGCCCCAGGGAGCACACCAGATAACAAGAGACCTGCAAGGCTTCCTGGGAATTGTAGTTAAGAACATAAGAACAGCCCCACTGGATCAGGCCAGAGGCCCATCTAGCCCAGCTTCCTGTATCTCACAGCGGCCCACCAAATGCCCCAGGGAGCACACCAGATAACAAGAGACCTGCAAGGCTTCCTGGGAATTGTAGTTAAGAACATAAGAACAGCCCCACTGGATCAGGCCAGAGGCCCATCTAGCCCAGCTTCCTGTATCTCACAGCGGCCCACCAAATGCCCCAGGGAGCACACCAGATAACAAGAGACCTCATCCTGGTGCCCTCCCTTGCATCTGGCATTCTGACATAGCCCATTTCTAAAATCAGGAGGCTGCGCATACACATCATGGCTTGTACCCCATAATGGATTTTTCCTCCAGAAACTGGTCCAATCCCCTTTTAAAGGCATCCAGGCCAGATGCTGTCACCACAGCCTGTGGCAAGGAGTTCCACAGACTGACCACACGCTGAGTAAAGAAGCCTCTGCCAGCCAGAGAGGCTGCACGGCAAGACACCCTTTGCCAGGAGACCATCACCACTGCTCACGTGCACATCCTTCCTGGCAGGAGGTTGGGGCAGCAACCCTGGGCAATGCTGCACAGTCCCCTGACAGTTCTGGGAAGCAGGTGAGGCGGAGCAAGAGGGCTTGCCGGCTGCCCACTCCAGAGCGACACAGGCCGGCAGCTAGACAAGGCCAGCTTCCGCCCATCCAAGGCGGTGGCTGCAGTGAAAAAGCCAGCCTGCTTGCTGGGGGTGCTGCCGATGTCCATCAGGGCTGGCAGGTGAGGATTCCCCCCTCGCCCTGCCCAGGTCCCTGCTGCAGCAGCTGCTGTTGCCCATCACCTGAGAGTTCAGCACAAGCCACTATGACCACATTCAGCCTCCTGATTGTAGAGGTTGCCCATCTCTGAATGCCAGGCGCCAAGTTGTGGCCACAAGATATTGGCACCTGGTGGTCTTGAGTGCCAGCGAGACGCCTGGTGGATCACCGCGGCTTGTCCTGGGCCTGATCCAGTGGGGCTCTTCTGTTCCTATGACATGAAACTGTTTGTGCAAAAGACCCCCTTTGCTCACCACTCCCCTCAGCACAGACTGCAGGACTGGAGAGGTGCCGCTCCCTGCCTGCCACATGCCCGGCGCTTGAGGTCTGGCCTCCTCGGCAGGGGCTTCTGTCCTGGGTCTGCTGTGCTGCTGGGACTTGCTGCCAGTAGCCTTGTGCCTCACAATGCTCAGCCACTGGGCTGTGTGTGGGGCGTAGGGTGCGACCGGAACTGGGATATTCCGGTGCCCCCTTGTCTCCATTTCCCCCTCCACCCTTGGCGTAGCGTTTCTGGTGCTGGGGCACGTCTGTCACGGGGTGCCTGGGATGTGCCCATGGCAGCCTTCTCCTTGTTCTGCCCAGGCTTGCCCCCATCTTGCACACACTCTGCTGGCATGCAGGGCGGGTCTGCTGGGCAAACGCCACAGGGCTGCGCTGCAGAAGGAACCAGGTGGACCTGGCTGAAGGTTCTGCTCAGCGGGGGGGGGGGGAATGGGAGCAGCACCGTTCCCTGCAGGCCGGTCCTGCTGGACAGACCTGGCCTCAGCTTCCTGGTGGCCCCATCCAGGCGCAGGGTCGCAGCAGGCTCCTGCCCAGCCCCAGGGGCAGCACCTGCCTTGACCAGGGGTCGCCCGACGACACCACCCTCCTCGGAGAGTCCCTGGCTCTGCTCAAGCGTCTCACCAAAGGTCCCTCACCAAAGGCTGCTGAGAAAACTCCACAGTCAGGGAATTAGAGGACAGGTCCTCTCCTGGATTGAGAACTGGTTGGAGGCCAGGAAGCAGAGAGTGGGTATCAATGGGCAATTTTCACAATGGAGAGAGGTGAAAAGCGGTGTGCCCCAAGGATCTGTCCTGGGACCGGTGCTTTTCAACCTCTTCATAAATGACCTGGAGACAGGGTTGAGCAGTGAGGTGGCTAAGTTTGCAGACGACACCAAACTTTTCCGAGTGGTGAAGACCAGAAGTGATTGTGAGGAGCTCCAGAAGGATCTCTCCAGACTGGCAGAATGGGCAGCAAAATGGCAGATGCGCTTCAATGTCAGTAAGTGTAAAGTCATGCACATTGGGGCAAAAAATCAAAACTTTAGATATAGGCTGATGGGTTCTGAGCTGTCTGTGACAGATCAGGAGAGAGATCTTGGGGTGGAGGTGGACAGGTCGATGAAAGTGTCGACCCAATGTGCGGTGGCAGTGAAGAAGGCCAATTCTATGCTTGGGATCATTAGGAAGGGTATTGAGAACAAAACGGCTAGTATTATAATGCCGTTGTACAAATCTATGGTAAGGCCACACCTGGAGTATTGTGTCCAGTTCTGGTCGCCGCATCTCAAAAAAGACATAGTGGAAATGGAAAAGGTGCAAAAGAGAGCGACTAAGATGATTACGGGGCTGGGGCACCTTCCTTATGAGGAAAGGCTACGGCGTTTGGGCCTCTTCAGCCTAGAAAAGAGACGCCTGGGGGGGACATGATTTAGACATGCAAAATTATGCAGGGGATGGACAGAGTGGATAGGGAGATGCTCTTTACACTCTCACATAACACCAGAACCAGGGGACATCCACTAAAATTGAGTGTTGGGCGGGTTAAGACAGACAAAAGAAAATATTTCTTTACTCAGCATGTGGTCGGTCTGTTGAACTCCTTGCCACAGGATGTGGTGCTGGCGTCTAGCCTAGACGCCTTTAAAAGGGGATTGGACAAGTTTCTGGAGGAAAAATCCATTACGGGGTACAAGCCATGATGTGTATGCGCAACCTCCTGATTTTAGAAATGGGCTATGTCAGAAGGCCAGATGCTCACTTGCTGTCTTGTGTGCTTCCTGGGGCATTTGGTGGGCAGAAGCTGGACTAGATGGGCCTTTGGCCTGATCCAGTGGGGCTGTTCTCATGTCTGCCCGGGGGCACGGCTCCTTCCCCAGGCAGGGGACCCCAGAGCGGAGCCTCGGCAGCCCGGGCGGCTAACGCCCTTCCCTCCACGGCAGCCTGGCGGGTCGGCCCCAGGTCCGGGGAGGCGGCTTCGCAGCTGAGCGGGTCCGGGCCGCGGGCAGCCTGAGAGCGCACTGCCTGGGGCGGAGGAGAGGCGCCCGTCCGCCCCTGCAGACCTCGAGGGGACGTCGCGTCCTTCCTCGCAGGGCTGTCCCCGCCCGTCCGAAGAACATCAGCCGGCCAGGACCTGCCCCTTCTCCGCGGCGCCCCCCGCAGCAGCGAGTTCCGCGGGTGATCGGCGCCGCCCCCGCCCTCCCTCCTCCGCTGGCTGGCTGGCTGGCTGGCGGCACAGCGTCGTCGGGCTCGGGAGGCGCTAGGACCGCGCGGGGCAGGCTGCCGCTCCTCCAGGCCCCCGCCGGCCCCAGCCGCGGGCACGGCGCCCCGGTAGCCCCGCCAGACCCCCGCCCGCTCGGGAGCGGAGAGCAGCGCGGAGGCATGAGCTGCCGCTTCACCGTCACCGCCGGCGAGGAGCCGCGCCCGGGTCCAGCAGCCGCCGCAGGAGGGGCCCCCGCGCAGACGCCACCGGGAGCGCCAGGTGAGGCCGCCGCTCGCGCCGCCCCCCCCGCGGGCCCTTCCCGCGCTCCCGCGTGCCGAGCAGCGCCGCCGCCACCTGCGCCTGCCGCCCTGCCAGCCCCGACCCGGCCGGAGCCCGCCCGCCGCCCAGCAGAGGGCTGCGGGAGCCCACCTGGCAGGGAGGGCGGCGCCGAGCAGCACGGGCCGAGGCTCTGCACGTGCTCGGCGGCCCGGCCAGGCCAGGCAGCGCTCCAGGCCAACCCTGCGGGGCCGGCGTGCAGCCCTCGCGGCGCCTGCCTGGCGCTGAGTGCTCCGGGGCGCGGCCGTCGGGGGGCTGCGAGGCGCGGGGGAGTCGGGGGCGGGGCAGCCGCCTGGGGGCCACGTGGAGCCCAGCGGCCGGCGGCGGCGGGCTCCGTGCCCGGCGACTCCACGCGGAGCCTCCCGGCCGCGGACCTGGCTGGCAGCCGGGCTTCAGGGGCCGGCGCGCTCGGGCTGCTTCCAGCGGGTGCTGCAGCCCCGGCAGAGCCGCGTTCGGGGACTGGGGCCGCGTCGGGGGCGGAGCAGGCGGGGCTCCGGGCCGGGAGGGGCCCAGGGCGCTCTTCGCTCTCCGCAGCAGCGGCGCGGAGCAGCCCGGTGGGCTCTTGCCAGGGATCAGCCTCCCTCCGCGGCAGTGGTTGCGAGCGGGGGGGGGGGCAGAGGCAGCGGGCCCGGGAGGTGGGCGCTCCTCTGGCGGGATGGTGGGGGGGGCTTCTGTGGGTCGCTTAAGAACACCAGAGGAGCCCTGCAGGGTCCTGCCAGAGGCCCCTGTAGCCCCCCACCCATTGAATCTCTTTGGGTTCAATTACCAGGTCTGAGGAGCGATGTAATACTGGGGGCGTATATGGACCTCCAGAGCAGAAACTGGAAGGGGGCCTTGAGATGTTGAAACAGGTCAGGGAGGTGGGACAGGCTTGTAATCATGGGGCTCTTCAGTTATCTTCACATGGACTGGGTCAATTTGTGTTCTGGTCACAAAAGAGAGACCGGTTTTCTTGACATGCTAAATGAATGTGCTTTAGAGCAAGTAGTCATGGAGCCCACCAGAGGACTGGATTTAAAATTGTGTGGCACTCAGGACCTGGTTAGAGAGGTAAACGTCACTGAACCATTGGGGAACAGTGACCATGCTGCAATTAGTTGCACCATGCATGTCGGGGGAAGAGTGCCAAACGACTCTGACACAAAAACCCTTGACTTCCAAAGGGTGACTTCCCTCAGATGAGGAGGCTGGTTAGAAGGAGGTTGAAAAGGAAGGTAAAAAGAGTCCAATCTCTCCAGAGTGCATGGAGGCTGCTTAATACAACAGCAATAGAGGCCAAGTGGAAGTGTATACCGCAAAGGAAGAAGGGTGCCCGCCTGGCTAACCAGCCAAGTTAGAGAGGCTGTAAAGGGCAAGGAAGCTTCCTTCCGTAAATGGAAGTCTTGCCCTAATGAGGAGAATAAAAAGGAACATAAACTGTGGCAAAAGAAATGTAAGAAGGTGATAGGGAGGCCAAGAGAGACTATGAGGAACGCATGGCCAGCAACATTAAGGGGAATAATAAAGGTTTCTTCAAATATGTTAGAAGCAGGAGACCCGCCAGAGAAGCGGTTGGCTAAGTTTGCAGATGACACCAAACTTTTCCGAGTGGTAAAGACCAGAAGTGATTGTGAGGAGCTCCAGAAGGATCTCTCCAAACTGGCAGAATTGGCAGCAAAATGGCAGATGCGTTTCAATGTCAGTAAGTGTAAAGTCCTGCACACTGGGGCAAAAAATCAAAACTTTAGATATAGGCTGATGGGTTCTGAGCTGTCTGTGACAGATCAGGAGAGAGATCTTGGGGTGCTGGTGCACAGTTCGATGAAGTGTTGACTCAATGTGTGGCAGCAGCGAGGAAGGCTAATTCTGTCCTTGGGATCATTAGAGGAGGTATTGAGAATAAAATGGCTAATATTATAATGCCATTGTATAAACTGATGGTAAGGCCACACCTGGAGTACAGGTATAACCTAATTATCATGGATTTTTCCCCGCCCACGGTTAGGGCCCTTTAAAGGTAAAAAGTTGTTTAACAATAGCCTCCTTAATGGGAGAGGTTTGTGAGAGAGGGCTGACAATCCATCAATCATTTTCTCACCAAGCACTGAAAACAGCCTCAAGGCAAGCGACCCCTCCCTTCCCCCTGAGCCCATGAACAAAAGATAATCACTTTGCTCTGGTTGAAAGGAAGGGGTAGCTGAGTGAAGCCTTTCTAAGTGCCTGGAGAGAGACTGATTGATGAATTGTCTACCTAATGACTCTGTCTTACATTACAAAGGTCAGCAAGGCTGTTTTTAAATCACCTAGTAAAGGGACATTGTTTATTAAATGGATTTGCCTTAATGCAATTTTTACCATCCACCTGAGTTCTAAGAATGGAACCCTTGGGGTTGCCACACCTCAAAAAGGATATAGTAGAAATAGAAAAGGTTCTATGACCAAGATGATTACTGGGCTGGGGCACCTCCCTTACGAGGAAAGGCTGCAGTGTTTGGAAAACACTTTAGTCTAGAAAAACGTTGCTGGGAGGACACACACAACATGATTGAGACATACAAAATTATGCAGGGGCTGGATAGTGTAGATAGACGCTCTTTTCCCTCTCATGTAACACCAGAACCACAGGAAATCCACTAAAATTGAGTGTTGGGAGAGTCAGGACAAATACAATACTTCTTTACCTAATAAGTGGTTAGTCTGTGGAACTCCTTGCCACATAATGTAGTGATGGCATCTGTCTGGATACCTTTAAAAGGGGATTGGACAAAATTCTGGAGGAAAAGTCCATCACAGGTTACAAGCCCTGATGGGTCTGTGCAACCTCCTGATTTTAGAAATGGACTATGTATGAATGCCCGATGCAAGGGAGGGCACCAGGATGCAGGTCTCTGGTTGTCTTGTGTGCTCCCTGGAACACCCTGAGGGTTACCTCAGATTGCCACATGCAGGGGAGGGCACCAGGATGCAGGTCATGTCTTGTGCGCTCCATGAAGCATCTTGTGGGCCACTGTGAGATACAGGAAGCTGAACTAGATGGGCTTTTGGCCTGATCCAGCCGGGCTTTTCTTATGTTGTTTTGTTATTAGCTTCCTGCATCTCACAGGTTCTTCATGTTTCTTCATGTTACCCTCTTGTGCTTGGGCCACCGAGTTGCAGTCTGTTCCTGCATGGTGGTTTACAGTTTCTAGAGGCCATATTGCCATTCTGGAACTGGGAGGAGTTTGGGAACCTGGCCTGGAGGGCTCTTCGGTCCCTTTCACTTCATACCAGAAGTATCTGCCACAGATAGAAAATGCCACAGGTGATGCTTTTCTGCCATCATGCATCCTAGATCCCCCCCCACGGTCACTTGGTTTGTGTTCCCCTTGGCAATCGTGTACGAAGGCTATTTAGCACCCGGACCCGTAAAATGTTGGCACCCTCCATAACCAAATTATTTTCAGTAATGATTCAATAATGATAGTTGTTTCTTTTATTGAAATTTGTATATACGTATGTACAAATGTATGGTGGCTCAGCATCACTCTGAATTACTCCAACAGTGCAATCCTATTTATTACTGTTCAGGAACATAACAGGACTTATGCAGTGTATATATAAAATATCCCCATGCAGCCCAAAGGAACCTTTGATTTCACCTTCATTTACAGCTTCCTCTTCTGAACTTTAGTATCACAAAAATAGTGTCCTCCAGATTAGCAGCCCCCAGCAGATTTCCCCAGATTAGCAGGCCATACCTCTTCAGGCAGTAGATGGGATGCCATTTGACATCTCCTCATGCTTTGAAAACACTCCCTGCAAGAAGAAAACTAGCATATCAAGGGGAGAATGTTCTGGCACAGCCCAGCTGTGGTGCTAGTTTTCTACTTGAGGAGGGTTTGGGTGTTTGTTAAAGGGTGTGTGGTTTTCTAAACGCATGGAAACCTTGAAAAACTTCAAGCGCTCCCTGCCCCCAACTGCGCAGTTCTCTCCAGCAACTCAGGGCTGTTCTACCTCATCCTGCCAGCCCTTCTTGAGTTCAGAATTTGCAGTGCGCCTGGCCCCCTTCTAGCCCTTTTCTCACCCCATACAGCTGCAGCGGGGCAGCATCCTTCCTACCTGCAAGCCACTGCTGCCTCCAGGCCTGGCACTCTGACTGCGCGGGGAGCTGCTTGAGCGCAGATTCCCAGATAGCACATGCTGAGGCTGGGGTGAAAGCCTCACCCGCCACCTGCCTTTGCTGGAAGGGGCGGAGAGGAGAGGGGAAGCAGCGGAGGGGTCCGGGGTGAGCAGGAATCTCTTGGCTGGAAAAGCACCTGTCTGCTGACTTCCTGCTCCTGACGGGGCGGTTCTAGCGTGGCTCTCCCACCATCTTCCCCCTGGCACCTGCGTAGCTGCAAGTTGACGGTGGCAGGAAACACGGCTGCATCCAGGGTCACCCGCCGCCCTGCCGTGTTATCATCCCCTCGGTCCCAGGCTGGCTCCCTTTGCCTGGCATGCTGCAAACAGGCTCAGCTGCAGCCAGTGGCAGTTAGAAGCTGTGGCTGCAGTATGGGTCCTGCCCTTGGAAATCCTGCTGGGGACAGTCCTCCTGAAGACATGTCCTGCAGAGCGGCCTGGCTGGTGGCAGAAAGAAGGTTATGATTTCTTCAGTGCAGATTTGGGCCCTGGTGGGTCTCTCGTTGGGCAGCACTTCTGGAATCTTAGTCTAAGTGTAGGCCGCCTCTCCAACTGCCTGCTTTCAAGTTGCCCCGTCCTGGTAGCATCCTAGAACCCCCCAGGCCTGCCAGTGTCCTCCGCTCATTCCTGGCTGAAGTGCACTCCACCACCACCCCCACATCTCCAGGAGTCAGGCTGCTGGCTGTGATCACAGGGCTACGTGGTCCAATGCCAGCATTTCCCATGGCAGCTGGCACGGGGGGGGGGGGTGCCATGGGAAGAGCGGAAGGAGGGGTTGCGGGGAGCATTCAGATCCCTGGACCCTTTTGGTCCACACAGTTTGCCTGGCTGAACACCTGCCTGTAGTCTGCCCAGCTAGAGGACACTTCTGGGACACCCCTGCTCTCCGCCTGTGGGCTTCTGTACGTGGCAGGACTTGCTCTGCTGAGTGTCTGTAGCTGTTGCCTCAAAGAAGAAGTAGGCCTGTTGTGCAGTCTGCTTTGGGAGGGCTCAAGCTGCATCCCGGAGAAGGCCTCTGCTGCATCTTGCAGAGCTTTCACCGCCATACAAGGCCAGGTTTCTGAAACCTCGAGGTCGGGCTTTGGGGCCATCCTGCCCTTTACTTCCAGTGAGCCAGTCCTGGCTCCAGCCAAGCAGGCTGGCCATTTGCAGAGGTTGAGACCCCCGTGCTGTACGTGAAGTGGAATCCTATTTCCTCAACTTGAATGTGGTAGCATTTGGGAATTAATTAAAATGTTGAAATTAAAAACAAGCACATACTGGACTTCTTCTTCTGAAACCAGATTTTGGGCATCTTCCCAGGAGCGGCCTGCTCCTCAGATTGCTCCAAGGACCATGTTTGTATGTCAGAAGCGTAGAGTTGGAAGGGACCATGGAGGTCATCTAGTGGAACCCCTTGCTTAGTGCAGGCAATTGCTGCAACGTCCCTGACAGATGTCCTTCAGCCTGCGCTTGAAGGCCTCAGCGAGGGGGAGCCCACAACTGCCCAAGGCAGGCCGCTGCAGTGCCAGGCTGCTCTTACATTTGAGCGGAGGGATTTGAAAACAGTGTTATTTATTTTACTCAGCACTAAGCCCTGTGTGTTCAGTAAGACTTAGGGCCCAATCCTATCCGATTTTCCAGTGCTGGTGCAGCTGTGCCAATGGGGCATGCACTGCATTCTCCAGTGGAGCAGCAGTCTCTGAGGCCTCCTCAAGGTATGGAAATGTTTGTCCGCTTACCTTGGGGTGCATTGCATCTGGACTGGTGCTAGAAAATGGGATAGGGCTGGGCTCTTAAGTAGCAATCCTCTCATGCCAGAAACAACACCTCTGTGTTTAAGAAATCATTTCTCTTGTCTGGTCTCGGGCCCAAACCTGTCCTGCTTTCTGGGGCTGATGCAGCTCTGCCAGTGGGGCGTGCGCTGCATCCTGCAGTGGAGCGACAATCACGGGGGGGGGTGCTCCTCAAAGCAGCAAGTTTTGTTGCCTTACTTTGGGGCTTCATTGCAGCTGCTTTGGTGCTGGAAAGTTGAATAGGATTTGCCCTAAATCTCCTTCCATGGAGGAAGGAAAGGCTTTAAGGCTGAAGTATTCAATCTGTGCATTGGGACTCCCTTGGGAGGCAGGGAAGAGCCCCCAGGGGCATTGCGAGGCATCTGGGGAAGGGAGGTGGCCATAGCTGCTCAGCTCAGCTGCAGTGCTGCCTCCCTACTTGCTGCTTTTCTTCTGCTGTGATCCAGGTGGGTGGGGCAGTTTGATGGACGAGGCCTCAACAGCGTGCATCAATTTGCAAAACTTTACATACAGGCTGATGGGTTCTGAGCTGCCTGTGACAGATCAGGAGAGAGATCTTGGGGTGGTGGTGGACAGGTCGATGAAAGTGTCGACCCAATGTGCGGCGGCAGTGAAGAAGGCCAATTCTATGCTTGGGATCATTAGGAAGGGTATTGAGAACAAAACGGCTAGTATTATAATGCCGTTGTACAAATCGATGGTAAGGCCACACCTGGAGTATTGTGTCCAGTTCTGGTCGCCACATCTCAAAAAAGACATAGTGGAAATGGAAAAGGTGCAAAAGAGAGCGACTAAGATGATTACGGGGCTGGGGCACCTTCCTTATGAGGAAAGGCTACGGCGTTTGGGCCTCTTTAGCCTAGAAAAGAGGTGCCTGAGGTGGGGCATGATTGAGACATACCAAATTATGCACGGGAAGGACAGAGTGGATAGAGAGATGCTCTTTACACTCTCACATAACACCAGAACCAGGGGACATCCACTAAAATTAAGTGTTGGGAGATTTAGAACAGACAAAAGAAGATATTTCTTTATTCAGCGTGTGGTTGGTCTGTGGAACTACTTGCCACAGGATGTGGTTATGGCGTCTGGCCTGGGCGCCTTTAAAAGGGGATTGAACTAGTTTCTGGAGGAAAAATCCATTATGGGTTACAAGCCATGATGTGTACGTGCAACCTCCTGATTTTAGAAAAGGGCTATGTCAGAATGCCAGATGCAAGGGAGGGCGCCAGGATGAGGTCTCTTGTTATCTGGTGTGCTCCCTGGGGCATTTGGTGGGCCGCTGTGAGATACAGGAAGCTGGACTAGATGGGCCTCTGGCCTGATCCAGTGGGGCTGTTCTTATGTTCTTAGTCATTTTTTTCTCTCCCTAGAAATGGAGTTCAAGGACAGGTCCCCCAAACCTTTACAGTCATTCCATGGTGCACAGAAGACCTGGAGGGCATGATGTGCAATTTGGGACTTCCAGGCCAGACAAAAGGCTGAAATTGGGTTCCTAAGTGAAAATGAGCTCATGATATGTGACATACCAATTACTGGAGGAAATTAGAAAATGTGATCTTTTAATTTGGGGGTATGAAGATTCCTTCCAGCCACATTCTTTCCCATTTGTGGGTGTGCATAGGCACACTTGGGGGGCAAACGGCAAAGTGGAAGCGGTTGGGAAGGTGCAGCATCACTGTCGAGAGCCCGGCAGTCGGTCTTGGGGGGCCACGAGCTTTGGCATGCCGGGCAGCCAGGAACTCTCATTCCCCAGGCCCCCCTTTCCCCTTCTGGATATATGTCCTCTTTGGCCACTTGCACAGAAGCACCTGTCAGCTGAGGGTGCGTCTGTTGGAGTGGGTGCCAGCCTTGGAAACATGGACGTGCCATGAGGTCGGCTACTTCCGTTCCTCACTGTCCCCCTGCCTTCAACCCCCTTCTTTTTCTGCAAGATGCCTCGTGTCACTTCTCACGTGTGGCTCCTGCTGCGGAGCCAGAAGACCTCGGCCGGCTTGTGACCCCCCCCCCCCCGCCGGCTTCTGGCATACTGGCTGGTGTCTTCTTATGCCCAGACCTGGGTCTCCTGCTTTCCTTGGTCTGGGAGAGGCAGAGCTGTTCCTTGGTCATTTCTCTAGGACTGACAAATGGCAGGCCTTGAGCTCCCTCTGGTGGCTGCAGCAAGTTCCTTGTTTGGTTTTCTTTCCAGAAGGGGATGGAGAGGTTCTGACACCAAACAGGTCCACAGCGCTTCTCTTGTGAGAGGCACATGCAGATTTCATGTACCACATGCCCCTTTAAAAATGCACAGGTGGGTCAACTGGAAATGCCTCACGAGTGTGCCCTTCACAACAGGCACAATGCCTGAGCAGCTGTGCTGGGGCACCCGTGGTGGCAGAAGTGCCTGCCCGTATCCTGCGGAAGCCAGATCAAAAGACGACCCTGCAAGCCTGACCTCCCCTTGCCAGGCGCCTCTGCTGCTCCCCCCTCAGGTCCTTCTAGCCCAGGGATGCCAAACTCATGTCATACAACCGGCCGAGTAGCATTCTTGATGCCTGCAGAGGGCCGGAAGTGATCAGGTCATGATCAGAATTTTCTCACTGAACTCATTAGTAGCAAATGACGAAAGAGAAAACACAGAAATCTTGATCATATTTTGAAGATCTGGGAAAGCCCAATTGTTACACAGGCTGCTCTTTCACAGTGATAACTCAGCGCAGCTCAGCAACTGAGAGCTTTTGGGGGCCGCACCCAGCCTGCGGGCATTATGTTTGACGCCCCTGTTCTAACCTGTGCTGCCACCAGCCTTCAGCTGGTGGCCTCCTCCTCTCCAGCCCAGGCAAGTCTCTGCCCACCGCCCATCCGCCCTGCACCTCACACTCCCCCTTTGGAGTCCATCTGGTGAGACTCTGCTGCCCTCTGCATCTCTGTGTTCCTGCCTGGCCCTTTTGCAACTGCTTCTGAAAGTGACCGTGATGAAAACACTGCCAGTCTCTCTCCTGCTCTGCCTCGCATGTTGCCAAGCATCACCACCGCAGCTCCGTGACCACCAGCAATTCCAGGAACCCAAGGTGCCTTTTGTCCCCTCCTCAACATGCCTTCTTTCCAAATTGGCTGCAGCCCTGTGCACACACACCTGGGTGTCCAGGAATGCACCAAGACTTACTTCGGATTGTGCTACTTTGTATTCCAGGGCCAAAACGGGACCTCCCTGCGCTGACGAGGGCTTTTCGGCAGTCCCCTCACACCCCCCCATGCTTTCTGCTTCCCTGCTGTTTGTGATGCTCTTCTGTCCTTGCCAATCCCTCCCTCCTCTTGGTGCCCCCTTGGACTTCCCCCTGGCTCCTGGGTTCCATCCCCTGCCCTTTTCCTCCTCTTACTGCGTCACACAGCCCTTTCCTCTGGCCCTGCTCTGCTGCACTCAGGCCTGCTGCTGCCCCCCTTTGCAACTAGCCACCCCCTGACCCAGTCAGGTTTGACTCCACAGCCTACCGTTCGGACCACCTGTGTTTGGTATCCTGCTGGCCCATGAATGGCGTGGCTGCTCCGCTGTTCCTTCTGCATTGCTCAGGGAATGATAAATGCCACATTTTCCAGGCCTTTGCTGGTGAACTCCATGCCTCACCCAATATGGAGGTCCCCACAGTTGCCAGCTCTACCTAAATGTGCCCTTTTAATTGTCCTGGGAATAGCCACAGTAATCTGTGTGAAGCCATTTTGAGGTGGGACATCCTTTCCTATCATCAGTGGTGCAGCGCTAATGTTTGAGGTGCATCCGTCCTGAGCACATTGCGACAAAGCCATTGCCACCACCCCAAGACTATTTGTTCAGTAACCAAAGTCACCTTTGCCTGTCTTGTTCCATTGTTTTCTCCTCCTGCTTCCAGTCCTGCTTTGACACTTACTGAGTAATGTCTTTCAGGCAAGGGACAGGCAGGCACTGCAAGGGAGGGAGGGGTGGGGAGAGAAGGCAGGCAGATTGTGTGTCACTGGAAAGGGGGTTGGGGACATGAAGAGGGGGACTTGTGCCACCCCCTTATGGCTGGCACCCAGGGCATGCCACCCCCTGCCCCGTGCTTGCTACACCACGGAGGTGAGCTGCTGTGGGTGGGAGTGACTCAGGTTGCTGTAATTTTTGCTGCTTTTCTGTAGAAATAATTATAGCAAAGCCCATCAAGGTTCTCTGCAACCTCCCCACAACAGGCAGCAGCCCTCTTTCCTTCCCCCCTCCAAATTTTGCCTGGCAGATGCAGAGGCAGCAAACGCTTCAGCCTGCCGGAGGATGGATTTCTCTCTCCCCATCTTCAGGCTTCTGCCTCTTCCAGTGCCAAACTACTTGGGGGGTTATGTGTCCCAGAAGGGTGTGGGGCAAGGAGGGTGTTGTTGGGTTGCCAGTCCACAGCCCATGCGGAAGTGGTACCTGGTGCAGCCCATGCTTCGCAGTTGCTTGCACTCTGCTGGAATGGCCCTCCTCTGTTCTGCAATTGCATCTGAACACACAGCCAGGCCAGGAAAAGTGCATCACTGACAGCAACGCAGTTTCTTTTTGCAGCAGGTGGAAAGGTCTGCACCCCACTTGTGTGTCTCGCCTGACATCCAGCTTGCTCCAGGCTGTCACTGAGCAGGAGGAAAGAAAGAGCAGCGCTTCTTAACTCTGTTTGCTGAAATGTTGCCATTCACTGACAGCACCGCGTTGTGGTTGCATTCAATAACTGGGTGCCTGCAGGTGCGCATTTCTTTGTGTGGGCTCCAGCCTTCCTTGAGGGACCCTCTGTGTTCCCATATAGTTATGGACTCCCAGACTTGTGCAGAATGTGCTGCAGGTGTCAGAGAGCAGCATGCCAGGAACCCAGATGAGTTGATGTGACAGGAAGCCTCCACCAAGCACGGAAACAGGATCTGCAGGCGTCGCTGCCACACAGTGTTCCCCTTCACCCAAATCGCGTTTGCTGGTTTGCGTTGCAAGGAGTGTGGGATCAAACAGGGTCACTGGGTGGCTTCCCCACTCATGCCAAATAGGACTGTCATTACCGTGTCCCTTTCTGGGACCAGGATTCTCAGATCCCTGCGTTTATATTACGAAACATACTGTGCACACCTCTGGATAACAGGGATCAATAGAAGCCAGCATGGATTTGTCCAAAATAAATCTTGCCAGACAATCTCACCTCCTTTTCTGATAAGGTTACTGGACAGCGGGAGTGCTGTGGATGTCATTTATCTCAGCTTCAGTCAAGTGCTTGACCAGGTTCCCGATGACATCTTAATCAGCAAGTTGCTAAAGTGTGGGCGAGATCAGAGGTTCTCAATTTTTTTAGCACCAGGACCCACTTTTTAGAATGACAATCTGTCGGGACCCACCAGAAGTGATAATCATTAACCAGAATTGATGTTATTAACCTGGAAGTGATGTCATGGCCGAAAGTGACATCAAGCAGGAAAATTTTTAACACCCCCATATGACAAAATCAAATCAATTAAGTAAATTAAAAGTTTACAATAAGTATAAGTTTTAAAATACATTTAAAATGAAGAAGCACCTTCTAACCCTCCCAAGCAGTTAGTTACTGATCAGTTTTTAAAAAATTCCCCATTGTCCCAAAGGCTGCAAGGAGGAAGCCCCATTGACCAATATTGGTGAAAGCATATGCAGGCCTGCCCCGCTATCCACAGGGTTTCTGTTCCAGAACCCGCTGGGGTAACTGAAACCGCGGATAACCTGACACTCCCCTCCTGGTACAACCTGCGCACTGCACTGCTGTTCTCAGTCCTGGTGGTGAGCTCCGCTCCCCTCACCTCCAGAGGGTCTTCTGAGTCCCGGAGAGACCATTCAGAGAAGAGCGACGAGGATGATCTGAGGACTGAAGAACAAGCTCTGCAAGGAAAGATGTGGGAACTTGGTATGTTCCACTTGGAGGAGAGAAGGCTGAGAGGGGATAGCACAGTGCTCCTCAAACACCTGGAGGGCTCTTATATGGCAGAAGGGGCCAGTTTGTTCTCAACTGCCTCTGAGAGTCGAGCTAGATCCGGTGGATACAGACTGCAAGAGAAGAGATTCTGACTGGACGTCAGGAAGAAATTCTTGAAGGTCGAGGCGGTTCGGCAGTGGACAGATGGCCAAGGGAGGCGCTGGATTCTCCCCCTCTGGAGAGCTTCAGAGGCCCACCAGGCACCTGCTGGAGATGGTCTAGGGATTTCCTGCTGCAGGCAGAGGTTGGACTAGATAACCGTGTGGGTTCCTTCCAACACTGATTCTGTGATAGATACATTTTTTGAGTGTTTCCCCTGCACAAGCTGGAGAATCTGCCCACCAACATATTCAATTCTATCCACACTGACTGATTAATGAGCAGCCACTCTTAACTCATCACAACAAAATAGGGCCTGCAGGATTTACTTTTAGAACCAAGGAAGTCTTGCATATGGAGCATCTTTGCCTCGTCCCCGTCATGACAGCAGCAAACTCTTACATGATGTTGCTCACTTCTGCGCATGGTGCTGTTGGTGGAGTCCAGACTTGCCAGGGAGCCTCTGCCGTGGTGCCTCTTTCAGTCCTGCTTGCCAGTGCCTGTTCAGTTACGAGATCCAGCGGGGACACCTGCCCAGAAAGGACCACTGCAGCGCCCAACGCGTTTGGTAGACTTGGTGGGAACCTGTGCTGGGCGTCTCCACGACAAGTTCCAAGACTTCCCTCTGCTGGCAGATATCCATATCCTGCGCTGTTTGTGGCGGTGACCCGGTGGTGACCTGCTGCCCCAGAATGTGAATGAGTTTTTCCCAGAGAAAGCAGTGAAGATCCCTGCCCAGCGTTTCTTGTCTTGTACTGAGCACAGAGTCAGCCCTTTGCATGGCCCGCTGGCTTCATAAATTCTAGTAAGGAATTGTGTTGCTTGTGATCTCTGGCACAACCTTGCTCTGCACCTGTGTGGCATGTGGCTGTCCTTCATGGCAGGGCTTGCAACGTGTGCAGCCCCCGGGGGGCCCCCTCTCACTACGTGGGTCCAGAGCCTCAGCATTCAGGTGAATTCGAGAGTAGCAGAATGCCCAGTGTCCTCCACTCCCCATGGCCCCCCTGCCTGGCTGCTCAGCATGTATCCTCCTCTGGTGGGACTGGAGCATATCCCAGACAGCATTTCTGTTTATCCAGACCCCTCCACTAGGTGCGTCTCAGGAAGTGCATCTTGGTGTGCAATAGAGCCACCTGTTTTCAGCTGTTGTGCCAATATTGGCCAAAGCCTCCTGTCCCCGTGACTGGTGGGCAGTGATGGTTGGCTTGGCTTTGTCAGTGCAGCCTGGCCAGCAAGAGAAGTGAGGGTCAAGTCCCTCCCTCCACATCTGTCTCCCATAAGCCAAAAGACCACAGGTGTTTTGCACCCTGCACTCCAGTCCAGGTCATCCTGGCCTCGGATGCTGTACAAAGGGTGCAGTTCTCCAGTGAAAGGACTGACAGAAGACGGCGTGTTTGGACAAACTTCCCCAAGGAGTTTGCCAGGCCTTGTTGGTGCAGACCTCTGGCCCCCTTCCTTCTGGCAAGTGTGCAGCTGGCCTGTGGTCCACTCACCTGAACTGCAGGTCAAACTGGAGGGCATGAGAGAAAGAGGTCAGTGGGCCTCGCAGATCTTTCTGTCGGCCGCTGTGTCTGTGAAGCAGAACTGTCAAGAGCTGCCTCTGCAGTGCTGCTGCTGCGTATTTTGAGAGAGAACCATTCAAGGCGCATTTTAGAGGCAGGTACAGTCAAAATTTCTGTGTTCCCCTTTCAGCCGATGTGCATTGCAAGTGAATTGGACCAGTAGAGAATGGACCAGAGTGACGGATGGGCATTTTGCTAAGTAACTCAGAGTCCAAACCAAGAAGCGCCTTCCATCTTCCCAGATGGCCTCCTCCCACCTCTGTGGTCTTGGTGTGCTGTAGACTGACTGATCAGGATACCTTTCTGAGGAGAAAAGAGATCCTGCCCATTTTTACTGCTGTTAATGTGCATTTTATCACGTTGGCAACCTTCAGTCTCGGAAGACTATGGTAACTGAAGGTTGCCAACATGATAAAATGCACGTTAACAGCAGTAAAAATGGGCAGGATCTCTTTTGGGCAGGATTCTGGGCAGGATTCTGAGGAGAAAAGAGATCCTGCCCATTTTTACTGCTGTTAATGTGCGTTTTATCACTGGATAGACTGCACTTGCTCCCGGTGTGGAAGGGATTGTCTCTCCCGGATTGGCCTTTTCAGCCACACTAGACGCTGTGCCAGAACCACCTTTCAGAGCGCGATACCATAGTCTTTCGAGACTGAAGGTTGCCAATACAATATCACTCCCCCCAATGAGGTGACTCGCCTTCCTGCAGTGACCCTTTCTCGGCTCTTGTCAAGCAGCTCTGGGTTCCAGGCAGACGCTGCTGCAGGTCCCTGTGGGCAAGAGGCCAAGCAGGTGAGCACAGTACAGGGCGACCAGATTCCACGGGGGACGGAGTGCCTGTGCCATTGTTTGGAACTGGGAATTTTGGCAGGTGCAGCTTTTTAAATGCTTCTGTGTTGAGCTGCGGCTGCCAGAATTCCCACTTCTGCACAGTAGTTCAAGATACAGGCACTCTGTCCTCCGTGGCATCTGGTCATCCTGGCACCGTAGAGGGAACAGGGGGCAGCGTGCTGGCGCTGGTGCTGGAGAGCTAGTGATGGCCACAGGGAATCGCCTTTTGAGTATTTTGCAGACTTTTAACGTGGGGTCCTTGGTGCTTCCTTCTGAACAGCTCTTTCACATCAGCTCTGCCCTGCTCTCTCTGATCGCCTGATACTTGTTCTTCTTTTTAAAGCTGTGCGTTTTACAGTATTGTGTGGCTTTTGGGAGCTGCCTTGTGCAAGAATCTCTGCATACCAGAGGCAAGGCAGTAGCAACAGGATGCAGGTACCTTAAGAACATAAGAACATAAGAACAGCCCCACTGGATCAGGCCATAGGCCCATCTAGTCCAGCTTCCTGTATCTCACAGCGGCCCACCAAATGCCCCAGGGAGCACACCAGATAACAAGAGACCTCATCCTGGTGCTCTCCCCTACATCTGGCATTCTGACTTAACCCATTCCTAAAATCAGGAGGTTGCGCATACACATCATGGCTTGTACCCCATAATGGATTTTTCCTCCAGAAACTCGTCCAATCCCCTTTTAAAGGCGTCTAGGCTAGACGCCAGCACCACATCCTGTGGCAAGGAGTTCCACAGACCGACCACGTGCTGAGTAAAGAAATATTTTCTTTTGTCTGTCCTAACCCGCCCAACACTCAATTTTAGTGGATGTCCCCTGGTTCTGGTATTATGTGAGAGTGTAAAGAGCATCTCCCTATCCACTCTGTCCATCCCCTGCATAATTTTGTATGTCTCAATCATGCCCCCCCTCAAGCGTCTCTTTTCTAGGCTGAAGAGGCCCAAACGCCGTAGCCTTTCCTCATAAGGAAGGTGCCCCAGCCCCGTAATCATCTTAGTTGCTCTCTTTTGCACCTTTTCCATTTCCACTATGTCTTTTTTGAGATGCGGCGACCAGAACTGGACACAATACTCCAGGTGTGGCCTTACCATAGATTTGTACAACGGCATTATAATACTAACCGTTTTGTTCTCAATACCCTTCCTAATGATCCCAAGCATAGAATTGGCCTTCTTCACTGCTGCCGCACATTGGGTCGACACTTTCATCGACCTGTCCACCACCACCCCAAGATCTCTCTCCTGATCTGTCACAGACAGCTCAGAACCCATCAGCCTATATCTAAAGTTTTGATTTTTTGCCCCAATGTGCATGACTTTACACTTACTGACATTGAAGCGCATCTGCCATTTTGCTGCCCATTCTGCCAGTCTGGAGAGATCCTTCTGGAGCTCCTCACAATCACTTCTGGTCTTTACCACTCGGAAAAGTTTGGTGTCGTCTGCAAACTTAGCCACTTCACTGCTCAACCCTGTCTCCAGGTCATTTATGAAGAGGTTGAAAAGCACCGGTCCCAGGACAGATCCTTGGGGCACACCGCTTTTCACCTCTCTCCATTGTGAAAATTGCCCATTGACACCCACTCTCTGCTTCCTGGCCTCCAACCAGTTCTCAATCCAGGAGAGGACCTGTCCTCTAATTCCCTGACCTTGTTGTCTTGTGTGCTTCCTGAGGCATCTGGTGGGCCCCTGTGAAAAGCAGGAAACTGAGCCCTGGGCCTGATCCAGCAGGCGCTTCTGATGTTCTTAAGGGGCCCCTCAGTCATAGAGTATCTCTTGGAAAATAAGATAAGATTGAGTGGGGCTCATTGGTTAGAGTAGCTAACAACTTTGGTGGGGTGCTATTGAAGCAGCCACATACACTCTGTAAGGTGCAATTCCGGTTCCCTTGCAGTGCTCCAGAGGGTGATGACAGGATGCGTGTTCCCAGTTAGGTGGCCCTGGGCTTCTCCCATCTCTTGCATCTCCCAGTGAGGATCAAGGCTGCCATGTTGGGCAGATGGCTGCAGGTGAGATGCACAGGCCTCCAGCAGAGCCAAACACTGGTGGTCTGTCACACTTCGTGCTCTCCAGGGTTCGGGGCAGAGGAGGGTCTTTCCCAGCCATACTTAGGAAAAGTATGAGGCACTTGCTGGAGACGCTGCCAGGCACTGAGTGGAAAGCCTGGAGCTGCTTGGTGACCGTCCCTCCGCTGAAAGGATTCAGCCTCCTTGTGCCCCTGAACAGGGTAGCATTGTGGTTCCGGTGCTGGTCCTAGACCTAGAGGATCCAGGTTCAAATCCCCACTCAGCCATGCAGCTTCCTGGGTGCCCTTGGGCTGGGCACTGCCCCTTAGCTTCCTACCTCACAGGAGTGTTGAGGACAAAAGGAGGGGAGGAACCACAGTCACCACCCTGAGCTGCTTGGAAGGAGGGTGGCATAAAAATGTGGGAAATGAGTCAGTCCTGTGGATGGACTCCTGTGCTCTGCTGGCCTGGGCTTTCTCCTTTTCCGTTCCTCAGGGGTTAGAGGCTGTCTGGAAGGCCTTTTCCCTTTGGCTGTCAGTGTCTGTGTGTGTATGAGGGGCACTGGGCCCCTTACCCCTCCACGCTCTTGGCCAACTCTGATGCGTGGGTAAACTGAGAGAGAGAGACAGTCTGGAAACAGGGATGTTGTGAAGCTGGCCCTTGAGGGTATTGCTGGGCCGTCAGATGCCCAGCAGTGCCCCTGGGACTGTGACCTGTGCATGAGAACATAAGGAGAGCCCCTGCTGAACCAGGCCCCTCAAAGGCCCCTCTAGTCCAGCTTCCTGAATCTCACAGTGGCCCACCAAATGCTTTAGGGAGCACACAAGACAGCAAGACACAACCTGCATCCTGGTGCCCTCTCCTGCATCTGGCAGTCTGAGGCAGCCTGCCTCTAAAAGCAAGAACTTGCACATCCTTACCATGGCTTGTAACCCGTGATGAACTTTTCCTCCAGAAATTTGTCCAGTCCCTCATAAAGTCATCCTGGCAAGATGCCAGCGCTCTGTTCGAGTCCCGTCCCCCCGCAAGTGCCCAGGCAGCTGGAGGTGGAGCTGTTTCAGAAAGGTGCCACCATGCCAAGAGCCCTGCCCCTTGGTGTTGCACCCACATCCTCTGTGGGCAGCCTGTGCCTGCAGGTTTGACTCCCCCCACTCTGCTGCTGCCTCCCTTCCCAGGGTCCTTGGCCAGTCCCCTCCACCCCAACCCTTGGCCTTCATTGCTCACCAGTCCTGTCCTCCTCCCCAGCAAAAGCCTGGGCTGATCCCCCCCCCCGATGCTTTTCACAGGTTGGCCATCCTGGAAGCCTCCCCTGCCCCACTTGGAACTTTGCGTCCAAAATCAGGGCGAAGTGGCGGGAGGCCCGTCTTCAGCCTGAGCAGGCTGCAGCCAGTCACTCATCCTCGCGACCCTGAGCCCAGCAGACCACCTGCTGGGTGGGGGCTGGCTGCTCCTCCCTTCCCTGCTGTGAGACTCGAGACCTTCTCCCACTGCCTGGGCAGCTCCTCTGGCAGTCGGAGCTCAGAAGGCCTGGCGAGGATGAGAGTCGCTCCTGGGATTGGCTGGCCCTTTCGGCAGACCCCGGCTGGGCACCCGGGCTGGTTCGCAACCTCCTCCGGCGCTGGGTCTCCTGAAGACCGCCTCACCGCAGCATTGCTCTGGGGGTCTGCCGCCTGCCGGCCTTTCCTGGAACTGCTGGGAATACAGAGGCAGGGCCTGCGGGAGGAGGCAGCCTGCCCCAGTTCTGGCTGCCCCCTCCCTGCCTGGGGGACACTCCAAGATCCAACGCGTTTCTTAAAATAAACCCTGAATTAGATCGCTGCTGCTCGGTGTGGTGTAGCTGCCATGGCAACGGCAGACTTGGCTCTGCAGTAGCAGCAGCCTGGAAGGGGACCAGGACGGGGCAGGGAGGGGGTGCTTGTCACAGGGCAAGGCCACCTGCCGGGCAAGCGCCTCTGCGTGTGTGTGTGTGTGTGTGCGCAGCAGGCCTGCCGGCTCCCAGGGCAAGGGGCCCTCTGTCCTGGGCACACTCGCCCAGCTGAGGCGCAGGCCGCTTGGCCTCGCTGCTGGTTCGCACCACGTTCATCCGGTGGGCTGCATCTGGGGGGCACGGTGGGGCCCTTGGTGGCACTCAGATGTGTGGGGAAAGGGATGGAGATGGACGGACGGGCGGACAGTCTCGAAATGTCAGGCTACAGCTGCAGTACCATAGCAGTCTCCATGGCAACCAGCTGCTTAAGGAGGCCTCCTTGTTTCCATGGCAACCAGGCTGCCTGTCTTCCCTCTCTTTCTGCTTGATGGATCCCAAAAGCTTTATTTTGGGGATGGGAGAGAGGAGGAGGGGAAGAGCAGGAAGGCAGAGGCTGGGCAGGCAGCAGGCAGAGAGTCATCCCAAGGAGAGGGTCCGGTTGTGGGTGACCTCGCTGGGCAGGGACGGGAGGGCCAGGCAGAGCCCCCAGAGCCTCTCCTTTGCCATGGCGCTGCTCGCTTATGGGAATAGTCAGCTCCCTGGCACTCCAGCCTTCCTCTCTGCCAAGGCCTGCCCTGGAGACTGTGCCTGGGCTCTGCTCCAGGCAAGGGCGCAGAGAAGCCACCCTCTGCACTCCTGCAGGGCAATCCTCCCCTCCATGGCTGCTCCAGCAGCTCTGGCAAGAGCCCTTTGGCGCCCCCACAGCTGGACGTAAGGCCTCCCAGATGCACTAGCCGCTGATCACTGCCCCTCCTTGTGGACTTGCTCAGTGGCAAGGCGCCTTGGGTGCCTTGCGCACCTCCTGGGACATGCCTGTTCTTGCAAGTGCCCTTGCAGGTGTAGAGAAAGTGTTTGCAGCTCTGCCAGGCCTCTGAGGTGGAGCGAGCCCCATATCAGGCGTCAGGTGTGGAGTTTGTCCCTGGGGGTATTCCTTCCTGAGCACCCAAGTTTGTGCAGGGCTGGCAAGCACCACGCTGAGGCCCCTTCAGCAGCCCTCCTTGCAGCAAAGAAGCTGTGGGACAGATCCTTCTAGCTGGCTGCATGCCTGCCCTGCTGTGCCCAGGAGGAAGGGGTCTGCTGCAGTCTGGCAGCATCCCAGGACGGGCTGCCACTCCTGGAGGCCGGCAAGGGCTTGTGTGATCCAGCACTTGGCCTTGTTTTGGGAAGGGGTAGGTGTCCCACGTGTGCTGATCTCGGCCTAGGATGAGGCAAGTGACGTTGAACAGTGACCTGCTGGGCTTGAGGTGTGTGGCTTTGACTTCTCTTGTTGGGGTTCCCTGCAGCAAGGGGACCCCTCCTGCCAGTCCACACAGGTGTGAATAGGTAGAGGGTTTTTTTCCAGTGATAACTGTTTTCACCCACCTCTCTGAATAGTCTGATCTGTGGAAGGCAGGCAGCGGGGGAGTGATGCAGCTTCTTGCCCCTTGGGGCAGGTTCAGGGAGGCCTTGACTCCTGGATTCAGGTACGGCCCACCCCATATCTGCCAGTAGGGCTCTTAGCAAGGCGCTGGCAAGGGCTGGGAGAAGCTCTTTCCCAGGGAGCACCACAGCGACTGCTTCCGTGCTCCGGGACTCTCATCAAGTTCTGAGATGATGACTACGCATGGCTGCATTTCTGGATGCTGGGAAGCCTCCTTGGAGAGCTGTGTACAGAGGGCTTCTTCACATTCTGGGTGGCCTTTATGTCTTTTTCCTTTTTCCCTGTCGTTGATGCTTTCAGTTTTGTTTCTGAACACATTTACTAATAAATGGGAAGGGGGGAAAGCAGAGAAGTTCTGAGCTGAGTGCCTGCTGTCCAGGAAGAAGGGGAAGAGGCCGCTTGGGGGTCACTCGCCACCCAGCTCCAGCACTGCTCTTCTTTCCCCTTCCTTGGATGGCTGGTCAGCTAGTGGTGAGCTGGCCATGGCAGGCCTCTGTGCCCCACTTCTCTGCTGGCATCGCTTCCAGAGTGAGAGAAGGCTCTTCCTCCAGGGCTTTGCCCATTTCCACACCTTGTACCCGGGGCTGTGGCCGGCTTTCCTTACTGGGTGGGCCAGCCACATTTTTTAGGGGAGGTTTCAAATATGGGAGCGGGGGGGGGGGAGAAAGAAAAGCAGCACAGCCAAGTCAGGCTAGGCAAGGAGGGTCACACACAACACGCACTCTGCTGCCAGGCCACTGTCTGCTGCCCACTCACCTTGCTCAGTAGCTTCTTCGCCAGGCCTGCTAAGCAGACTGGTGCTGAAGCAGCAGCAGCTGCCATGGACTCCAGCGGCTTTCTCCTTCACTCTGCTCTGAGTTCTGCAGCAGCCCGAATTGGAGCAACCCAGCCAAGCTGGCCAGACTTGGAGCAGCTGACTTGAGGCGACTTGTCTCTTCGCTCCGCTCTGAGCCTGCCCAGCTCTGCAAGTCACTCCTGCCTGCTTTGTGAACAGAAAGCTACGCTCGTGAGAGCACAGAGAAGACACTCAGAACAAGACCGCTGAGCCCGGCCAGTGTGTCCCCTGGTGTCACCCCCTCAGTCGGTGTCCTCAGGGTGACCCGCGCCTCCTGCACCCCCTAGTGACACCCCTAACTGGGTCACACACAATTCACCTTTCTGAGTCCCAGCCAGGCAGAGCCTTGCAGGAGGATCCTCACAGACCTCAGGGCCCCCTCCATTGCCCACAGTTGCCTCTTGGAATCTGCTGGGCAGTGCTGGACTTAGGAGTGGGAGGACCTCTGTCCAGGGCTGCAAGGCAAATGTGGCAGAGCTGATCAGTGCAGGAGAAGAGAGGATGGACGCCAGGCAGGCTGGTGCTGTCTGCTGGAAGAGGGGCCTCTCTGGGGCCACTGATGACAGGGCAGCCCTTTTCTCCTGTGGGTGGAGACAGTGGCGTAGCTAAGGGGGTGCAGGGGATAGCAGTTGCACCAGGCATCAAACTTTAAGGGGGCAACAAGCTGAGCTTGACACTAGTGACCAAAATTGTGAAAATCTTGGTATGTATGAATAATACCATCATATTATATATCATTGGAAAGGTAATTTCATGCAGAGTGCAATGCAATAGCACTGGAATATCTGTATTCTATCAAAAGTTATGGCCAATTAACCAGGAAATGAAAACACGACTGCCTTGTGGAACAAAAAGTGGATTTGCTTAACTCCAAACTGACCTATGAGACTGATTGTTCTGAGTGCCAATGAGATGCTATTATGATACAGCATGGAACCAATAACTTTTTTGTTTATTTACTTAATTAAATTTGATTTTGTCATGCAGGAGGGCTACAGAATCTTCTTTGACCCCAGGTTGCAGATACATGCCTTAGCTATGCCGCTGACTGGGGGGAGATAGCAGAGCAAGAGGATGGTGAGCTGCTGGGGGGAGGAGGTGGGTTCCTCCCAATTTTCACTTTTTTAAAAGCCCGGGCGTGATGTCACTTCTGGTTGTGACACAATTTCCGGGGCAACATTTTTAGCTTGGCACCGAGCTACAGGATCATTAGCTACGCCACTGGGTGGGGCGGGAGGCAGGCAGGAGTCCAGGACCTGGTTTCCTGGGCAACGCACAGTGCTGTTCCTTCCCCACCCCACCTGAAAACCTTTTCCAGGCATGGCCAAAGGGAGCTGGGCTGGCTGCCTTCAAGGGCCATGAAGATTTGGGGCCTCTTTTGGTCCCAGTCTGGGGCTGAGCTCTGAGGGGTGTTGTGGGGGAGGACTGGGCTTCTGTCCAGGAACCAGCAACTCAGGCAGGCAAAGGTCATCAGAGTCTAAGGAAAGGGTTGCTGAATCAGGCCAACGGGGCCCACCTGCAGTGGGGAAGCCCCCAAGCTGCAAGAAGCTCCAAAGTGCCAGGTAGCACCAGATTTGTTCCCAAGTCTGCCGAGAGAGTGGGCAAGGCAGGCACTTGGGCTGATGGGGTCCTTACCCCCAGGGTCTGCAGTCTGCTGCTCTGAGCCTTTTTTCCCGCTCAGACTGCCCCCATGTCCTGGCTGGATTCCCCGCCACAAGCAGCAGATGCACAGCAGACTGGAGATAGTGTGAGAAATGGCACGTGCTCAGGGGCACTTTTGGCCTGATGCTGGTGCAGTCCAGGCAGAGGAGGGCTCTGGGAAGAAAGCAGGCATTGGCTTGGGAGTCCATTCTGACAAATTCTGCCCCCTTCCCGGTGCTGTTAGAGGAACCCAGAATCTGTTCAGGCCAAAGAGACCACTGTCAGCATGCCTGCCCCTCTGCTTTCAGGCTGCACGGGGACTGAAGCCTGGTCAGGTCACAGCCCTGCATTCCCCAGCCCCAGTGAGCTCCCCTTCCTCCCTTGGACCAGGACTTTTGTAGAAATGGGGTGCGGTTCCATTTGGTTGTGCTCAGGATGCTCGCAAGTAGCTCGATGCCCTCAGTGCCCAGGAGAGGGTGGCCTTTGCTCCTCCCGACCCTCCTCCCTGTCTGGGCTGCTGGAGGGTGCTGAGCTGCCCCTGGGCTGCCTCGCCAGCTTCAGCACCCCTTGCCATGGCGCAGAGGAGACCGTTCTCCGCTCAGGTGCCAGGGCGTTGTCCTCTGCCATGCTGCAGTGATCTTGGGGTGCTGTTCTCAGGTCACACTGCCTCGCTGGTAGTTCCCCCCTCTCAGAAACAAGAGCTTTGGTAGCAGGGCCGGCCAAGGACAGCACCTGACCGTATGTCCCACACTGCCGAACAGGGCTTCCCTCGTTACACACTGCATGTGATTAACTTGTGGAATTTGCCATGCAAGATGTGGGTCTGGCCACTAGGTGAGTTTGCTCTTAGGCAAATCCAGGAGGAGGGTTGACCTGTCAGCAGCTGTGCCCCATGAGAGCCCAGCACAACGCCTGCCTCAGAGACAGAGTTGCAGTGCCAGGACAGAGGAGAGCCTGCCAGCCTGCCAGTGAATAGAAACCTCAGCTGGGTGAGCAGGGTGTGTGCAACTCCATGCACGGGATTATTAGGAAACAGGGTACAAGCACCAGCCCCACTGCTGGCCTTGGGGTGGCCTAAAGCCACTTCTGGTCACCAGACCTCAAGAGGAAGACTGCAGACCTGGAAAAGGTGCTGGGGGGGGCAACCCAAGTGATCAGAGAGGGACTGGAGTGGCTTCCTTACAAGGAAAGGTTGCGCAGCATTGGCAGGGGGGGTTGTTTGGAAAAGCAAACATGCTGGAACATCAGAGGTTCACCAAGTGAGGCAAAAGCTTTTTCTCATCCTGTCAGGGAACTCTTTGGGAGCAGATTCGGGAGGACAGGAGAAAAGGCTCCCAAGGGGGACTTGACTGAGTCTGGCTGCTGGTCCCGCTTGCCGTGCGCTGCTTCTGAGTGCAGGGGAGCAATGGCGGCAGGAAGGGGGGCCCTTGCTCCTGCCTGTGAGAGTCCCAGAGGCAGTTGGTGCACCACAGTGGGAAGCTGGGGGCCAGTCTAGACGGGCCTGGGGCCTGATCCAGGGAGACTCCTTCGAGGTGGCGCTTCTCGTGGATGTGACCGGAGTCCCCTCAGAGTTCAGGCTAAGCAGCTTGTGCACCCCTTCAGCACACAGCCTCCTGTTTCTGAGGCTCACGTTTGAGAACATTTCCCAGGAACGACCTCTCTGTGCTTCTCTTCGTCCTTGCTGGGCTTTTGCTCTGAGAGCATCACGGTGCCCTGGAGCACCAGGGCCAGATGTCCCGCCTCCGGGACTTTTCAGCAGGGTTTTGTTTTCTCCCACAACTCATTTGTTCACAGTCATTTTAAGGTGTTGTCACCGTCACACTCTACTGTCCTTTCTGTTCCAAGCACACACAGCCTCCCCATCCCCCCCACGCACAGAGGCAGCTCTGGAGCTGCACATGGCGAGGTGCAAAATAGGTGTGATGGAATCATTTATCAGGCCTGCTTCCTTTCCTGCTGGAAAAGACAAGTGAACTACACGGGATTCTTTAGCAGGCAGGCGGGTGGGTGCCTGGAAAGGGGGGAGGGCAGGAGATGGAGTTGCTGCGGGTTCCAGAGTCCTGCACTGCCGTTGGACGGTCTCAGGCATGCAGCAGGATGTCTGGCTGAAGTGCTTCAGAAGCAGGTCAGCAGCGGTCTCTCCTCCAGGGTCCTATTTCAGGTCATCCTTTGGGAGTTGTGAGTAGCTTAGCAGGTGGGGGCTCAGCTGCACTAGAAATGGCATCGCTGTGCCAAGAGACTGGTTCCCTGGACTGTAGGGTGACCTGCCACCTGCTCTCATTGTGAGTCACCCAGGGGGGCCTCTGAGAATGAGCGACTGCTTGGATGTCTGATCGCCTGAGAGACCTGTCGCTAGAGAGGAAGAGCAGGAGGAGGAAAAAGCAGGGCAAAGCCCTGGACAGGAGGAGGCACCCAGTGGTCCTTGGCTACTGCTGCAGTGAGTGCTTGTGGCTGCTGAGCACCTTTGGCTATGGCATGGAGTCAGAGCACGGCATGTGGCCGACAGCTTGGCTGGCAGGTTATTGCTCCTGATGGCTACTCCTCAGCACTGGCCAGTGTTGTTTGTTTGTTATTTTAATTAATTTTTTTTAATTTTTCCAAAAGCAAAATAACAAACACACGTAACACATCATACAAGACATACGAGACATAAACACAGTATTAGAGGGTGCAAGATGCCATACATCACTGTAACTAATAAATCATTACATATTTCCTAATCCAGTTCCTCTTCTACGTTAGCCTCTTAATATCATTTATATATCATATCGTATATAATTTATCATATATATAATACATTCATCTAAATGCCCTATCTTATACTTCTACAACTTTATTTTCAACCAAACATAAAATAATTTTCATTACTCAATCTATATTGGTTTCACTGTTGATCCAAGCTCTCTAAAAATCTGTCCATTTCCACCACATTCATTATTTTCTCCATTAATTCATCTTTCATTGGGATTTTCCATTGGGTCTTTCCAATACCTAGCATATAAAATCCTCACAAAAATTAATATCATAATCCAATATCTAACATACTAAATTCTAACAACTTTTAATATCCTAATAATTACATATATCATTTCTCTATAACATCCAAAATTAATATATCCTCATGACTAAATACATAAACATATATGTAAACATCCAAAACAATCACCTAAAATTAATTCTAATTCATTAAAATTATCCTCTAAAATTCTATTAATATCAAACTAAAATTTTTATACATATTACATATCACCTATAAAGCTTATATAAATTCTCATTGACATCTAATAAGCTTTAATTTGTAACATACAAAATTAGCACATTACTGTCTTTCTTTTTATCTATTCCCTTGTCTCCAACCTAAATATCCACAGGTCTGCCAAATCTCTTCTCTAGACTTTAACTTTCCATCTTTTTTTTTGCAATAAATTTCATATGAATTCCTCTTAACAGATCACGGTTTAATGTACCCACCCTTCTTGCTAAATCAACATCTTGATGAGTCATTTCCTTCACTTGATCATTCCAATCTATGTCAGTTGGTTGAAGTATTTCTTCTTCCTTCACTTGATCAATCCAACCTGAATCAATTAGTCAAAGTATTTCTTCTCCTTTCTGGTCTGGTGACTTTTGAGTCTTTATCTTCCAAGCTATCTCCATTAACATTGTCTCTTCCAATTGTTTGTTTTGTCCCATCTCCAGTGTTTTGGATTTATCTTCCATTTCTTTGCTCTTTTGGTGAGCCTCTCCTGTTTGTTGCATATTAGACTCATTTGTCTGTTGAATTAAGATTTCCAGGCTAATTTGGATTTGTAAATATCGATTTGCTTGTTGCTTTCCCATTTCCAGCACTTTTTCCATAATCCTTTGTTTTTTCTCATGTGATTCGGATATAACATCTTTAAGTTGCACACTAAGATCATTTAGTTGTGTAGTTAATGCATTCAAACTAGCTTGAACCCACAGATATTGATTTGTTTGTTGCTGTCTCATCGCCACTAATTTCTCTATATTGTCTTGTATTATCTGCTTCCATTCTTTCCCTTTTGGTTCCTCTTGTGTTAGTTTTTCCAAGCTGGACTCCGGGGCAGGAGAGCTCCTAACTTTCTTTCCTTTTCCTGTCATACTTTTTCTTCCTTCTCATATCTTCTTTCTTCTTACTTCACTTGTCAAGTCCTGTTCTTGTCCTTGTAGTTTCTTTTTTAGTCCACTAGATGTCCCTGATGTTCTTATTTCTGTTGTTTATATCTTATTTCTGTTATTTATATTTGTTTCTATGTCAACCGCATTCTTTTCCAAGCAATAATTAAAAGAATGCAAACAATCAACCACTTTTGCAAAACAAAAAAAATGCAGGTCTCCAGGCGCTCTCCACAAGCTCTCCACAGGAAAATGAAACTGAACACTCCACAACAATAATTGTAGTCCAAGATGGTTAATTTGTAATCCAACCAATTTTCGATTTATAAAGTTAGAGTTATGCACTCATATTTCCATAACAAGCTCGGCAGATCTCCTCCAAAGCTTCTCACATCAACAAACAAATAAGCAGAGAAAGCCTTCCCCTCCTTCCTCTTCTCCCAGGAGGGGGAAAGCCTCCCCCTCCTTCTCCTTCTCTCAGGCAAAAGCTTAGGCAGTCAGTTAGTCAATTAATGCCAGATACACACAACAGAACAACACTAACTTGCTTCTTTCAACTTCTGTCCCTGCTTGGAGCCTTTGGCTTAATTTCAGCATTGAATCCTCACCATCACTGACAATGATGGCTGGATTCCCTTGGAGCAAGGGTGCTCACACTTTTTTGGCTCGAGAGCTACTTTGAAACCCAGCAAGGCCCGGAGATCTACCAGGGGGAAGGAAGCATCTGACAGACACCCCCGTTGATGTATGGAGCCCCTGCTGGACCAGGTCAGAGGAGGCCCACCAAGTCCAGCTTCCTGTGCCCCACAGTGGCCCACCAGATGCTTCAGGAAGCACACGGGAGGCCTCTCCTCTCTCCCCACCCCACATACTGGGGGCAGCCACAGGTCCCCCCAAGAGGCACAGCCGCCCACTTTAGCTCCTGCTCTTCCGGCATGCAGCGCCACGAAACTGATGAAACTGAAGTGTCAGTTTAGTGTCAGCTAAATATGTCAATTTCTTCTAGTCACTAGACGAAACTGACATATTAACAGTTTGGAGAGACAGGGCTCCGCGATCTACTCATTTTGCCTCGCGATCTACCAGTAGATCGCGACCCACCTATTGAGCACCCCTGCCTTGGAGAAAAAACAGTCCCTGACTGGACGCTTCTTCTCCGAAACCGTACACCATCTGTAGGATCAAGGCCTCTCCTGACCACTGATCCTCGGATCTCATCAGACCCGTGATTCTGGGAAGAAATAGCGTGCTTTCCAAGAGCTTTCCAGGAGCTTAGAAAAACATGGCTACTCAGCCACCTCAGGCCCCTTCCCCCCCCAGCACTGGCCAGTGTTGTCTGGTCCCCCAGGAGGCAGCACTTGGCTCTCCCTAGAGTGCCACAGGGTTGTGTCTCGGGCCCTGTGCTGTTCAGCAGCCTGACCAATGACCAGAGAGCAGAGGGGACTTGCAGATGCTCTGCTGGTCAATGTTGAACATGCTGACACCCCGGAAAATTGAATTAGGGTTCAGTATGATCTTGACAGGCTCCACCGAGATGAAATTGACTGGATGCAAATGTCAAAGCCTGCATGTTAGAATGAAAAACCAGAGGCAGGATGGTGGAAACCTGACTTGGGAACTGCATGTGTGAAAAAGATGGGAGGTGTCTTTGTGGATCACAAGTATGATGAGCCAGCAGTGTGATGCGACTGCAAAACAAGCCAAGGCAGTGTTCGCTGCATTCGCAGAGGCCGAGTGTCCAGCCCGCAAGAAGTCATCCCTCCATTCTGCTGTCCTTCACATTACTGGGAACACAGTGTCCAGTTTGGGGCACCACATTTAAGAAGGGCATGGATCAGCTGCAGCAGGGCAGAGAGAAATGACAATGAAGACGGTGAAGAGCCTGGAAAGCCAGTAGTCCTGAGAGGAAGGGTTAAAGGCACTTGGAGTGTTTGGCCTCAAGAAGAGCAGAGGAAGGGGAGAGAGGAGGAGAGCCCTCCTCCAGCCCCTGAAGGGGGAGACTTACTCTTTATTGCTCCTGAGGGCAGGACTGGCACCAATGGGCTGAAACAATAGGGAAGTCGATTGAGGAGAGACTGGAGGAAGCATTTCCTAACCGTGAGTGCTGCCTGGCCCTGGAACAGTCGCCTCATGCTGTGGTGAGCCTTCCCTCCTTGGAGGCTTTTGAGCAGAGGTCTGGACAAGGGGTTTCCAAGCCACTTTGGCATCCTTCCCTGTCGACACTTCTCAGGCAGGGCCAGCTACTGTAGCCATTTCATTCCTGTCAGAGCCAAATAAAAATCTGTATTCCCCCCCCCCAAAAAAAAATCTATATTTCCCCCCCACCTCTGGTCGGGCTCAAAGCACCAAGTCCTCCACTGGTGTGAAGTCAAAGGGAGTACCTGCCTCTTTCGCCCCACAGACTGCCCTGCTAGGGAGCCTGGCACTGCACAGCCCGGATTATGCCAACCCTTCCTGATGCAGATGGATACGTCCACCACCGATCTGGGAGCCAAGCTAACCCAGAGACAAGGGGGCCTTGAGAGTCCTCACTTGTTCTGGAGTGGCAGATTGCAGCCCCTGGAGCAGGTGGTTCCTCCATCCCATTACAGGGACTGCAGCCTGCACAATGGTCTTGTTTGGCAAATGCCTTGTTTCTGCCAGTGACTCTGATCACACACCCTTGCTTGTGCATGAGAGGAGGCCATGCCAGGGCTTGACAATGGCTTCTCCCGCTGACTTACAGAAGAGCTTCCTTCTTGCCCCCTACCTCTCCCACCTCCACGAAGGTTCTGGCACTCTAGCTAAGGAACCAATTTCTCAAAGAAGTTGGCTACCTTTATCCTGTCCCGAAGCAGGAGAGAGATGCTGCCTCTGGACATGTGATCACACCCTTGCCACTCCTGACCAGGCCCACAGATGCTGCAGCAGACAGGGCACCACATCTGGGTACCATGGGGATGGGAAGAGGCTGGGTGAGTGGGCGGGGAAGGCAGCAGGTCTTAAAACAGGCCCTGCAGGCAGCCACAGGCCTACCTGGCCTGGAGGAGAGGAGCAGGGTTAATTCCTTGGCCACCTCTTTACTGGAAGGCACTGCAGCCTGGCTGTCAGCTGTCTACCTGCCCTGTAGTCCTTTGCCCCTTGTCACCCTGACTTTCGGACCACCCATGGAACCTGGTGGGCAGGACCCTTGGGACTCTCCCCACCCTCAGTGCTGCAGTTCTGATACTTTCTCTCAACACAAAATGTGACTGTGTTAGCCATTGTCTGAGCACACCCAATGAGGACTAAAAGCCAACAGTCCCTGATGAGAAGAGTCACAGAGATACAGTGTGGCAGGGAGTGCCACTGCTCACTGAAAGACCCCATGAAGTTGGCATAGAGCCAGCCACTAATTCCCTGACTTGTGACTCCTGTGCTTCATTGGGGTTCCCTGCTCCAGTGCCTCCACACCAGGGGAAACCAACTCATGTCCCTGGAGGCAGAGCACCCTGGGAGTGGGGAGTAAGGCCCACGGCTGCCCATTCTGTGGCCATACAGAGGCCCTTGGAATGAAGCCACATTCTGGGATTAGAGGATTAGTGATTGTTCACAGGGTTCCCCCCCCCCCCCCCGTGGAGCAGTGAAATCTTCTCTCCTGCTCGGAGGCAGGAAGCTGCAGGCCAGGAGGCCAAGAGGGCGCAGGCACCCAGCAGCCCACTGCCAGAAGAGTCACACAGGCAAGACATTGTCAGTGCCTGTCTTGAGCTTGCCCTTCACTGGGGGCTGGGGGTTGGAAGTTGGTGTCTGGTAGACGTCACCTGCTTCTCTCCTCCATTCTGGAGCTGCTGCAGGTGTGGCGTTCTGGCATCGGGCTTGTCTGTTGTCTGGAGGGGGGTCAGAATATGCGGAGCATCTCCTCCCCATTCCGGCCTCTCCACCAGCTCGAAGGTGCTGGGCTCCACATTCTGTCTGGGTGACACCAGCACGCCATTTCCCCCACATTTTGCCAGCGCCTGTGGTGCATCTGTCAGTGAGCAACTGCCACTCTGGCCTGCTCGTCATTGCACCACATATGGGGGAAGGCATGGTGGCACAGCTCAAGGCCAAGAGTGGCTGACTGATCTAACAGGAGCTGCATGCTGTCTCTGGAAGCTTTTGGGAAAGACAGCTGTCTAGACACGAACGTGCCCCTAGGCAAAAAGTCCTAGTTTGCCTCCAGGTGAGCCTGATGCCCTTCTTGACTGTCTTTGGAAAAAGTTTCACAGGCAGCACCCAAGTGCTCCAGCTGAAGGTCAAGTTCCAGAACTCCTCTCCCTCCTGTTTCTGCTTCAACTGCATCCTGGTTCCCGGGTGGGGGGTGGAGATGGAGAGAGAGAGATGGTGGCCAAGAGGACCCCTGAATTTTCAAGTACTTTGTTCAAATCTCACCTCAGTTCTAGGTGGCTGGGTGACGGGGGGGGGGGCCTTAGGCAAATCATTCTCTGTTTCAGTCAGTCATTGGGAGCTTGAGGGTTGCAACATGGGGCGGCCGGCCTTGAAGATTGTTGTTGGGATGACCATGAGACCAGCTATGGCATTGTTTGAGCACTTGGAAGCACAATGCGTTCTCTCTTTGTTCTGTGCAAGAAAAAGTATTTGTTCCTGATGAATCCATGACAGACAGAGCAAACCTGTGATATCATGAGAAGAGCCTCCTTGCTCTTCTAATCCAGCTTCCTGTATCCCACAGGAGCCCCTGGGAGCACACAAGACAACAAGAGGCCTGCATCCTGGTGCCCTCCCTTGTATCTGGCATTCTGAGGTAGCCCACTTCTAAGACCAGGAGTTGCACATACTCATCACAGCTTGTAACCGGTGGTCAACTTTTCCAATCCCCTCTTAAAGGCATCCCGGCCAGATGCCACATCCTGGAAGAAAGGCCCATCCCAGGGGACAGGTGATGTGTCTGTGCAACCTCCTGTTTTAGAAGTGGGCTATCCGAATGCCAGATGCAGGGGAGGGCACCGGGATGCAGGTCTCTGGTTGTCTGGTGTGCTCCCTGCGGCATCTGGTGAGCCGTTGTGAGATACAGGAAGCTGGACTAGATGGGCCTCTATAGGGCCTGACCCAGTGGGGCTGTTCTTCTGTTCTTAACCCACAGATGGAGAGATTTCTAGTGGCAGCCAGGCACAGATCCTTTCAAAACACAGTACTACGTTTGCAAGCATATATTCTATGTTATAATGAAGAGTCCTAGTCCAGTATACCCATCACTTGCTGTCAGAGGAGAAACCGTGTGAGTCTGTTGGAGCAGAAATAACAAAGAGCGTTGGATACACGTTTATTTCCTCAGACACTTTTGTGGTTTTAGCCTTGGCTGGCGTATCCCTCCGGGGTCCCAGGGAGACCCCAAGTGGAAGCTGGCTCAGCCATTGCAGTTTTGCAGAGGCTCAGGAAGAGCTCACAGCTGCTGGGCTTGTTTGGACCCCTTTGCTCCAGTGCACCAGTCATCCTGCTGCCCGCCACCCCTTTGTCCCAGCTGCACAGTGGACACTGGAGGAATAGGGAATAGGGATATTCCCCCGCAGAGGAACAGGGAATGAGGTTGGTGGTGGGAGCCGGCTGTAGCGCAGAGCAGCTGGCCACGACCCAGGAGGAAGCTCACAATTAATTACAGCTGCCCGAGAATAACTAACGTGTGCCAGCAGCCGGTCTGCTGTGAGCAGTGTTGGGATCCCAGGCTTCAGTCCACCAGGATGGACCCAGGGCTGGGAGGGTCAGCAGAGGGAGGCCGCGCCCTGCTCCAGGCCTGCCCCCAACCTGGGCAAGCAGCAGGCATTCCGAGTGGCCTGAAGGACGCTGGGCTGGGGCTCGGCCCACGGCTGAGCCAATTCAGGAGTGGACTGTGGGGGCAGAGGCTGGCAGGGCAGGCCCCAGAGCGTCCCTGCTTAGAAGGGCAGAGGCCAACTTCCCAGTGCACTCTTGAGAGCAGCCCCTTGTCCCACCAGCCTGCCCGGGCTCCTGCGAGAAGCAGGTGTTCCCCTGCCCACCCGCCCTGCCCTGCCCGGACTCCCAGGGTGTGGGAAGGGGCTTGTGACTCCCGCTCAAAGGAGCAGCACCAGGGCTCGGACGATTCCTGGGGCGCTCGCAGAGGGTGGGATCTGAGCCCCCCCACACGCAGGCTCCAGCTCCCGCCCTCGAGAAGGATGGGAGGGGGCTGGGATTGCCCTCTTCGCTGAGGGCCCTGCCAGGAACCTGGACTGGGCGGGGGGGGGGGCTAGGTGGAATCCTTCAAAGGAGGTGAAGTCTCGAGGGCCAGGGCCGGAGTCAGGCGGTCTGGCCTGGCCTGGCCTGCCCAAGAGGGGCTTGGCTTGGGGGCGGGCGGGCGGGCGCCCGGTCTCCCCCCCCCATGCCTCTGACGGCCGAATGCGGGGTGGGGCGCCTGCACGTGCAGAAGCTGTCTGCCCGCCTCTCAGCCCTCCGTTCCCGGCCCGGATCGCGAGCGTGCAGTCCACGCAGCCGAGGCTGACGCGTCACGGATCGCCCCCCCCGTCCGCCCCGTCCCGGCTCCGCCGCTCGCCTGCTGGGGGAGGAGGCAGCCCAGCGAGCGCGCGTCGGCGCAGCGGAGGCGCGGGGGGAGCCGCAGTGCCAGCCAGCCAGCCAGCCAGGCAGCCGCGAGTGCCCCAGTTCCTTCTGCCGCTCCGAGCTGCGCTGCGCTGCGCTGCCCTCGGAGGTGGCTCCCGCCCCTCCTCCCCCCGCTCCGCCGGAGATGCCCACTGCAGACGCGCGGGGGAAGCGGGCCAGGCGCTGAGCGGAGGCGCGGCGCGGCGCGGCTGGCGGGCTCTGCACTGCAGCGGCGGGCGCGGAGCGGAGGCAGCGCGGCGGGCGCCGGGCGGCGGGCGCCATGCTGAACAACCTGGCCGACTGCGAGGACGGCGACGGGGGCGCCAGCCAAGGTAGGCGAGGGGCGTCCCGCAGCGCCGCACGCGCCGCTGTCCAGGTGCTGGAATGCCGCGGCGCGGGGAAGAGCCCGCCGGCGCCCGGCGCTGTCCGTGGTGCTGAACGCCCCGCGGCTCGCGCGGGAGGCAGCCCCTCCGGCGCCTGGAAGTGCCGGTCCGGGGCTCGTGCCTTGCCCGCCGCTGGTACCGCAGGCTGCGTGGCGCGCCAGCGGCAGAGCTGCCCCACTGCAAAGGCCCCAGCCCTCCTGCGGCCCCCAGCCTGTTGCCGGCCCCGCGCTTCAGCGGGGGCTCTCGGGGGTGCGGGGGCTGCCTGGAGCGGCTGCCGCCCCAGAAGCTGGTGAGGCTGCCCTGTCCCCCAGCGGGGAGGGGGGGCGCAGCTTCCTCACCATTGGCAGAGCTGGCACAGTGCGGGTAGATGGTCTGCAGGTCTCTGCATGGGAATGTGCCAGGGTGGCAGGAGCGAAGCAGAGCCCAGCTGACTCACGGGGGGGGGGGCGGGCAGCCTCCAACCCTCTGCCCCACTTTTCCCTTCGCAGCTCGTTCCTGGACCTGCCTCAAGCGGGGGGGGGGGGGCGCTGAGTGCAGCGCCTTACAGCAGAGTTTGCAGGATGGCAACTACTGCAGGAGCCTGGCAGCTGCGTAGCCTCTGTGTTGCGTGGGCATGTGCCTGTGTGGTGTGTGTTGTGCACTGGGGTTAACGTGCAACGTCTCCTTGCCTGTCACTGCTCATTTGGGCTGGAGGCTTCTTGTGAGCTTCCGTTCCAGGGCAGATTTGCCAGGCCAGTGCAGGCAGGCAGGCGGGTGGGCCCTGTCTTGGCTGCCTCTCAGCTCTTTCCCCCGGGGGCTTGGTCAGCTGTGGCACTACAAGGAGCTTGTGGGGACTGTCGAGGGGGCCCTGCAGGAGGAGAAGAGGCTGAAGGACCCATCCAGAGCTGCCTCCATGAACACTGTAGCGCGAGAGCCAACAGCACTATCTCAATGCTGCGTATCCAATCAGCCAGCCGTGACTGACCACTGATACGACATTATGGTCATTGCAACAAGATGCTCACTGTCATGATCTCCCTGTGGGAATCAGGATGCAGCCACTGATGACAGGATGGCTCCCTGCAAGGGGCAGGGGGGAAGCAGCATGTGCAAGAAGCAGCCATCCCTCCAGGATAGGATGTTCACAGGCTGTCTGAGACACAGACCAGGTTCCCACAATGAACTCCACATGCCCTGCCTCAGGTTCCCAGTGGCCAACACAGGGACCCCCCAACCCAAGGGCAGGATTTGTGGAGGCAGAAACCAAGCCATCTGCCATGCGCAAGGGAGCATGTCTTTGGTCACAGAGCAGCTGTTTGGGCTGTTCTCACAGGGCTTCAGGACTGTGACAGATCCTCAATTCTCAGAGAGAAATGCTGGTCTTGGAGCCTGCGTGGAATCCATACACCCATTTAGGAAGTTGGACTCGGGCAGCACTCTGGTCTTGTGACTCATTTATACTAGCAGATATATGGTGCGTATTGGCAGTGCCTCCTGAGCTTCCAGGGAAGCAAGCAGAGGGTCGTGCTGGAAGGGAAGGAGTTGGGCTTCAAGACTGACCAACCTTATAGAGCTGTTGTGCAGATGACAGGAAGCAAGTCAGTGAGGGGCCGTGTGCAGTGTAAATGGATGGTTACCACTGAGGACTGCCCTCTTTCCTGGGACAGGTTCTGGGTTCTTGTGGAAACAGATGGAAAATTCCCAAGATCTAATCCTGTGTGAGCCTGTAGTGCATGACATCACCTCTCCCACACCTGCAGAAGAGAGACCTTTCTTAGGAGGGAAATCATCCCCATCATAAGCTCTACATCTCTTTTCAACAAAAAGTTCACAAAGGGGTTTGCATAGAAAAATAAATGAAGAGAGGTCTGTGCCTCTTCCCTAAGGGGGCTCTGTCTACAACGGAGCTGGGCCCACTGGAAGCCGGATGAGGCCGTGCGTCACCAAATGAAAAAGCAGGGCCTCCAGCCTAAGGCGTGCAATGCTGTGAGTGCTTTGTGTGTGTTGGGGGGGCGGAGAGGGACTTGCATTTGGGGTGTTGCTGTCATAGCCTTTAACTCCCCTTCTCAGTCTAGCGTGGCCAAGAGCCAGTCCCCACATCAGGAAGGAGGAGGCAGGCAGAGTGATGGAGATGACAGAGCAGCTGCGGGTGGGAGGGGGCTCTGGTTGTGCTGGGCCCAAGTCCTAACTGTGGGAAGCAAGCACAAGAACATGCCTGAGGCTTGGGCAGCAGAAGCTGCTTGCTAGTGGAGACCAGTCAGGTGCCCCATCGCAATCAAGCACCAGCTTGTGGTGACGAGAGATGCTCCCACAGGAGCCTGAAATAAGAGCTGGGCAAATAGCAAGTAGTGCATCCCTTGTCCTCCTGAGGCAACCTGCCTGGCTGGAGTTGCCTGTCTCCCACCTACTTCCCCATGCTGGCGCCACCCTCCTGCCAAGGGCCTCCCACAGCCTGCTGAAGTCAGAGCCTGCCAGTTCACCCAGCGGGAGTCGCAAGTCAGGAGCACTGTCCACAGGGTGACCTCCTGGGGAACAGGCCAGAAACCAGGAACAGGCTGGGGCCACTCCCCACCGGCGGGCGAGACTCAGACTGCCTTCTCCTTCCTGTAAGCCTGGGAAGTGCCTCACTCCTAAGGTGAGGCAACCCACAGGACAGGATCCCCAGCATACGCACTGACCATGACGTGGCCTGCAGTCTGGTGGTGATTATTGGGCAGGGACAACATCAGACTGTTTCCTGCAAGTGTTCAGTGGATCCCTGAACACTGATTCTGCTGCTGGAACCAATCCCAGACCAAGCCTCCACAGGTCCTGGCTGGCTGTGCATTGCAGCAGGAATAGTCTGGGCCAGGGGAGGGGAGGCAGCACCCCTGGGCATTCCATTGACACTGCTGACCAACACCAGGAAGGGCAGGCAACCGTCCAGGCCCGCCTGGGGTCTTAGGAGAGTCAGCAGCTGAGTGGGGCAGCTGTCGTTGCTGGGTCCCCCTGCCCAGGCCCTGCAGTTCCTCTGGTCAGGCAGTGTGGGCTGTGGAAAGCCTCACGTGGCCAGAGCAGGCCAGAAACAGGGGCCACAGCACCTTCCCTGGGAACAGTCTGCGGCCCTTTCAGTGGGGTGAGCTGTACCCTCTCCCAGCTCCGAGCTCCAAAGAGTGGGGCAGTCAGGTGGGGGCTGCTGGCGGTGAGGATGGAAGAGATGCAGCTTGTTGCTGCATTCATGTTCTGCTCCCCCCCCCCCGCCAGATCAGAGGATTATCTGATCTTCGCACTGGGGCTGTTGTTTCCCTGCCAGCAGCCCAGCCGCCAGCCTTGCCAGCCACCGCAGCAAATTAAAAGGCCGGTTCATGTTGAGCGGTCCCTGGGGAGGCAGCACTGAGAACGCAGATCGAAGAGACGTCCATCCTCGCTGCTCTGTGGAGACGCTCGCTGCCCCTGTGGTTGCCTGCCCCCAGCCCTGCTCCTTCCCTCCTGACCCCGTCCATGAAAGGCCTTCCCAAGGAGGACTCCCAGCAGCCCTTCCAGTCAGCCACTCTTCCCTGCCCAGCACCCCGGCCATTTGGATCCGGGGCTTTGACGCAGCTCCTGCAGCAGGGATGGCCCCTTTACCCCTCACTACCTCTGCTGCCCTTTCCATGGCCAGCCTGGAGGGTCTCCCAGGTGAACAGGAAGGAAAGGGCTCTGCACCCAGGACAAAGGGCGCCTTAAAAGGGGACTGGACCAGTTTCTGGAGGAAAAATCCATTACGGGGTACAAGCCGTGATGTGTATGCGCAACCTCCTGATCTTAGAAATGGGGTATGTCAGAATGCCAGATGCAAGGGAGGGCACCAGGATGAGGTCTCTTGTTATCTGGTGTGCTCCCTGGGGCATTTGGTGGGCCGCTGCGAGATACAGGAAGCTGGACTAGATGGGCCTATGGCCTGATCCAGTGGGGCTGTTCTTATGTTCTTAACTACAATTCCCAGGAAGCCTTGCAGGTCTCTTGTTATCTGGTGTGCTCCCTGGGGCATTTGGTGGGCCGCTGTGAGATACAGGAAGCTGGACTAGATGGGCCTATGGCCTGCTCCAGTGGGGCTGTTCTTATATTCTTATGTAAGGGCCTTCCCAGGACTCCTGGAGCTGCTCTTCCCCACTCTTCTAGACTCACTGCCCCACTGCCAGTGTCGCAGATCACAAATGGGATGCTGTCAAGTTTCTGGAGGAACCTTCTCCCACCCCTCTGCGGCAAAATGGTCCCCAGCCAGAGCCAAGACTCATCCATCATGCAGGACCCCACTGCGAGTGGTGCTTAACTCCTTCCTGCCTGAAGGGCACTTGGGCCTCTCATGCTGTGCCTGGAGACCCCAGTTCCCAAAGGGCCTCTTTGCACCAGTGCCTGCTACTGAGAAATTAATGTTCAGTATTCAAGCAAGCAGTCTTAACTGGTCTTGGCAGTGACTGCCTGCGTGCAGGAAACCTGCCTGGTGTGCCCATGAAGGCAAGGGCTTGACGGGGCCTCTCCAGCTGAAAGCACCCACCTGGGGGAGAAGCAGTGCCCCACAAGCAGCTCTAGCTGGAACCGCAGGTGATTAACTGGCAGGGGACATGGGAAGCTTCAGGGCTGGTGAACGTGGGCAGTGATCAGGTTGTCCAAACAGACCCTGTGCAACTCTTGCCTCTTTCATCTGTGGCTGGAGTCGAACAAGGGCCGACCCTGAGGCTGCCCTCTGTCTTTGTCCCAGGACTTCCCCTCAGGCAGAGCTGCAGTGCTGCCCATCTCATGAGGAGCAGACCCGGATGGCCAGCAGGGACCCTTTGGAAGATCACTGTGGGATCTTCATGAGACGCATGCAGCCCTTCCTGATATGAATCATTCAGTCAAAGGGCAACACCTGGGATGCTCGTCTTTCCCACTTGCCATTGATCAAACCTACCACAAGGCAGCCTTTGAGCAGCCCAAAGCCTCACTGCATGTGAACATAAGAACAGCCCCACTGGATCAGGCCATAGGCCCATCTAATCCAGCTTCCTGTATCTCACAGCGGCCCACCAAATGCCCCAGGGAGCACACAAGACTACAAGAGACCTGCATCCTGGTGCCCTCCCTTGCTTCTGGCATTCTGAGGTAACGCACTTCTAAAACCAGGAGGATGGACATACACATCATGATGGACTTTTCCTCCAGAAACCTGTCCAATCCCCTTTTAAAGAAATCCAGGCCAGATGCTGTCACCACATCCTGTGGCAAGGAGTTCCACAGACCAATCACACGCTGAGTAAAGAATTATTTTCTTTTGTCTGTCCTAACCCGCCCAACACTCAATTTTAGTGGATGTCCCCTGGTTCTGGTGTTATGTGAGAGTGTAAAGAGCATCTCCCTATCCACTCTATCCATCCCCTGCATAATTTTGCATGTCTCAATCATGTCCCCCCTCAGGCGTCTCTTTTCTAGGCTGAAGAGGCCCAAACTCCGTAGCCTTTCCTCATAAGGAAGGTGCCCCAGCCCCGTAATCATCTTAGTCGCTCTCTTTTGCACCTTTTCCATTTCCACGATGTTCTTTTTGAGATGCGGTGACCAGAACTGGACACAATACTCCAGGTGTGGCCTTACCATAGATTTGTACAACAGCATTATAATACTAGCCGTTTTGCTCTCAGTACCCTTCCTAATGATCCCAAGCATAGAATTGGCCTTTTTCACTGTCGCCGCACATTGGGTCGACACTTTCATCGACCTGTCCACCACCACCCCAAGATCTCTCTCCTGATCTGTCACAGACAGCTCAGAACCCATCAGCCTATATGTGAAGTTTTGATTTTTTGCCCCAATGTGCATGACTTTACACTTACTGACATTGAAGCGCATCTGCCATTTTGCTGCCCATTCTGCCAGTCTGGAGAGATCCTTCTGGAGCTCCTCACAATCACTTCTGGTCTTCACCACTCGGAAAAGTTTGGTGTCGTCTGCAAACTTAGCCACTTCACTGCTCAACCCTGTCTCCAGGTCATTTATGAAGAGGTTGAAAAGCACCGGTCCCAGGACAGATCCTTGGGGCACACTGCTTTTCACCTCTCTCCATTGTGAAAATTGCCCATTGATACCCACTCTCTGCTTCCTGGCCTCCAACCAGTTCTCAATCCACGAGAGGACCTGTCCTCTAATTCCGTGACTGTGGAGTTTTTTCAGTAGCCTTTGGTGAGGGACCGTGTCAAACGCCTTCTGAAAGTCCAGATATATAATGTCCACGGGTTCTCCCGCATCCACATGCCTGTTGACCTTTTCAAAGAATTCTGTAAGGTTCGTGAGGCAAGACTTACCCTTACAGAAGCCATGCTGACTCTCCTTCAGCAAGCCCTGTTCGTCTGTGTTTTGAGATCCTATCTTTGATGAGGCATTCCACCATCTTACCCGGTATGGATGTTAGGCTGACCGGCCTATAGTTTCCCGGGTCCCCCCTCTTTCCCTTTTTAAAAATAGGCGTGACATTTGCTATCCTCCAATCTTCTGGCACCGTGGCCGTTTTGAGGGACAGGTTGCATACCTTAGTCAAGAGATCTGCAACTTCATTCTTCAATTCCTTAATAACTCTTGGGTGGATGCCATCAGGGCCCGGTGACTTATTGATCTTTAATTTACCAATGAGGTCTGAAACATCTTCTCTTTCAACCTCTATCTGACTTAAATCCTCGGTCAGGAGGGGCCGTTCGGGCAGCGGTATCTGCCCGAGGTCTTCTGTCGTGAAGACAGATGCAAAGAACTCATTTAATTTCTCTGCCATCTCTAAGTCTCCTTTTATCTCCCCTTTCCCTCCCTCACCATCCAGAGGGCCAACCGCTTCTCTGGCGGGTTTCCTGCTTCTAACATATTTGAAGAAGCTTTTATTATTCCCCTTAATGTTGCCGGCCATGCGTTCCTCATAGTCTCGCTTGGCCTCCCATATCACCTTCTTACATTTCTTTTGCCACCGTTTATGTTCCTTTTTATTCTCCTCATTAGGGCAAGTCTTCCATTTACGGAAGGAAGCTTCCTTGCCCTTCACAGCCTCTTTAACTTGGCTGGTTAGCCATGTGGGCACCCTCCTGGATTTAGTGGAACCCTTCTTTCTTTGCGGTATACACCTCTGCTGGGCCTCTATTACTGTTGTTTTAAGCAGCCTCCATGCACTCTGGAGAGACTGGACTCTTTTTACCCTCCCTTTCAACCTCCTTCTAACCAGCCTCCTCATTTTAGGGAAGTCCGCCCGTCGGAAGTCAAGGGTTTTTGTTAGAGATTTGCCTGGTATTCTTCCCCCAACGTGCATGTCAAAACGGATCGCAGCATGATCACTGTTCCCCAATGGCTCAGTAACGTTTACATCTCTAACCATGTGCTGTGAAGTCATGTGTGTGATGCCCCGAAACAGGAACCATGGAGAGGGGAATGGGGATAGAGGGACTGTGGACAGGCTGTGATGTGAGGGAGTGAGCTCTTAACCTTTGCCCCCTCCTGCTTCCAGCTCTGAGCCCATTTCCATCCCTGGATTACTGGGGCAGGCAGGCAACCTGAAGAGAAGACAAGCCACCTTAGGGGGTCTGCCTTGCAGTTTTCATGAAAAGAAAGGGCAGGTGTTTCCTGGGAGTGCCTTTGGTAAACAAAATGAGGCTGTGGCTCAGCTGATGTGCAGGGGACGGGAGGTTATGGGACTGCTCTGCACGCAGGAGGCCCTGGTGGGCTTACTCAAGCCCTCACAGCTTCGGGGGGGGGGCCTGGAAAAGGGGAAAGGCCTGCCTGAAAGCCGGGACCAGAGGAGGCAGCGGTGAGCTGGCATCTCTGGTGAAATCTTGTTTTAGGGCAGGTGTGTGTGGAACAAGCCAGATGTGTGTGGTCCAAATGTGGCCTGCAGACCCATTTGGTCAACTCGCAGCCCTGCCCATAGTCATCAAGATGAGGTTGACAACAGGTTTGCGGATTCAATGGGGCTTACTCCCAGGAATAGGAGTGTGGATAGGATTGGGCTGTGACACTTTAGGAGTGGGCAGGAAATGTGCCCTGGAGCTTGTGCTCTGCCTTGGCTCTTGCCAGCATGCAGAGAAGATGGAACCAGCATCACACCTGTCGGGGAGAAAAATGGAGGCATAATTTTTCAGCCCCCTTGTGCTTTGCAGTCACCAGCATTTGCCTCTACTGCATGGTTCTCAAACTTAGAGGGAGTTTTACTTCCTCCTGTGGGGGAGGGGCTAGGGCAGCTAAGGGGGGTGCTTTGCACTTACTTTCAGAAGGCAGGACTGCAGCAGGCTACAGCCCTCCACAGCGAGGCTTGGAATTTTTGCTAAAAGCAGGCGCAAAGCATCTGCTGCAAAACGGAAGTGCTTTGAGCCTGCTTTTAGTGAGAGTTCCAAGCCTCCGGGAGCGCTATGCAGGGCTCCCCGCGCCTGCTGCAGCCCTGCCTTCTGAAAGGAAGTGCAGAGCACCCCCCCTTAGCTAGTAGGAGTGCAGGGGAAGCCAAGCTGCCTTTTGGAAGGCAAGGACACAAAACGGAGCCCTAATAGTTCAGTAGAGCAGCGGTTCTCAAACTGGTGGGCCATGTGGGTCATGCATCCCTCCTCTTCTCCCACTCCTTAAAGGGACGGGGGAAGCATTACACAAACTGGTTGGTTGCGACCCACCAGTTTGAGAACCACTGCTCTACTGAGCTACTAGGGCTCTGTTTTGTGCCCTTGTCTTCCAAAAGGCAGATCGGCTTCCCCTGCACTCCTACTAGCCTCCCTTTGAAACTAGGCAGCAGGAAGTGCACAGGAAGGAATCTTCCGCCTCTTTACTGATCTCAGCTCCTTGGCTAGGAGTGAAGTGTCATTTCCTGCCATTTGTGTGCACAGGTGGAAGGTTCCGGGTGCTGTAGCTGTGGCTTAGGAAAGGCTGGCTTGGAGATAGCACAGACCCCGAGTGTGCTGGAGGCCTGCTACACTGGGCTGCACGGCTGGGAAGGCAGCCTTTGGTCAGGGACGTGGGTGTGGCGTCCTTCCCTCAGGGCAGACCTGCAGGTGGCAAGGCCCCTTCCTGTGGCCCAGCTGAAGCAGGCATGTGGCACATCCCTCCGCCCCTACAGGCTGAAGCCAGTTGAGGAAGGGGATCCAGGGTGAAATGGACATTTCAGTGAAGGGTTTATTATTATTGTAAATGCTATTTATATAACACTTTCCAATGAAAATTCACAAAGCAGTTTACAGAGAAAATGAAATAGCTGATGGCTCCCTGTCTCCAGGAAGCCATTAGAAAAGACATTGCTGGGGTGAGGAGGGTAATTAAGAACATAAGAACAGCCCCACTGGATCAGGCCATAGGCCCATCTAGTCCAGCTTCCTGTATCTCACAGCGGCCCACCAAATGCCCCAGGGAGCACACCAGATAACAAGAGACCTCATCCTGGTGCCCTCCCCTACATCTGGCATTCTGACATAACCCATTTCTAAAATCAGGAGGTTGCGCATACACATCATGGCTTGTACCCCATAATGGATTTTTCCTCCAGAAACTTGTCCAATCCCCTTTTAAAGGCGTCTAGGCTAGACGCCAGCACCACATCCTGTGGCAAGGAGTTCCACAGACCGACCACACGCTGAGTAAAGAAATATTTTCTTTTGTCTGTCCTAACCCACCCAACACTGAATTTTAGTGGACGTCCCCTGGTTCTGGTATTATGTGAGAGTGTAAAGAGCATCCCCCTATCCACTCTGTCCATCCCCTGCATAATTTTGTATGTATCAATCATGTCCCCCCTCAAGCGTCTCTTTTCTAGGCTGAAGAGGCCCAAACGCCGTAGCCTTTCCTCATAAGGAAGATGCCCCAGCCCCGTAATCAGCTTAGTCGCTCTCTTTTGCACCTTTTCCATTTCCACTATGTCTTTTTTGAGATGTGGCGACCAGAACTGGACACAATACTCCAGGTGTGGCCTTACCATAGATTTGTACAACGGCATTATAATACTAGCCATTTTGTTCTCAATACCCTTCCTAATGATCCCAAGCATAGAATTGGCCTTCTTCACTGCCGCCGCACATTGGGTCGACACTTTCATTGACCTGTCCACCACCACCCCAAGATCTCTCTCCTGTTCTGTCACAGACAGCTCAGAACCCATCAGCCTATATCTAAAGTTTTGATTTTTTGCCCCAATGTGCATGACTTTACACTTACTGACATTGAAGCGCATCTGCCATTTTGCTGCCCATTCTGCCAGTCTGGAGAGATCCTTCTGGAGCTCCTCACAATCACTTCTGGTCTTTACCACTCGGAAAAGTTTGGTGTCGTCTGCAAACTTAGCCACTTCACTGCTCAACCCTGTCTCCAGGTCATTTATGAAGAGGTTGAAAAGCACCGGTCCCAGGACAGATCCTTGGGGCACACCGCTTTTCACCTCTCTCCCTTATGAAAATTGCCCATTGACACCCACTCTCTGCTTCCTGGCCTCCAACCAGTTCTCAATCCACGAGAGGACCTGTCCTCTAATTCCGTGACTGTGGAGTTTTTTCAGTAGCCTTTGGTGAGGGAATTAATGGAGTATTCCCATTTGGGGGGCTTCCTTGCTTCTGGGGCGGGTCCCCGGTTCAGTGCCCAGAGAGAAATGCTGTGCCCCCCTTCAACGATCATAAGCTTGACAGGCCGAGCACCCTCTGCTTCTGTAAGCCAGCAGTTCGCAACCTTTACTTGAAGGTCAGGGAACTCCCTGTGGTGGGGTCATGATTGGGGTGGCAACTTGGCAGTGATGGCAGCAATAGTGTTTCCAGGCTTGCACTGCCTCTGCTGCCACCACCAAAGTTTTAGAAACGGGGTTGGGGGATTACCGGTCTGCAGCGATGGCAGTGAGAACCAGGGTTTGGTGGTGTCTCCAGCCACCATTGGAGATGAGCCCCCAAACTGCTTTTTACTTAGCAGCAGTACAAACCCGGAAGTGCCATCACCGCCAAGTCACACTCCCCTGAAGGGGAAGACGTTTCCCATTGCCCTGAGGGGTCTTGACCCCCAGTTGGGAAACACTGCTGTGGACAGATTCCCAACAGACCAGCTTCCACCAGCAGAACAATGACAAGCTGCTTGTTCTTTGGAGCTGATTTATCTGCTCCCCCCAGACTGATATCTGTCAGTGAGTGGAGAATTCAGGTGACAAGGCACGACAGAGGTGAGCCAGGAGGAGCTCCTGTTGACACACAACCCCACTCTGGGCTTCCTTCTCTGCCTTGCTGGCATCCTAAGGCCCATCCTTGGAGTTTGGACTCTGCCAGTTTGAGGAACACCTACGGAGTGCCCCTCACTCACTGCGACTCTGCAGAGCTGTGGCTTTTGCCACCTGCCTCGGAGTCTCACTTTCCTCCCTAGTGCAGGGGTGCCCAAACCCCAGCCCTGAGGCTACATGTGGCCCTCGAGGCCTCTCAATGCGGCCCTCGGGGAGCCCCCAGTCTCCAATGAGCCTCTGGCCCTCCAGAGATTTGTTGGAGCCCACACTGGCCCGACGCAACTGCTCTCAGCATGAGGGCAACTGTTTGACTTCTTGTGTGAGCTGTGGGGTGAGGGCTTCCTCCACTGCTTGCTGTTTCACGTCAGTGATGCAGCAGCAAGGCCAACCTTGCTTTGTGCAAGGCCTTTTATTGTTGGCATCCTTCAGTCTCGGAAGACTCTGGTATCGCGCTTTGAATAGTGTTCTGGAACAGTGTCCTCTCCAGTGCGCAAAGCCTGGGTAAAGTAGGTATGGAGGATAGGCTGTTACCCATGCAGCAAATCGCTCCTCTCCACGTCGCTGAAATGGTCCAAAGGAAAGGCAGAGGCCAATACGGTTGGTTCCAGCGGCATCATAAGTGTTGCCAGAACGTGACTGTGTTCAGCCATGAACTGCCTCAGGGACTCCGGCTGCGGATTTTGCCTCGAGGTTGACTCCTGAAGCCTTTTCCATAACTGGCTGTAGCCACAAGGCAGTGGAGGTTTGGGATCAGAGTTTTCCTTCTCTCAGATGAGCTGCCTTCGCAGGCTGACGAGTCCCATCTACCCGGTGGCTGTTCAGTTGCCTCTTACGACAAGTACAGCCAAACTGAGGGCCTATTCTTATCCCCAGCCCTCAGGGGAAAAGCCCTCAGGCCTTTTATAGGTCTTGAGTTATTGCAAGACCTTCATTCATTCATTCATTCATATAAGTTCATCTTTAATATATTCATTTATGTAAACTTATGTAAATTTATTCAAATTTTAAATGTAAAATTTTTCCCCGGCCCCCGACACAGTGTCAGAGAGATGATGTGGCCCTCCTGCCAAAAACTTTGGACACCCCTGCCCTAGTGCATCATCAGCGTCTTTTGTTCTCTTCTAAAATCCATCCTAGGCTTCCAGTCCTTTCCTCTGCAATCATGGGAAACGTCACTGGGAAACCAAAGTTCTGCACCTCCTGTGTGCCTGTGAGTGTCCCCACACACCAGGAGAACTGGGGGAGGGGCTGTTCAGGTTCTGTAGCAAACACCTTCCGAAGGGAGGGCCGCTTGGCCGCCCCCCTCCAGCTACGCCACCGCGCTGAAGGCAGCTCTGTGTCTCCCCTCCTGCCCTCACAACACCCCTGTGAGGTAGGCGGGGCAGAGCAGGGTGGTTGGCCAGGGCCCTCTGAGCAGCACTTTCAGCGTCCGGCTCCGGAGCCGCGGCAGGCAGTCAGTTCCCGCAGGGATCTGCCCGGCCCGGCCTCGCCTCCTGGGCGGTCCCGCCGCGGGCACGGCCTGCAGGGCGGGCGCGAAGGCCCCCGGCCGGAGCCCAGAGCCGCGCCGGGCGGGGCGTCGAGGGGCCCCGGCCAGCTGGGTGCCGCTTACATAAGCGCCTCGGTTGCCATGGAGACTGGTCTCGGGAGGCGGGGCGGCCCGGCCGGGGAGCGCTGGGCCGCGGGGCTCCTGCCCTCTCGCTCGCCCCCGCGGAGCCCGCGCCTCCGTCCCGCCTCCCAGGGCGGCCCCCGCGGAGCAGCCGAGCAGCGCTGAGGCGGGGGGGGCCGCCAGGAGTCCTGAGCGGCCTCGGGGCTTCCCTGCAGCGCCCGCCCGCCCGGCCAGCCCGGCTCCTGCCCGCCTTCGGCAGTCGAGGGGGGCGCGCCGTGGGGCGGAGCAGCTCCCCACTCCGGAAGCGGGGCGGCAGAGAGGCAGCAGCGGCCCCGCGCTGTTTCTGGCCACGGCGCTCAGCCTCTGCCCAGCCAGCCCTGCGGGGAGGGAGGGGTCAGCACATGGGACGCCTTCGGAGAAATCCTCGCGGCGGCAGTAGGAGGTGCCACGGGGAGCCCCGTGCGGGGCACTTCAGGGGAGAAAGCCCCTGCCAGCCTCGCCGTTCTCTTTTCCTTGGGGTCCAGGAGAAGGTGGTGCTTCCTCCTCTAGAAGCCCCTCCCCCCAGTCTGGGAAGGGCAGTTCTAGCAATGAACTGCTGGATCCCACACGCTTCCAGCCACCACGCAGGGTGCTCTGGGTCATGCAAGCCGGGCCAGAGGCTGAGCCACAGAGGTGGGCGCTGGAGTTGGAGCAGCTTTCAGACCAAGGTTAAGCCTTTGGCAAGACCTTTGGAAGGTGCGAACAGGGACACACCAGCCTCCTGCTGCAGGCCATGAGTTGCCTTCCCCACCAGGTACAAAATCCTGGCTTGGCCTGACTATTCTGCAGGCAGGACCAGAGACAAGTCAGCTCCCCCCCCCCCGCCAAGCAGCAGCATCCCTGGGGATCCAAAAGCTTCCCCCACCTGCTGCAAGGGGGGCAGATGTGACCCAGCAGCCTTTCAGCTGCCTGAGTCCGAGCAGAGTCGCCCTCCAGTCAGGAGGCTGCTTCTCAGCTGTTTGCCCATTAACATTCGGGGGCTGATTCCAGGGCTTTCTGCCTGCGCACAGCTCTGCCTGTCTGCAGCGTTCCTCTGATCCCCCCCAGGGCAGATGGAGCTTTCATGGCAGCAGCGGATTGGGGGGGGGGAGTTGTTCATGTGGCCAATGCTGTTGTTTCCCTGTCTGCTGGGCACACTTGCGCCTTCTCAGATGGGTGTGTGAAATCGTGCGTGTGAGGAAAAGGAGGCACATTCAGATGCTGGGCTGCCTGCAGCCAGTGATGTCTCTGGTGTGACAGGCAGGGGCCTGTTCAGGCACAGGGCTTCTGGGGCCCTCTGCGGAGCGGTCAGGGCCAGTTGGTCAGAACTGACAGGGAATGAAGCATTTTCACAGCACCCTGATCCTATGCAGAAAGAAATTCCATCCTTTCCATGGGGCTTACTCCTTAGTAAGAGTGCAGGACTCTAACCTTACACTGCAGTCCTCTACACATTTAGTTGGAAGTAAACCCACTGAACTCTAAGCAAATGTTTGTTTGTTTCAAAGATGTATCCCCACTGGAGCACATGCCCAAGGTGGCTTGCAATTCCCAATTAAAATATGCAGTATAGAAAAACAGTAAATAAAACCATAATAAAAACAATAAAACCACTGGAGGAGGACAAGGCCCTGCTACAGAGGCACAGGGGACAGACAGCCCATCACCATCACCCAAAAGGAGGATGGAACAAAGTCCTCGTTGGAAAATCATGAGAGGAGGGACAGGGAGTTCCACAATTGAGGTGCCACTACAGGGAAGGCCTGCCCTCGTACTGCCATCCCTCTGACTTGGGACAGTGGCGGCACTTGTGGGAGAGCCCCCTGAGATGCCCTAAGAGGGTGGGCGGGAATGTAAGGGGGAAGGCGGTCCCTCAGATGACCTGGACCCAAACCGTGAAGGGCTTTAAAGGTCAGAACCAGCACCTTGAGTTGGTCCCAGAAGCGAATGGGCAGCCAGTGCAGTTGCTTGAAGCAGCGCCTAGCACCAGTAACCGCCCAGGCCATCGCATTCCGCACAAATTGCAGCTTCTCTTCTGCACTGTCTTTAAGGGCAGCCCCATGTAGAGTACATCACAGTAACCGGAGTCTTGAAGTCACTAGAGCAGGGACCACCGTGGCCTGGTCTGATCGACTCAAGTACGGCTGCCGCTCCAGAACCCGCCTGGGTAACCCGCTCAGATAGTTGATGAACTTTCATCAGGAAAGTGCGCAATGACATTTGAAGCAAGGTGTTGACTGCAAATGCTCCAAAAGCCACCTTTGGAACACCTCTGGCGGAAGCAGGCATTGCCTCCTTGTGGCTACAGCTGCTCCTCGGCCAGGAGGGTCCTGTTTTCAGCACTTCCGTTCTCACCCAGTTCTGGGGCTAGGCTAAGATGCTGTCCAGTGTGGCAGACAACCCACAAACGGCTCCAGGCACAGCCCACTCCAGAGGGCTCTTGCTATTCATGGGGTTGACCCTGAGGTGGGCCCAGCGCTGCCAGGCAGCAGCTGAGAGAATCTGGTTTGTGCTGCACAGAGACCCGCCAGGTGTGCAGAGGCAGCCGTGATTGCTGGACCTGCTTGCCTGCTCCCTTCCCCTGGGCTGCTCCCTGCTGTTCTCCCTAGACTACTGATGGGCAGTTTGGGTCATCCAGAGCCCTCAAGTACTGCCCGGGGGCCATTCCGTTGATGCCAGACAACCTCCTGCTGGAAGAAAATGCATGGCTGCTGCCTGTGTTTACTCTCTTTGTTTTCGTGAGTGACTGATGGAACTTCGGCAAGTGGCCCTTAGTGGGAGGAGCCTACCCTATGGAGAGCTTCTTGCTGCTTCTGTTTCTTGATTAAGAACACAAGAAGAGCCCTGCTGGATCAGGCCCAGGCCCACCTCGTCCAGCTTCCTGCATCTCACAGGTGCCTCCAGGAGCACATAAAACAACATGATCCCTGTATCCTGTGGCCACCCCTTTGCACCTGCCATTCAGAGATAGCCTTCTTCTCCTGGTTTATAAGCTGTGATATTTTCCTCCAGAAATCTGTACTATTTCCTTTAAAAGACATCTAGGGTAGGTGCCATCACAACATGCTGTGGCAAGGAGTTCCACAGATGGATGAGATGTTGGGTCAAGAAATAGTTCCTTTTGTCTGCTCAGAGTCTCCCAACATTCCATTTTTGTGGATGTCCCCCCTAGTTCTGGTGTTGTGTGAGAGGGAACAGAGCATCCCTCTATCCATCCCCTGCATCATTTTATGCAAGAATGATGTCCCCCCTCAGGTCGGGTGAGAGAGACACGGGGCCCAATCCTATCCAACTTTCCAGCTGTGGTGAAGCCACAATGCAGCCCCATGGTAAGGAAACAGATGTTCCCATACCTTGAGAAGCCCCAGTGACTGCCCCTCCACTACAAGACACAGCACACACCCCACTGGCTCAACTGCACCAGAACTGGAAAATTGGATAAGATTGGGCCCACCTTCTCTCTAAGCTGAAGAGCCCCAAATGCTGTAACCATTAAGGGCGGTTAAGCTGTTAAGGGCGGTACCCCACCCCAGTCATTGTTTTGGTCACTCTCTTCTGCACCTTTTCCAGTTCCACTATGTCCTTTTTGAGATGTGGTGACCTAAACTGGACACAGTGCTCCAGGTGTGGCCTCACCATTGGTTAGGACAATTACATTGTAATATTGACTGCTTTCGTCTCAACCTTTTTAAGTTATTCCAAGAACTCTTTACGCTCACCTGAGATGAGAGTTAGATCACAGGTTGCCTCAGTGTGTGCTTTGATGCTGCACTTTTCTTTGTCTTGCAAATAGCACATGTGGGGTGGGGGGAAGGTGTGGAAAGCTACCTGGGTTTGCTCGCCAAAGTGGGTCCGATCCAGACTGT